>NW_026732677.1:5000-337500 GCF_028476545.2 Physella acuta | reverse complement strand
TTTTTTTTCTTAATGTCCACATTTTTTTGAAAAGTTACCTTTTTTTCCATTATTTTTTAACCTCCATATTAAAAATATGTCCACGTTATATTTGACTAACCTTTGTCAAAACAGATTAAAGGTCTAGAATGCTGCAAACGTTTTATTTTATTTGAGAGCCGCGAGAAAGTTTATTTTCAACGGACGATTCAATTTTCATGTATGGCAAGAGTGGTGAGGTACAGCCTGATAAAAGTCGAATACCTCATAAACCGTTATTGGCAATGGAGGGGTGGGGGTGACACCAAGACGAACTCATTTCTGATTTACGATGCTTATTTTGCAAATTACGATCTTTAATTATTTAAAGTGTGTTTGCATATATGTATATATATATATATATATATATATATATATATATATATATATATATATATATATATATATATATATATATATATACATATATGCAAACACACTTTAAATAATTAAAGATCGTAATTTGCAAAATAAGCATCGTAAATCAGAAATGAGTTCGTCTTATATATACATACATATATATATATATATATATATATATATATATATATATATAGAGAGAGAGAGAGAGAGAGAGAGAGAGAGAGAGAGAGAGAGAGAGAGAGAGAGAGAGAGAGAGAGAGAGAGACGGGGAGGGTGACAGTCGAACCTACCATTCCGAGTAACACCCGACCTGTCACCGCTACACATTACCTTCAATAGCAGCCTCAGTTCCCATGCCAGGTTTCTGAAACTTCAACATAAACTCCTCGTGTTGATAGACGTCATTTGGGCCAGACATTTTTTAAATTCAACGTTTGTCGATGTCAGACAAGCAGGTTTTTCAAATACCTGAAGTTGGGCGAATGAATTACGTACAGATACACACATTATCAAGGCCATGATATGTTTCAAAATAGTTTCATGCATTTTTCCACACAAAATATCTGACGTAGCTGAACGTCAGAAATAAAAGATTCCTCAACCCACCCACCCCATCCTCTCCCCCACCACACAGGCCAGTGGCGTATTTTAAAAACCGATCCTTCATAGTTCGAAGCTGCTCTCAAAATTCGATGTGCACAAATAGTATTCAGGATCATACCTCACACTGTCGGGACTTTATACATGCACTCAGGGGCGTGGCGAGGGAGGGGGGGGGTGCGGACTGCACCGGGTGACACGATTTAGGGTGGTGACACCAAGGCAGAAAATAGCAAAATATATAGAAAAAAAATTTGAGGGGGGGGGGGTGCAAATCGAAAGTTTGAGGGAGGGGGGTGCAAATCGAAAGTTTGAGGGGGGGGGTGCAAATCGAAAACTTGAAAGTTTGTCCCCGGGAAGGGTCGCAACACCTTTGGGGGGTGACCCCATTAAGTGCCGCACCGGGTGACACCCGACCTCGCTGCGCCACTGCATGCACTTTCATATAAAGTATATATAAATCTAAATGTTTAGGCCTTCCATGTAAATATTTTGTAAATTGTAATGTAAGAAATATTTTTTAATCATCATCTTACGTCTTTCAAAAGCCCCGTAAAGAGAAGCCAGTTATTTCTACAAAGGTGAATTATTTTTACGTCAGCAAACTAACGCTGTAATTTACATGTATGCGGTAAGAAGAGAACAATATATTAAATATGTTATTTCCCATAAATAAAAAAAACTATTACACGAACAACGAAGTCTTAACAAATAATATAAAATGTGACTTACGTTTCACTTGAAACCAACAGCTCTTCATACAATATTTTAATGCGAGGTATGTTTGCAGAACCACCAACTGTTACTTTTATATATTAAAGTGACGTCACACTGTCGATTGGCTAATAAGAGCCGTCGCATAAAACTCAAATGTGACGGCTTTCACCTTTTAATATTTTTTCGAATTATTTATTTTACCATATTATTATGTAGCTGTACTTGTGTGGATAACAACGTCAATGCATATTAATTAAAGTCTCCGTAAATTAATTATCGCAATTCGATAATTGTAGAGTAAGACAGCAAGTGAGGGAGTGAATACGTGATCACGCTCCATTAGCCATAGAGTGCAGTGAGAGAGGTTGTGTGTATGTTTGTGTGTGTGTGTGTGTGAGAGAGAGAGAGAGAGAGAGAGTGGTTAGGTGTGTGTATGTGTGTGTTTAAGTTTGTGTGTGTGTGTGTGTTCGTGCATGTATGAGAGATAGGGGTTATGTGTGTGTATGTATGTTTGTGGGTGTTTGTGTGTTTGTGTGTGTTTGTGTGTGTGTGAGAGAGAGTGTGTGTGAGTGTGTGAAAGTGTGTGACATATTGAACTAATTATTACAATAAACAGAGAGTGAGAGAGTTTCAATGCTTTTTTTTTTAATTGGATGCGCTTTAAAGTTTCATGATATACGTTTATATTACCTAAGTGGGTAGAAAAAATTCATTAGTTTGGTAAACTTGTCTTCGCGAATGTTAGTTTACATATCTTAACGTCAAAAAAAAGAGCGGTTGCTCATTAGGGAAGTATTAGTGAGGTCCATTGGATTGTGCAATCGAAAAAGATGATGCAATTTTGTGGTTACTTATGTGAGGTGTTGCTGTGAGCAATGACGTGAGATGGTACTGTAGGAAATTATATAAGGTGAGGGTATGTTCAATTATATAACAACAGCCGACCCGCGGCGTATCGTACGCCGCTATTTAGTTGTTTTATGTTCTACTTCTCAGTAATTCATAATTTTGTGAATTTGACAACTACCAATGCTGCGACTGAAATATTTTGCTTTAAAATACTATCAGTAAATCGTGAAAGGACGATTATCCTCACCCTCCACCCTCCTTTCTCTTTCCCCCTTCCCCCCCTCCCCCCCCCCCCCCCCCCCCCATCCCGGCCGTGACGGCAGTTTACAGACAACAATGAAAAGTATAAATGAGATACAATCGTTTTTAAATTATTAATATATCAGGCCTGTAATGAGATTGAGCATATTTTTGTTAAATTTGTTGTCTCAAGATGGATATACTTTCCAATGAAATACGTTAAATAACTAAAATAGGAAATAACTGTTTGTAATGAACTTAAAATTTAATGAGACAGTCTACACACACACACACATATATATATATATATATATATATATATATATATATATATATATATATATATATATATATATATATATGTGTGTGTGTGTGTGTGGTTGTGTGTGTGTGCAAGGAGGGCCAAATAAAGTTTTTTGCAGGGTGGAGTTTTTTCTTCTTCTCCCACCACTGGTATGTGCGTGTGTAGTTTAACGGTCAAGACATTATAATGTATAAAGGCTTTCGCCTGCATGTCGTAAAGTCGCATACCGCCCACATTGTGCGCATTTCCCGCATGGCCTTTGACAGAGAATTTCATTATGTGAAATTGTCACTTTATCCTTCTTATCGCATACATTTTAGCCGCTCTGCCAAATAAATTTACATGCGTAGACTAAAAAAAATATTACAAGTTATAGCCAGAATTATTCCAGTCGTCTTTGTCTCGTTAGTAACAGATGGTCTGTGAATAAATAAACTACTTATACTCTTTAGTTTTTTAGTTATGAATTTTTTTAAAAATATTGAAATGCAGGCTATATGTGGAAAAAAATATGTTACAATTTTACAAGACAAACATGTGTGTATCTTTTTAATGGTCAACTTTATCTCATCCGAGTAACCACCTTGGTATTAACACGATTAAACAACAATTCCTCTAAAGACTTAGTGACCACAGAACAAGCAGAATTTCTGTTTTTTTTTAACCTTGGCGTATATGAAGAAATGTCCTAGTCAGCATTATACCAAGCCACTTTAACTTTCCCCAACGTAAGTCAAACACCCATCCGTCAAAAGTCCCTTCACGTGCCGAGGTCACTGAAAAAGATGCAGTCAATGTGTCTTTGGGCGCTAACGGGAAAAAGATGATGATGATCATGAGTGTGGGTTACTATCAATGATATTTCATTTAATTAAAAAATTAATTTAATTATTATCTGACATGTTGTTCGTGAGTTGAAGCCTCTAGCATTGATCTGGTGGGGCCCCTCTCATCAACCACTAGTTCTCGCTGTCTTGAGAACGTCAACCAAAATAATATTAATTGTAATGTATACTACGTTTACCTAGTTCAAAGCTGATAACTCATTTAATATTTATTGGAGAGGAAGAAAAGCCTAGGCCCGACAAACGGTAAAGTACACGCCAGAGAGTAATGTCGGTGAAGCCTCTATGTGACGCTAGGATCAAGCTCCCTCTCATCTTCAACAAGTAACCGGCACGGCCGTGCGTGGCTGACTACGGGTCAGCTTCCCGGCATTGTCGGCTTTGTACGTGAAGGCATTGACGTGTCCCAAGCTTGTTTTTAGGTCCGAACACGCCCCCCCCCCCCCCCCCGCCACGATAAAGCTGGGTACCAGTTGGTAGGATACGGTGAAAAGCGACCAACATGTAACTATCAAACCAATTTTTACGTGAAACTGTTTCAGTCCACACAAGCCAGTTAATTGGAGTTCGCTACGTCGAGACCTGCCTGACTAATGGGAGTTCAACTCCTGAGCCGGTATATCCGTGTCACGATAGTATTTATTGTATGTTTTTCCTTTACTTATAAGAAGCTAGCCTGATCTACGAACAGAACACATCTAAAATAGATCGATGATAAAGCACGTTCAAAATACACTCCGGCTTCAAAGATACTGTTGCGAAATCGCACTTCCGCCATATCCCCGAATGCCATTTAGGAAGTCTATGAAATAAAAATAAAAGGCCAAATTAGAAAAAAATATTTTTTGTTCCTCTTTGCCTTGTTCGTGTTTTTTTTTTTTTGTAAAACAAAAATCAAAACAATATAGATCTACTATAGCCGTGGTTGATCTACCTTCATTCTGCAGGCAATAAAGCACGCTGTTGCGTAATTTATTAACACCCGCTACACCAATAGCATAACATTTTTGGCTAAACTGAATATAATTTCCGTGAATTAATGATCTTCCTGGAATAGCCGAATAGGCGCCCCATACACAATCATTCATTACCATATCAACAGTGCAGCCAGAATGCGAATGTGTGTGGGCGACAATGATAAAACCTATTAATATTTAATGTTTTATTTTCTACTTTTCAGTAATTCATAATTTGTGAATTCGACACTACCAATGCTGTGACTGAAAATAGTTTGCTACAAAACACAATTAGTAGCGCGTGAAGGTCGAGTATCTTCAACGTCCGGGACGACAGTTTACACCCTGATCAACACATTGGAACAGTTGGCCCCGATCAACACATTGAAACAGTTGGCCCTGATCAACACACTGAAACAGTTGGCCCTGATCAACACAGTGGCCCTGATCAACACATTGAAACAGTTGGCCCTGATCAACACACTGAAACAGTTGGCCCTGATGAACTCACTGAAACAGTTGGCCCTGATGAACTCACTGAAACAGTTGGCCCTGATGAACTCACTGAAACAGTTGGCCCTGATGAACTCACTGAAACAGTTGGCCCTGATGAACACATTGAAACAGTTGGCCCTGATCAACAGATTGAAACAGTTGGCCCTGATCAACACATTGAAACAGTTGGCCCAGATCAACTCACTGAAACAGTTGGCCCTGATCAACACAGTGGCCCTGATCAACACATTGAAACAGTTGGCCCTGATCAACACACTGAAACAGTTGGCCCTGATCAACACAGTGGCCCTGATCAACATATTGAAACAGTTGGCCCTGATCAACAGATTGAAACAGTTGGCCCTGATCAACACACTGAAACAGTTGGCCCTGATCAACACACTGAAACAGTTGGCCCTGATCAACACACTGAAACAGTTGGCCCTGATGAACTCACTGAAACAGTTGGCCCTGATGAACTCACTGAAACAGTTGGCCCTGATGAACTCACTGAAACAGTTGGCCCTGATGAACTCACTGAAACAGTTGGCCCTGATGAACACATTGAAACAGTTGGCCCTGATCAACAGATTGAAACAGTTGGCCCTGATCAACACATTGAAACAGTTGGCCCAGATCAACTCACTGAAACAGTTGGCCCTGATCAGCATATTGAAACAGTTGGCCCTGATCAACAGATTGAAACAGTTGGCCCTGATCAACACATTGAAACAGTTGGCCCTGATCAGCATATTGAAACAGTTGGCCCTGATCAACACATTGAAACAATTGGCCCTGATGAACACATTGAAACAGTTGGCCCTGATGAACTCACTGAAACAGTTGGCCCTGATGAACTCACTGAAACAGTTGGCCCTGATGAACACATTGAAACAGTTGGCCCTGATCAACAGATTGAAACAGTTGGCCCTGATCAACACATTGAAACAGTTGGCCCTGATCAGCATATTGAAACAGTTGGCCCTGATCAACAGATTGAAACAGTTGGCCCTGATCAACACAGTGGCCCTGATCAACAGATTGAAACAGTTGGCCCTGATCAACTCACTGAAACAGTTGGCCCTGATCAACACATTGAAACAGTTGGCCCTGATGAACACATTGAAACAATTGGCCCTGATGAACACATTGAAACAGTTGGCCCTGATGAACTCACTGAAACAGTTGGCCCTGATCAACTCACTGAAACAGTTGGCCCTGATCAACACACTGAAACAGTTGGCCCTGATCAACACATTGAAACAGTTGGCCCTGATGAACACATTGAAACAGTTGGCCCTGATCAACACACTGAAACAGTTGGCCCTGATGAACACATTGAAACAGTTGGCCCTGATCAACACATTGAAACAGTTGGCCCTGATCAACACATTGAAACAGCTAGGTACCATCAGTTGGTCCAACTGTACTTTGAAACTACTAATTTATATCAATTAGTTCATTCAGCTATCGCAAATGATCAATGCACTACTAAAACAGCTTGCTCTAATCAGATCGTCCATGTGTACAATGAAACGACAAATTCATGTAAATCTGGTGATTCAGCAATCACACATGAATTAACAGCAGGCTCAAATGCTGTAGATGATGTAAACTGGGATTCATATTTGATTAACCAACTGGACCCAGTAACCACAAAGACATCCATAGCAGAGGCAATAGTAATTAATCATATTGAAACAGCTGCTAGCCTCAATCAGTCTATCCTGCGCGATGAGCATGGAAATCTTTCAGATACCAAGAACGAAAAAATTGGGAGAAAAAGAAAAAAAAATGAAAATTGGAAACGGTACACAAGGGGTCATCCATAAATGACGTCACGCTTTTTTTGACGATTTTTACCTCCCCCCCTCCCCTCCGTCACACTTCGTCACAAAAAGCCAGACCCCCCCCCTAAAATGACGTCACACCTCAACCTACAACCCCCCTCAAAATTGCAGTTGAATTTTTTTTAAACATTGATATTTTTTCAAAATCTTGTCTAAACTATTACAATTTATTAAAACAGTTATCTAAAACGCGAAATAACGTCTAAAATTCGTTTTCTAACATTGCTTTTTTATAATGCAAAAATGTGACGTCGCAACATCTAACCCCCCCCCCCCCCTCCCCCTCATCACACATCGTCACAAAATTACGGACCCCCCCTCCCCCCTACGAGTGTGACGTCATTTATGGATGACCCCCAAGGCAAAGGGCACGCAATGATAGTGTGTTGTACATTACCAGAAAGGGCAAGACAGTTCCTGCTAAATATCCTAAAATAGTTCATAGCAGCATATGTAGATTCAATTGCAATTCTAACATATTCGACGAAGATCGACACTACATTTGCAAAGAATATTGTAGTATTCGAATTTATGATAAGAAAAAACAATGTTTGTGCAACTTTGTTCTTGAAGA
Source organism: Physella acuta (assembly GCF_028476545.2). Classification (NCBI taxonomy): domain Eukaryota; kingdom Metazoa; phylum Mollusca; class Gastropoda; family Physidae; genus Physella; species Physella acuta. The sequence continues at coordinate 329,689 of NW_026732677.1, read as the reverse complement.
ACCTACCAAACAATAGGAACCCAGGTAAACAACTCCAGATTTAAAAAGAAACAGAAAAGTCGTGCATATTTCTTACACTCGAATGATGGTATAAAAAGAAGACTTCATTTGAAATTTATGTCAGGTGTAGAAGTTTGGTGAGTGGGGTGGAATGTCTGTGTTGCTTGAAAAGTTGTGGAGTATTGCGTCTAGTGAGTTGTTTTTCTTTTCCTGTCGTGTAGACCAAGGGATGGAACTTCTCCTAGTGTAGAACGTATATAATGTAGTTGTTATTTCCCTTAGACCAGTTTTCTAACTGTCGCTACATGGTTTTAAGGTCGTGTCCTCTGTAGGTCGGTTGTGCAGGCAGGTCCCTGTTGCTGACCTTTCAACTGGTTTGGTTGAGCAAGTTTTGAGTTTTGTCACGTCCTGTGTTAAGTCCTTCGTTTGTCACTCACTATAGTATTGTCCCAATCGTCTCATAAATTGGTGTGCTGTGTTCGTTAGACTTCGTGGAATAATGGGTTGGTTCTTTTATACCTAACGTGTCTAGTCATCTTCTAACTTGGGCTCCTTTGTATTTATATGTTTGTGAGTTTTCTAGCTGCGTATGTATGCAGTTTATTTTGTTTTGCTGTTCTTTGTTTACAATAAAAATATTCTAAAAGAGGTTTTAATATTCTTCTGTTCGTTTACTATTGTTGGGCCCCCAAGCGGTCGTGTAACCCAGTACTCCCAGGGCTCCCCCATGAGCACTATGGCGCCTGTATTCGTTTTAATAAGCGCCACCCACTACGGATATGGAGGAATACTAAAATTAATTACAACATCGAATAAAGGGTCTCCTCCAGCGCATCAGCAGTAGTAAAGGTTGGGCGCCCCAAGATAACCACCGGCTACTGAGTGCAGGTCTTCTATAATATCTTTGATTTCTATAATGTATCTGACGTTGTCTAACAAAATGTTATTAAAATTCCAATATGCGTATTTTTCCTTTAATGTGGGGGTGATGTCTTGCTACAATGAAATTGCTTTATGATCTGTGTATGTCAGTGGTTGAACAAGATGTTTTAATTTGGCTACTCTGATGTTATCGTGAACGTAGATGCTGTCCAATCTAACCGCGCTGTGGTTTGTAGAGCTGTGATGTGTTACTTCTGCGTCCCTATAGCTTGTTCGTGTGTAGGCGTCTTTGAGCCGTTTCGTTTAAATAGTATCTGTCAATGTCTCTAAGTGTTGTCTGTCTGTCGTGATTCTTCTTTTCGATGTTATTTGGGATTCCGTCATGTCTTTTTGCTCTAGCATCATGTTAAAGTCTCCCGACAGTGGGTAAAAGGAGTTACTATGGTCGTTTACTAAATCAAAACTAGGGCGTTTTCCGGCGCCCCGACAGGGTGCTATTTTGGCACCCAGGGCCTTCATGTGAGCGCTATGGCGCTATGGCGCCTACGTTCGTTTTAAACTGTATGATATACTATAGATTAGAAGCAGCGGCGTAGCTACGATTTTCGGGCCCCTATGCAAAAATTATCAGTGGAGTTACAATGGAGTTAAACGAAGAAGTCAACTGCTGCTTATGATGTATGGTTGAAAATAATATAAATATTCTGTTCATTTTGTATTTTATCCAGCCAAAGTTTCTTGGCGATTTGATGAAAACAAAAAAAAATAGTGTTAGTAGCCCCATATTGATTAAAGATTAATTAGATCAACAAATGAAATGTCCTAACGTAAAAATTAGTATAAAATCGACAAATATTGGACTTTTAAATGGTTCAATTGTTATCATGGATGTTTAGTTGGGTTGAATTTCGGGGAGGAGGGAGCTGTATGAAATTTCACAGTGAGCTGAGGCTTGTAGCGATACATGTAAATTTTTGGGTGCCGGAAGCCGATCTCACAAAAAAGTCAAATTTCCTAAACACAGGAGATGCCGGGTATATGCTGCTTAATAATAACATTAGTCTTGGTCCATACAGATAGGTATTTCACAGTAGCTAGTAATAAATATAAACTAATGGCTTTCACAAACTCAAAAGCCATTTATTCTATATTTTATTTTTGGTTACAATACAGTAGAAAATCTTTTATATTGAAGGGAAATGAAACAAAAATTGTTTCTTTTGGTGAAATAATTAAAAAACGTTGATCAAATAATGGTGTTCATAATACCTCTAATAGATTTTTAGATACCAACGCTTTGTTATTTTTTTAAAAGTAATTTTTTATAAAATTTAATATTTTACAAAATATTCTTAAAAAAATTATTTAAAAAAAACGATTCTTATTTTTTTATTTAAAAAAACCCTTAAATAAACAAATTCATTGAATAATTTACATAAGTTCATTGCAACATAAATAGATTTTGTTTTTCAAAGCAATAAAACATATATAAATCTCCTGGCTTGTTAGGTTAGGTTATGTTTGCCTGACGCCCCTCCTAGGACATAGGCCGCTGGCAAGAGCTTTCCATGCATCTCTGTCCTGGGCTAGTCTCTCCAACTGTCCCCAAGTGTATCCAATCTTCTTGGTGTTTTCTTCCAGGTCACGTCTCCAGGTCTTTCTTGGTCTACCTCTTCTCCTCCTGCCTTGTGGATTCCAGGTGAGGGCCTGTCTTGTTATGCTGGATACAGGCTTCCTGAGTGTGTGGCCAATCCATTTCCATTTTCTCTTGAGGAACTCTACTTTAGCTGGCAGTTGATTTGTCCGTTGCCATAGAACATCATTTCTGATGGAGTTACGCCAGCATATTCGCATGATCTTTCTGAGACATGCGTTTTTAAATGATTGTATTTTCTTCTTATTCTCCATGTCTCAGCTCCATAGGGTAAAACAGGTTTTATTAGTGTGTTGAAGATCCGGATTTTTACTCCAAGAGTAAAATCTTCCGAACCCCAAACATTTTTAGTTGGTCGAAGACTGCTCTTGTCTTGCCCGTCCTTATTTGTATGTCTGCTTCTGTCCCACCCTGTTTATCAACAATACTTACAAGGTAGGTGAATCTATCCACTTCTTCTAGGGTTTCTTCTGCCAATGTTATAGGGGTGCTGCTTGATGCATTGACTTTAAGAACTTTACTTTTCCCTCTGTGGATGTTAAGGCCCAGGCATGTAGAATAAATGTGCTGTTGCGTGTGTGAAAGAAGGGCCAGGTCGTCAGCAAAGTCCAAGTCATCCAGCTGGCTCTACAGTGTCCACTGTATACCGTTTCGCTTTTTTTTCAAAGCAATAAAATATATATATAATCTTCTAGCTTGGAGATGGCTATACATTTTAACGTTTAGTATATGATGTAAAAATGTAAAACTCTACCATAAAAGTTAGTAAAACATAAAAATACAGAAATAAGTGATGTATAGCCCTACTAGTATAATAATATTATAAGCTATTAATTGATTGCCTCATTAAAAAGCCCCAAAACACCTTAATTTTAAATCACAAAATACCACAAAATTAGTGACGATTTATGTATATTATCAGCAAGTAGCTTTTTAAATATCCGCTTTTAAAATTATTGATTTATAATAAATACGAAATAAAATGTATACAATACGTAAGACTATAGCTAAGCTGTGCATTAAAAAGCGTTTGATCGATGCATACACTTTGAGAAGTATCAAATGTATTCAAGGACATTCAAAGAAATGTTCTTTGGATTTAAAAAGCGGATGGAAAAGTGTCCTTGGTTTTTAAACGTCCATGGGACACTAGCGTTAGTTGACTTGGTAAATGTCGACCAAACCATCGACGACATTGGAGAAGCCAGGGGCCATCAGCCTGCCGTACAATGTCCACTTCTTCTCACTGACCAGCCTCTTGGCCTCGTTTTCCCAAGCCCGTCCGTAGTCCAGGTTCAGCACTGTCGCACGGAACACGTTTACGATAAATCTGGGGAAATATAAGTTTGGCCTAGTGGTAGACGTTAACGATAAAACTAGGGAAATATTTGTCTGATCTATTGATAGACATTGATGATAAAAGTGGATAAAGATTTGTGTAGCCGTTGATGATACCATTAAATAGCCTATCTGACGGTGCTAATGTAATTTTTTTTTTAGTTTGACCCGCATTGAACAATTCATTTAAAAAATCAAATTCTGCAATTTAAGTATTGAAACAGCTATTGTTGTAGTGTTGAGGATTCAGTGCCTGCCTTAGTGATTCACTGACATTCCTCCTCCAGCTCGGGATTCGTAATCCTGAAAATCACCCCCCCCCCCCCGACAAAGTGATCTCTGATAATTCCCCCCTTTGCTTAACGACCTTGATACTCGAATACTTGAATACCCTCCCCACCATCCCATACTTAACCCCGTGCTTGATATTTCTCCCCCACCCCCTCCCATCCGGTACTCACCCCCCGGACTTGGCGATCCTGATCAACTCTGCCTGACAAGATGGTGGCAGATGGTTCTCACACACGGCACCGCAGATGGTCACAGCGTCGTACGTGTCTGTACAAGATTTGTAGTGAACGTTAGTACACATAACTTGAACATGAGTTATAGTGAAGTTATGTACATATTATGTGGGGTTACTTCAAACGTGTAAAGATATTGTCACAGTGAAATAAGTATCTTGTTTACAGCCAAATTTAGTTACCCTCTTAACGGGGAACCAGTCAAAGTTAAATCCAAACAGGACTGACTGTCAGTACTAGCTTAACTTTTCCCACGAGAAAGTTGTCACAATGGTAAAACATGAATGAATTTCAGCACTGGCTCACCGTTTTCACATGGAACTCGAGGACTATACTGTTTTCACGAGAACTTGTCAAGATTAAATCAAAACATGACTGACTGTCAAAGCATTCATACAATTTTTGTACAGTGAACTTGGTTGCTAGATTACCCTATTTCATAGCAACATTGGATGCTGGTTTACTGTTTTACACAGGAAAATTAGTTGCTGGCTTACCGTTTTTCACAGGGAACTTGTAGCCCTCGTCAACGATACTACAGATGAGGGACGAGTAGACGTTCTTCTCCTTGCAGATGTCCAGCATAGCCTGAGCACCGTCGTGTGCTACAATTTTCCTGAAGCCTCGCTTGTGTAGCTCTTCACCCACCCAGCCTGAAAAAAAGAAACAGTGTCAGGCTAAATTTATATGAAATGATTTCTTCAAATGCCACTGCATTATTTAACAGTGTACCACTACAGCGTAACTACTACATTAACTGAATCAATTTTTCTTTTTTTTTTACTTTTTAGAATCGCTACTGTAAGTGGCCTTTACCTATTTTTTTTTAAAATCATGATAAACTTTAATGGGTAGATTTAGGATTGCTTCTTGATATTACTTTATATGTAACCTACAATGTTTATAAATTATCGAATATTTAATTTTCTTGTAAAATATAAGATCTCGGAAAAAAATCTACAGAAGTTAATAATAAACTATTTTTTTTAATAGATTGGCTATCAATTAGAAAACAGATACGCTTCCAAAATTGTTTACGAAATTAATTTTAGCGGTTCAACCGAGGGGTAGAGTTGAGAAGATGTAAGGATGGGAGGGGGTGGGGTAAAAATACAAACAGTCATTTCTATATACGCATATTAACGATAGATCAATGCATTCAACGCAAGAAAATCCGAAGTCTGAGTCTCCACCAATTTAATTACGTAACCACTGAATCAATGTTAACCTGACCGTGACGTAAGAGTGACGTACCTGTCCCAGCACCGACGTCTAGCACCAGGGCATTGGCTCTGTCCTGGATGAGACCAGACAACATGTCAGCACAGTAGAGTGGACCGCTGTAGTTGTGTCTTGATGCCATCTTTTCGTAGAGCTTCACCTTCTCAACGTCCTCGTATTCTGTTGGTTGATAGCACTCGTTACTGGTTTTTGCTGTATTAGGCATGTAGTTTTGTGTATGATAGTGGTTGTTGCTGTATTAGGCATGTAGTTTTGTGTATGATAGTGGTTGTTGCTGTATTAGGCATGTAGTTTTGTGTATGATAGTGGTTGTTGCTGTATTAGGCATGTAGTTGTGTGTATGATAGTGGTTGTTGCTGTATGAGACTCGTTGTTTTGTAGATGATTATGGGTAACGCTGTATTAAGCACGTCGTATTGTAAATGATAGTGGTTGTTGCTATATAAGGCATGTTGTTTTGCCAATAAGTAGATGTTGCTGAATTGGGTATTGTCATTTGCTTTGCTCCAAATATAGAGTGTTAAATAATATTACACAGAAAGAGAAGGTACGCCTTTGTAATCAGGCGAAAATTCAAATGGAGCTAGATAATTTACACTAGTAATGAAATAAAAATGCACATATAGTGTGAAAAAACGTACATGCAATGTAATTCAAATGCTTGTTCAATGAGCTGCAAACAATAATGGTCCAATATTTTAACATAATACTTTATTGGTAAATTTCACAAAAAGTAAGATACGTGTTTAAAACCATTTTTATTGAATGTCAGTATCGAATAATAGAAGCACCACTGTATCTAATTATATCACGACTAGCCTTACAGAAATACACCAGCACATCTAATGAAATAGGAACAAGCACATGTAATGATAGAAGCACCACTCCATCTAATGAAAAGCACTAACACATCTAATGTTAGAACCACAAGCACATGTAATGTAGCAGCAGAGGTAAAAAAATTGATTATTTCTCACCTTGTATGCATTGCTTGATGCCCTTGCCTGGCGTATGAAAGCCGATGATAAAATTGTCCGCCTCTTCCTCCTCAGGGGTTCTTTGGACGTTTTTGTCCATGTTCGTTATATTACAATTATACAATTTGTAGACCTGCTTCAAATGGCTTACGTATTAGCTTTCTTCCCTCCGTTCCTGACTATCAGAAACCAATATCTACTCCAAGAGTAAAACCACCTTACTGTAGTATAAAATCAAAAGTATTATAAATACATTTTACCTTAAATTAATTTGATGTGAAAATAGCATATACTAAGAATAATCCAAGTAATTAGGAATGTCTTCGATTGTAAACAAATAAGGTGCTTTGAATTTTGAGATTGAATATATAAGATTGATATTTTAATAATTTTCTATGTGCTCTGCATATCAGATATATATTTGGGTTACGGAAAATTCAATTTGAAGAAAGTTACACAATTCATTACTGTACAAATACGATTTTTTTAAAGCTTTTAAAAGATCACTTATTTTAATACATTTTTACCTTCTCGTATGCAGAGTATAGAGGAAGTATTGTGCACAAAAATCTTGTCAAATTTTGACAGTTTTCTCCTTTTTACTTCTCAGTATTTCGTCATATAGGGAGTATAGGGGACTTATTTCAATCAGGCAAAAATTATAAATCCATATTTATCAAAATTTTGGCGTTTTACGCGTAATCGAATCGGAAAAACTGGGCTTTTCAATTCTGTTTGCCTGTGTGTATGCGTGTACGTGACTGTGAACACCATAACTTGAGTATCGTTACAGCTAGGTTTATGAAATTGCATATATAAGTATTATATGAAATGTGTAGTTCTGTTTCAACTTTTCAGCCATTTCCGATAAACGGAAGTGGAAATTATTCTACTTTTGATTTTTCAAAAGCCTAGGCCTATACCTTGAGTACTGTTTCAGATAGATAAACGAAAGTTCAGATATACGTAAAAGATCTAATTGTCTGCTATCTTTCAAAGTTTGAGAAATTTCCGTTTGACCGGAAGTAGTAATTTACGCTATTTCCGATTTCTCAAAAAAAAAAACGCATATGAAATTCCAAACTACTAATATTCTGCAACTCTGGAGGTGTAATTTTATTGGCACCTTCGACGTGAATGCTGCGTGCATTCCTTCGCAGTAGGAGCATTGGTAGGCTATGGCTTTGGGATGGTTGGTTGAGAAATGATCTAACATGTCCACTGACATTTTTTTTTGCAGATTCTGCAATATAAAACGTTGCTGTGTGCCTTGTCTAAGTGTTCTTCTTTTGTTTCGCTGAATGAGAGGTCGCCTTGTGTGCAGCGGTTTAGTTTTTGCTTGTTGATAGGTACTTTGGGTAGGGAGTTGATTGCCTCTATATAGTTTCCCTTATCTGCTGTAGATGTGTTGGTTGTTGCAGGGTTATCTTGATCATCATTTCTTTTCTTTTTGAAGGCTGGTGGTGTCAGCTCTAAATATGCTTGCTGGGTTGTTTGTGGGCTAGGGTTTTTATCCATTGTTTTGTCTGTATTGTTGGTTTTCTGCTACGTTGTTGCTGATGGCGATACTTTATTGATGTGTACTGTTGCTGTTTTTCCCATCTGGATCATCCATTGTAATTAATGGCATAAACAATAATGTAAGGCAGTAAAACTGTCTTAAAAAAACAATTGTAATGAAACAGACAACATTTATTTTAATAAGATGACCAACAAACGTTTCTGAGCTTAAGCTACAACACTTGGTAGACATCAACAATCCCATCAATACATGTCATGTATTTCGGGAATTTCATGCGTCCGTACAGCGCCCATTTCCCATTCTCCACTAGGTCTGAGACTTTGTTCTCATATTGTTTCCCATAATCAGCAGAGACTAACGACGATGCCCGGACCACGTTGATAAAATAACTGGAACAAAATGGACGGATTAAAAAAAACGTGCTGGAATTAATACGAAATAAAATATATCTGTTACGAGGTTGAGATGGGGGTGGGTCATATAATATAAGCTAAATCAACAAAGCAGATGATAGAGACAGAGTTTGGGCACAGAGTACACCAATTATATAATATAATATAAGTCAATCATAGGTAGGAGATAGGAGGTGCGTCTATTATAATATTGAAGGACATTTCTCTTACCCTCCTGGTTTGATCAGCCTAACAAATTCCTCAAGGGCAGCTGGAGGTAGGTGATTTTCTAGTGCGGCTCCACATAAAGTGATCGCATCGTATGAATCTTTATATATATATATATATATATATATATATATATATATATATATATATATATATATATATATATATATATATATGTATATTTATACGTGTGTCTGTGTTTGTCTGTGTTTATATATATATATATATATATATATATATATATATATATATATATATATATATATATATATATATATATATATATATATATACTAGCCGTCCCAGCCAGACCCTGCACTGGCATCTCGGAAAGCGTATCTGTAAAGGACCATAAATTGTGTGTTTAGTAATCAGCATTTATCCGGCATTGCCCACCCTAACCGCAACCAACCAAAACACACTAAAAACGCAAATATAACACTAACACAAAACAAACACAAACGAAAACACAAAAACAAAAGCAAAGACAAACCCAACCACAAACACAAAGAAAACACAAACACTAACGCAAACAAAAAAGCAAACGAAAACAAATCCTAATGCAAGCACAAACCCAACCACAACCTAACAAAACCAAAACCAAAACACACAAAAAACGCAAACATAACACAAACGCAAATACAAACACAAACGAAAACACAAAAACAAACACAAACACAATCACAAACACAAAGAAAACACAAACGCAAAGAAAAAAAGCAAACGAAAACACAAACGCAAAGAAAAAAAGCAAACGAAAACAAACCAAACCCAAATCCAAAAGCAAACACAACCACAAACGCAAACCCAAACTCAAACACAAAGAAAACACAAACGCAAAGATAAACTCAAAGTGTCCACAGTCTAGCCTGGGGCGCTAAAACGCACCATGACGACGTGCGGCGTAACCGCCTCATTCAACTTAGTAAACGACTATAGTACCCAACTTATTCATAGTCTTTTGAACTCACTTACGCGAACGTAGGTACCATAGCGTACACGGGAAGGCCCGCTGCACCAAATAGCACCCGGATTCGATTCACTTAAAGACTAAAGTAACCTTTCTTATCCATAGTCTATCGCACTGTTTAAAAAAAAATATGCAGCATAGCGCTCACATGATAGCCCAGCGCGCCAAATCGAACCGTGCAGGGGCGCTGGCGGACGCGCCTGTTCAATTTATTGAACAAAATTATAATACTCCAAGGTTATCCGTAAATGGAAAGAAATAAACATATAGGATTGGTAGGACCTGGCTTATTAAATGTTATTGATTTAAAAAAAATAATTAGTGAACAGTATGTTCAGTGTATAGAATAAATAAAAGGCAGTATTAAAAATACCAACGACATTACACTTAATCAATCCCCGCTAATTATGTAATTATTTTTTTTCTTAACACCAAAACAAAGTAAAAAAAGTAAATTCTTTCTTCCCCCGATTTAATGGGGTTTTTTGAAGGGAAGTAACTGTACAGTCAATACATTTCAGACACAATTTTTGAAATTTTATAAACTGTTATACACTTTTTAAAATTTTTATGTAATGTTCATAATTTAAAATTATTATTCTAAGTATATAAAATGAACATTGTTTTTAAAGACTTTCAATAGTAATTTTTTTTTTCATAAATTTAGACCATGAGCACTATAATAATCTAACACTTAAATCCATGGAAGTATCCACGACAAACATTTTACATTTTACAAACATTTTACGTACAGAATCAAACTTTATATAGTAGATATATATATAGCCGCATACCCTTGCTCCGCAACTATGAATCTTTTTTAATTGTACCACATTGAGAACAGAACAAAACTAAGCACAAACACACACAAAAACACAAACGCAATCACAAACATAACGCAAACATGAACACAAAAGAAAACGCAAACACTAACTCAACGCAAAAACAAACACACAAAAATAAAAACCAACACAAACACAAACTTTAAGGCAAACATGAACACAAACGCAACACTCAAACACAAACGCAAATACAAATGCAAACGTTAACGTAAAAAGCACTAACTCAAACTTCATCGCAAACAATAACGCACAACATAACACAAATTTAAATGCACACGCAAACGCATAGTGCTCACAGACTAGACGGGGTGCCAAATACTACCCTGCCGGGGCGCCGGCGAAACCTCCTGATTCAATTTAGTGAACTACTATAATACCCAAACTTATTCATAGTCTATTGCTTTCATTTAAAGCAGGGGTCTCCAAACTTCTCAGTCCGAGGGCCGCATTAACTATCAAATTTCAGTTCGGGGGGCCAGTTTCTTCCAGGCATGTCTTTGATTTTTCTGGGCAAAGTTCCTCAGCCATCACGAACAAACGATGTTTCCTTGGACAAAAAGATCTCCGCGGGCCGGATGAGAGGACTTCGCGGGCCGCATCCGGCCCGCGGGCCGTAGTTTGGAGACCCCTGATTTAAAGGAATGTAGTCGCCATAGCGATCACGGGGAGGCCCGGAGCGCCAAAGTGCATTACTTTGGGGCGCCGGAGGACGCCTTGGATTCTTTTTAGTGAAAGACTTTAGCAATACTTTTTATCCATAGCGTATCGCGTTGTTTAAAACGATCGTAGGCGCCATAGCGCGCAGGGGAATGCCCGGGGCGCCAAATAGCACCCTGTCGTGTGCCGGAGGACGCCCTGATTTCGCTTTAGCTAACGACTATAGTAACCCTTTTACCTACTGATTATCGCACCATAGCGCTCACTGGAGATCATTTGTCCTGGGATCATTTGTACTTGAGATATTTTGGGTCTGGGAATTTTTTTCTGAGATAATTTATCCTATCACACAATAAGACATTTTTCCTCTTATGTTTTTTGACGGCATATTATACTAATATAAGAATAAGAAAAGTTAAATTGTATATAATTTGTGTTGCTTTTGTGATGTTGTTGTGTGATATATCTTCAATTATAGGCAATTTCTGACACATCACAAATATTTTACCATTTAGCAATGGGAGTTGTTTCCCTTCAGTCACCATAGCCAACAAATAATGGGAGTAGTGGCCCTTACTCCTGGCAATCTCCAGCATACCGATAGACGCGTCCAATGCGTGAACGTTTAAAAACCCTCGTTTATTGAGCTCCTCACCAACAAAACCTGCGGGGATGGATGAGGGATGGTTTTTCACGTGGTATTGTTATAATCCGTTCCCTTACAGTCCAGGGGTCTCCAAACTTTTCAATCCGAGGGCCGCATTACCTATCAAATTTCAGTTCGGGGGCCAGTTTCTTCCAGGCATGTCTTTGATTTTTCTGGGCAAAGTTCTTCAGCCATCACCAACAAACGTTTTTTTCCGTGGTCAAAATGATCTCTGCGGGCCGGATGAGAGGACCTCGAGGGCAGCATCCGGCCCGCGGGCCGTAGTTTGGAGACCCCTGCCTTACACCAGCATTAACTACTCGATAATAAATAATTTATTCTAAAATCAAATTTTATACACAGAAACACACATATAATATATATATATATATGTGTATATATATATATATATATATATATATATATATATATATATATATATATATATATATATATATATATATATATATATATATATATATATATATATATATTTATTTCTTTATTTCTTTCTTTATTTATTTATTTATTTATTTATTTATTTATTTATTTATTTATTTATTTATTTATTTATTTATTTATTTATTTATTTATTTATTTATTTATTTATTTATTTATTTATTTATTTATTTATTTATTTATTTATTTATTTATTTATTTATTTATTTATTTATTTATTTATTTATTTATTTATTTATTTATTTATTTATTTATTTATTTATTTATTTATTTATTTATTTATTTATTTATTTATTTATTTATTTATTTATTTATTTATTTATTTATTTATTTATTTATTTATTTATTTATTTATTTATTTATTTATTTATTTATTTATTTATTTATTTATTTATTTATTTATTTATTTATTTATTTATTTATTTATTTATTTATTTATTTATTTATTTATTTATTTATTTATTTATTTATTTATTTATTTATTTATTTATTTATTTATTTATTTATTTATTTATTTATTTATTTATTTATTTATTTATTTATTTATTTATTTATTTATTTATTTATTTATTTATTTATTTATTTATTTATTTATTTATTTATTTATTTATTTATTTATTTATTTATTTATTTATTTATTTATTTATTTATTTATTTATTTATTTATTTATTTATTTATTTATTTATTTATTTATTTATTTATTTATTTATTTATTTATTTATTTATTTATTTATTTATTTATTTATTTATTTATTTATTTATTTATTTATTTATTTATTTATTTATTTATTTATTTATTTATTTATTTATTTATTTATTTATTTATTTATTTATTTATTTATTTATTTATTTATTTATTTATTTATTTATTTATTTATTTATTTATTTATTTATTTATTTATTTATTTATTTATTTATTTATTTATTTATTTATTTATTTATTTATTTATTTATTTATTTATTTATTTATTTATTTATTTATTTATTTATTTATTTATTTATATATACGCATACCCGTGCCTGCAGCAACATCTAGTATAGTCACGTGATCTTTGTTGACAGAAAACAGTCCAGCAACCATGTCCGCACAGTACCTTGGACCGTTGTAACACAGACACCTTGATGCCTCGTCATACAAGCCGGAATTGTCTTTGGCGTCGTAAGCTGCAGGGGACAGACCTAGTCTTAACAGTCTTAAGATGCTTGATTTTTTTTTCATATCCACATTTTTTTAAAATTTCCACATTTTACTTTTCATTTCCACATATATTTTTTATTTCCAGAATATTTTTTTTAATATCCACATTTTTTAAATTAAAAATGACATTTTTCACATTTTTTAACCCCTACATTTTAAAAAATGTCCATGTTATATTTCACTAACTCTTGTCATAACAGATTAAAGTTCTAGAATGCTGCAAACGTTTTTATTTTATTTGAAAGCCAAGTGAAAGTTGATTGTCAAAAGGGAATTGTATGCCAGGGGAGGTAAATTACATCAATAAACAAAAGTAGCTAGACATTTTAGAAGGGAAGCAAACCAGTCCCCTTGTGTGCGTGTACGTGTGGAATCAAGGGGGGTATTTGGAGCCGTTTCTTAGTATTGGCTAGAAAATTGTTAGCTTTTACAGCACGTTGTTCCTACTCTGGTCTTCTGTGCACGGTCTTCAGCGCAAAAAGGTTTTTAATTATTTGCATTTTTAATTATTTGCATTAATAAATGGTTATTGAATAGGTATCGTTAAACAGAGGTTCACAAGGGTGTGTGTGGGGGTATAAAAACCGAATACATCATAACGCGTACATTGGCAACATCAGAGGTGGAGGGGGGGGGGGGGGGGAGAGGATGACACCAAGACGAGATAATTCCTGTTTTACGATGCTTATTTTACTAACTAAAATAGACAGCAATTCAGTTGAGGAAATGTGATTGTATATGAGTTGCAGATTGGCTAATGGCAAATTACGAACTCTAATGATTTAAAGTGTATATATATATATATACGAGCCGTCCTGGCCAGGCCCGCTCTGGCCTCTGTGAAAAACCTGTTAAGGACCATTACCTGTGTGTTTAGTAATCATCATATACCCGGCATTCCCCATCCTAATCACAACCAACCAAAACAACAAAAAAAACGCAAACATAACGCAAACACGATTACAAATACAAACACAAACGAAAACAAAAACCTAACAACAAACCCAATCACAACCACAAACATAAATACCAAGAAAAAACAAACGAAAAAGGAAACGAAAACAAACCAATTCGGAACGTAAACCCAACCACAACACAACACAAAGACAACACAAACACAACACAAACACAAACACAACACAAACACAACATAACACAACACAACACCAACACAACACCAACACAACACCAACACAACACCAACACAACACCAACACAACACAAACCGGGACGGCTATTATTATATAAAATTGTATATCTTTTTGTAGTTTGGTGCAGGTGTCTATAAAAGAGTTTTCTGGTGGAACCGACAAAAATGAATTCCCCTTCGTGCGCAAAAAATAAGGACAGACAAAAAAAAGATAACTAATAACCTGCGGAAATTCCCGTTCTTAAATAAAGATGTCTTTTGTTACTTCACCCGTCTTTGATTAAAAATAATAATCTAATATACAAAATTGTATATCTTCTTGTAGTTTGGTGCAAGTGTCTATAAAAGAGCTTTCTGGTGCGACCGACCAAAACGAATTCCCCTTCGTGCGTAAAAAAGACAGACACAAACGAATGCGCAAAAAAAACACAAATAATAACCGGCGGGAATTCCCGTTCCCGAATAAAGATGTCTTTTTTAAGTCAAATGTCTTTAATAAAAAAAAAATATTTAGTAAACAGTACGTTCAGTGTATGAAATAAATAAAAGGCAGAATTAAAAATACCTACCAAATGCACCGTGCTAATTATGTAATTCTTTTTTTTCCCAACACCAAAACAAAGTAATAAAAAGTAACATCTTTTCCACTAATGCACTGTTTCATAAAGGGAAGTAATTGTGTTTTCCTAATTTATCAATGGGAAGTAAGGGCTAAAGGACTAAATATAAATAATTTTCAGACATAATTAGAAATTTTGTAAAAGATGATATTTTTAAAAAATTTCGTTTAATGAACATGCCGACAATTACTACTATCAGTTTGAAAAATGAAAATTATTTCCCAACACTTTCAGTATTAATTTTTTAAACCATGCATTTAGACCATGAGTGCTTTAATTATCTAACTTTTGAATCCATGGAAGTATCGTATTTTCTTATATTCCTTTGTAATCAACGACAAACATAATTACATACATACAGAATTTTCAACTTTATATTATATATATATATATATATATATATATATATATATATATATATATAGATAGATAGATAGATAGATATATATATAGATATATATATATATAGATATAAATATATATATATATATATATATATATATATATATATATATATATATATATATATACATATAACACACAACCTGTCGCCGCCAATGTATTGTCACACATTACCTTCCACAGCGGCCTGAGTTCCCATGCCAGATTTCTGAAACTTCAACATAAACTCCTGGTGTTGAATGACGTCATTTGGGCCGGACATTTTTAAATTTAATGTTTACCGATGTCAGACAAGCAGGATTTCAAATATCTGAAGTTGGGGAATAAGTTACGTACGGATAAACACATTATCAATGCTATGATATATTCAAAAATAGTTTCTATAAACTATTAACGGATATACATGTCGGCGCGGAAAGACTTTTTTTTTCTTCGGTTTGCATTATAATAGTGTGAGGGATTCCGTTCCAACTGAATTAAATACAGCCTGTTAACATGTTATTGAAATTTTCCTCTCAAGTTTCCGACTATGACGGAAAAAGACAGATGAATCTAGTTAAAAATACATTTCATATGCGTGTTTTGAGACATCGGAAATAGCGTAAAGTGCTACTCAAAATGTGTAAAAAAAACCACAGAGAAATAGATCATCTACATATATGTGAAATTTCGTCTATCTATCTGAAATAGTACTTAAAATTAAGTTTTAGGCTTTTAAAAACTGAAAGTAAAATAAGTTCCAGTTTCTGTTACCGGAAATCGCTGAAAAGTTTATACAAACTTACAAATTTGATATAATACTTAGGCCTATATATTAAATTTCATCAACCTAGCTGTATTGGTACTCAAGTTATTGTTTTCACAGACAGACAGACACACACACAGACACACAGACATACAGACGTAAGTTTTTTTCCAACTCATGGAGGTGCAGAACGTCGAGATTTTCGATTTTTGTGAAAATATCGATAAAAAATCTCGATACACTTTCATATAAAGTGAATATAAATTTAAATGTCTTGGCCTTCCATGTAAATATTATGTAAATTGTAATGTAAGAAATATGTTTATAAACATCATGCTGCATCTTTCAAAATCCCCGTAAAGGCAAGCCAGTTAATTCTATAAAGTTGAATTATTTTTACGTCAGCAAACTAATGCTGTAAATTACATGTATGAGGTAAAAAAAAAAACAATATTTTAAATGTTATTTCCCATAAATAAAATAAACCATTACACGAACAACAGATTCTTAACAAATAATATAAACTGTGACTTACTTTTCACTTGAAACCAGCAAACATGCAAATGATAATTTAATGCGAGGTATGTTTGCAGAACCACCAACTGTTACTTTTATATATTAAAGTGACGTCACACTGTTGGCTGGCCAATGAAAGCCGTCGCGTGAGGCTCAGATGGGACGGCCTTCACCTTGTATTAATATTTTGGAATTATTTGTTTGCCGTATGTGGCTTGACTTTCTGTGGTCGACAAAGTCATATGAATTAAAGTTTTCGCAAATTAATTATCACGATTCGATAATCGTAGAGAGAGGCGGAGAGTGAGGGAGTGAATACATGATCAATCTCCATTAGTCATAGAGTGTGTGAGAGAGGGAGGGGGGTTGTGTGTGTATGTATGTGTGAAAGTGTTTGACGTATTGAAGAAATTATCACACTTATATAAACAGAGACTGAGAGAATGAATTAATTATCGAGCTACAATAATCAGTACGAGGAAGAGAGGAAGAGGTTGTGTGTATTGTGTGTGTGTGTGTGTGTGTTTGTGCTTACGAGTGTCACTCGAGTTTTATTTACTTCCACTACGGTGCTTTCTTTTTTTTTCTAAGTCAGATAATTACAGTTACAATAAATACCGCATAAAAATCAAAATGGAAGTCAAACTAGATAGTTGTTGTTTTTTTTTAAATTAAAAACAAGATTCTAATTTCATGGGTATTTGACGACATGGTGTTTTCGTTTCTAGCCTTTATTAGTTAGATGTGTTTTAAAGCAGTATTTCAGTATCAATGTAATAGATAATTTCTTTAAATATATAATAAAACACTACTATTTAAATAGCTATAAAGAAAAGCGTGGGTCGCTTTATTATCCATTGAATACCTTTACTAATATTTAAGAAGAGATCGACGCGTTTCTTTTTTAAAACAATAGTTTCATGATTAAAAACTAGTGTGAACATGATAATGCGCGAATGTCAGAGAAATTGGTCGGTTAGAAGTGACCGAAATTTCGCTCGCCCTATTTGATCTATGACGACAGATGGAAAAATAACTAATGATTATATATATATATATATATATATATATATATATATATATATATATATATATATATATATATATATATATATATATATATATGCGCACTTCCATGACAAATGATCTCAAAGCAAATGATGTAGACAAAATATTCCATATTCCAGACAAAATATCTCACGATCAATTGATCTCAGGACAAATGATCTTAGCACAATTGATCTCAAGGACAAATGATATCAGGACAAAATATATAATGACAAATGATATCATGGAAAAATATCTCAGACAAAATATCTCAGTCAAAATATTTCAGGCAAAATATCCCTAGGCAAATTATGTATAGTATTTGAGATTATTTTAGTCGATTTTACAATTTTAAAAAATTGACTGTCTTAAGGATTTTATTTACATTTTTTACACATACTATTTGTTAGAAAATGTTTGACCCAAAGGTTTGTGACAAGTTAAACAAATAAAATATACAATTAGACATATAATATTCGTAGATTCAAACTAAGTTTCGATAGACAGTGCAGGTGGTCTTGCCGATTATGAGACAATCCTAACACATCAGATGGACGAAACTATATCAAAGGGGATTTCTGATCTCTTGGTGAAAAGGATATGAAAGCTCACCTATGCAGCATCTAAAGTCAATAGTTATATTTTTGTCACACCTTAGTGATCAAATGACACAATCTTGTTTAACGAGAGCGGTCATTGCAGAGCTAAGTTATTCATTGTGTTCATGCAAACTAAGCATTATTAGTGTTGATTATTCAGCTATGGCTTCTTTCTTTACACCGCAGATGGCATATGCACTTTTTTTTTTAAGTGGGATATTCGCTGGACAACAACCAACGGTGATGATGGAATAAGAACACTAATTTTATATTACAAAACAGTAGACCCAAACTTCCCTTTTTTGAAAAATCACGTACACATGATCACAGGACAGACAGACAGACAGACGGACAGACGGACAGACGGACAGACGGACAGACGGACAGACGGACAGACGGACAGATAGACAGACAGACAGACAGACAGACAGACATACAGACAGACGGATAGACAGACAGACGGATAGACGGACAGACGGACTGACGGACAGACGGACAGACGGACTGACGGACAGACGGACAGACAGACAGAAAGACAGACAGACAGACAGACAGACAGACAGACAGACAGACAGACAGACAGACAGACAGACAGACAGACGGACAGACGGATAGACGGACAGACACACAAACAGACAGACGGATAGACAGACAGACGGATAGACGGACAGACGGACAGACAGACAGACAGACTGACGGATAGACAGATAGACTGCGCTACTGGTATATGTGCGCATGTAGTTTAACATAAAGACATTATAATGTGTAAGGACTTTCGCCTGCATGTCGCATGTCAACTTATGCGCACATCCCACATGGTCTATGACAGAGAATTACATTATGTAAAATTATCGAGTTTGATAAGTAATGCAGCTTTTGAAATCGGATATATTTTAGCAGCTCTGCCAAAATAATTTTACATACGTAGAATAGAAGAAAATTTTACAAATAATAACAGACAGAATTATTTAACTCGTCCATTGTCTCGTAAGTAACAGGTGGTCTGTGAATAAATAAACTACTAATATTCTAAAGGCTTAGTGTTATTTTCAATAATTTTTTTTTAATATTAAAAGGTAGACTGTAGGCCTATGTGGCAAAATATAAGTTAATTTCATAAGACGAATGTGTTTGCATTTTTTAAATGGTCGACTCCATCCCACCAGAGACCTTAATGTTAGTAGTCAAATACTCTACTATTCGTTCTTTGTTAACATGATTACTCGACGTTTTAAATAATATTTAAAAAATATAACGTTTAAAATATGGGGACAAAAGTTGTTTTTTTTTTATTATCGTCTTTAAACAAATTTGGAAAAAATAAATTTTGGTAGTTATGTGTTAAAAATTTATAGGGCTTCTTCTTCTTCATTCTTAATTAAGTATTACGTGTCAACTGGTTAGGGGTCATCCGTAAATGACGTCAAGCTTTTTTTGGACGATTTTCACCTCCACCCCCTCCCTTCCGTCACACGTCGTCACAAAATGCCAGACCCCCCCCCCCCCCCCCTAAAATAACGTCACACCTCAGCCTATAAAACCCCTTAAAATAGCTGTTGAATTTTTCTTAAAACATCGATATTTTTCCAAAATCTTGCCAGAGCTCAGTCAACATTGAGTATTTTCATCAATTCCTATTACAATTTATTAAAACCGTTTTCTAAAACGCGAAATAACGGCTAAAATTCGTTTTCTAACATTGCTTTTTAATAATGCAAAAAAAGTGACGTCACGCCATACGCCCCCCCCCTCCCCTCATCACACACCGTCACAAAGTTACGGACCCCCCTCCCCCCTACGATTGTGACGTCATTTATGGACGACCCCCTTACGCGGTATTAAAGGCCGTTGACTCCGTTAACTCCGATTTCAGCCTGCTTTTCGTTTGATTTTTGCTTCCAAAACCTTTGTCCAACCAGAGTTTCTTCTAGGCATCTCTTCGGGGGGGGGGGGGGGGGCTTTGCCCCCCCGAAAAAATTTTACGGCCCCCCCCCCCCCGAACGAAATAAAATTTATATAATTTATATAGAAAATATATACTTTTAACAGTGTCCGCCCCCCGAAGAAAGTTTACCGCCCCCCCCCGAAAATTTCGAGTGCCCCCCCCCCCGGAGAAAAAAGTCTGGAAGAAACACTGTGTCCAACCACGAACAAACAGATAGACCCAGACCCAGACCCAGACCCAGACCCAGAGACACAAACTTGTCTCCGAGACCCTGACCTAGACCTAGTAGACCTGACCTAGTAGACCTAGTCCTCAATCCTATCCCTATTCAAACAAAGGTGTTTACAATTCCGCCTAACATGAAAATTTACATCTATCATTTCGTGTAAGAAAACGCATTAGACTAAGAAAATAATATAAATTACAAAGTTGGGCATTTAAATTGAATTATCCGTTATTTTATAACGTTACTTAGCACTAATCTTGGTTTACTCTCCCCTAAGACAGTAAAATACACCTTTGTGCTGGCTGAGCTATAAGAACTACTGGGTTAATTGAAATCTGACGCATCTCCAGAAGGTATGAAAGTCATCAATTAATGGCTCATTGCATCCATCAAGATCCTGTACACACACACGGTGAATACCTGTGTTAGGTGAGGCGGTTCTCATGAAAATATATGCAATGTGTTATTTTTACTTTTGATTGTAGATTCTATATGTTATTGATATTTATAATTGTTTGTAACTTTTGTTATGGTTAATAATAACTGTAGGTAATGCTCATTATAATAATACTATTAAAATGAGTTATTGTTACTTAAATCTGTAATTCCGGTTTATTAGTGTTATCTATAATTTAAGTAATATTTGTTATGATTGCTTAAAAATTATTGTTTCTTATAATTTTTATTCATGTGTGTTATTGTTACTTATAATTGTAAGCCTTGTGTTATTTTTACTCGTCTCACCGTATATATATATAAATAAATAAGTACATAAAAATATTTTCATGACATTTCATATACCCCCCATACAACATGTACACTACCCCTAAGTTGTGCTTTTTCGTATACCCCCCCCCCCCCTCATACAAAATGTAAACGATCCCTAAGAAATTACCTTTCGTATACTTTCTCATCCAATATTCACACGACCCCTAAGATGTGACCTTTCGTACACCCCCCCCCCCCCCAATACAACATGTAATCGATCCCTAAGATTTTAGATGTAAAGAAAATGCAGCAGCTACTAGTGAGCTTTCTATAAATAGACGCAAAGTATCGCCAATGAAACATTTCTTGAAGATAGATAGGGGCCTACCTAATGCACCTTTGTTTTAAATTTAAAAAAAAAAAGCTTCGCACGTGCGAAGGCTGAAACAAATTAATGATCGGTAAACATAGGTCAAGCTAACATGCACCTTCAGACTCTCCGACCCGCCGAGTTTTAGTTCTATCAAAACATCTAACGTCTAAAACTTGCAACGGTCAATATCGGGAGGGTGGGGGGACACTGGAAAATGTATTTAATTATATTTCGTGGAATGGGAAGGTAGACGTGCTTTGGAGTGTGTGTGTGGGGGGGGGGGGGGGGGGGGCGGGGCCCGCTCCTCCCAAGTAGAGTCGTCTGAAAGAAACTCTAAATGCGACTTTTGTCATGATTGAGATTAGGTGCATGGTTTAGGGCAGGGGTCTCCAAACTATGGCCCGCGGGCCGGATGCGGCCCGCGAGGTCTTCTCATCCGTCCCGTGGAGATTTTTTTGTCCACGGAAAAATCATTGTTTGTTGGAGGTGGCTGAGGAACTTATACCAGAAAATTCAAAACAATTGGAAAATGTAGTTTTGGCTGCAAATACCTTTGCCCGCCGTGTTGCAGTCATTGGTGAAGATGGTGAATTTAATAAGGTCACATGGGTTCAGAGACATGTTAAACGATACAAACAAGCAATCTCAAGTTTTACCATATTACACAGTAGTAAGATGGCTCAGGAGAAAGTTCTGACAGAGTATTTAAGTTAAGAAAGGAAATAGGTTACTGTCCGAAAAGTAAAGGCAAGCCACAGTCATTAATGTCTAATGAAGAGTGGGTATAGAAATTGGCCTATGCTGCAGACATAACTATTAATCTAAATTTTCTGAACCTAAAACTACAAGAACGGGAAATCTATTTTCTTATCTATAGGCCCACCTAAAGGCCTTCAGATCCAAAATTGTCTTGTTTTTTGGAACATGTACATGCCAACAATTTGACGCACTTTCATCAGTGCGAGGTCTTCATGGCTTAAATAACAGCTGAGTTCCCCACGTCATTTCCATGCGAGATCATCAAAGACCCCCAGCTGCAGTTTCAGCAGCGGTTTTCTGACTGGGATCAAAGGCAGAAGAAGTGAAACTGTTTCAAAACCCATTTGAAGCAAACGTGACCAGTTGCTCAGTTGAACTACAGGAAATGACCTTAGAGACGAGTTCAAAGATGGGCGGGTGGGTTTTTATACGTTTTTGCCCAAGGAAGACTTTCCTAATATTAGCATTTTTGAATCAAAAATACCTTTTAAATTTTGCAACATACCTGTATAAACAAATATTTTCAAGAATTAAATACGTGAAGAACAATCTAAGAACAAATTTATAACTCAAGTGTGTTGTCGGCCCCCGACAGTGTCTTTCAGACTTTTTTCTCATTGGGGGGGGGGGGTGTAGGGGACACATGAAATTTGTAAAATATTCCTATTTAACTTATATTTTGTCAATTATATTTTCGTCAACAGATGTCTGAAAGAAACTATGCCCCTCCCCCGAACTGATATTTGATAGCTAATGCGGCCCTCTAGCTGAAAAGTTTGGAGACCCCTGGTTTATGTGATTAATTATCTATATTAGTACATTATTCTCCTTACCTGTTTGTTTTTCAAAAAAAAAATTCTTTTAAACCAAAGTGTTTTTTCTGAACATTTTTTTACTTTCTCCTATATACGATGTATAGAGAAAGTATTGTAATCGTACCGTGCACAAAAATAACATGAAATTTTGACAGTTTTCATCGTTTTACTCCTCAGTCCTTCATCACATCCGGAGTATAGAGGACTTATTTTAATCAGGCAAAAATTATAAATACAAATATATAAACATTTTGGCGTTTTATGCGTTACCGAGTCGTAAAAACTGGACTTATGTATGTCTGTGTGTGTGTGTCTGTGTGTAAACACGATAACTTGAGTACCGTTACAGCTAGGTTGATGAAATTTCATATATAAGTATTTTTTAAAAATCGTAGATACTGATCAACTTTTGGGCGATTTCCAATAAACGGAAGTGGTACTTTTTCTAATTTTTAAAATTATTTTTGCTATTTATGATTATTAACAAGCTATTATACAAAACGTCTGAAATGCGGTAAAATAACAGTTAATCCAGCGCTCAGTCCCTCTTTCTCCTCTATGGACAAAAGTTCCGAATGGTGATTTAATACGTACATCGTAATGCCTTCTGCTGGGAGGGATATGTCGCAAAAGCAACATTGGAAGATAGTTTCATTGTTGTGTGCTTGATAGTAGTGCCTTCTTATGTCAGAGTGAACTTTTTTGACCTTGCAGATGTTACACTGATTAAATTTTGTATGTGCTGTGTTGTCATGACTTTTCGCTTCCTTGACTGTTCTGAACTGGGTGGGGCAGAATTTGCATTTCGTGTGGTCTTGGATTAGATCCTTGGTTTTTTATTCTTTTGTTGTTTTCCCTTGTTCTGTAGGGCTGTGCTCGTTCTTCCTTTTTGATGAGGTGGTATTTATTCCTGTTTCTGAGTTTGAGCTTGTTGTAGTGGTGGGAGTTGGAGTGGCTGAATCTTGCTCTAGTGTCCTGGTATTTGCTGTTGGCGTTTCCTCGACATAACTTTTTCTTTGTTGAGGCCAGATGGTGGTTGGGTGTTTCTGCTGCAGCTTGTTGGCAGGTGTGTTTTCGGTTGTTGGTGCGACCAGAATTTCCTGTCGTGGCGAGTCTTGATTTGTTAGGTGACACTGATTTGTCCAGTGTTGTGTGGATGCGCATGTTCGGCATGCTTATTTTCTTCCTGGGATGGCTATGAGAATGTTAATATAGATCTATTTGTTTTTGTAGTTGAACTTGATGTAGTAAAGGATGGTTGACGGGTTATCTTTGAAGATGGTAAAGCTTCGATTGTTGATGTGTGGAATTTTTTGGACTGATGGTTCTGTTTTGCTAATTATTCTTAGTGCTTTGAGCAGGGTGTCGTTTTCGAGTGCCGGGGGAACCCATCCTAGTGTACCGTTGATCTTGTCCTTATGGTAGATCATGAAGTGCAGTGAGTAAGGTCCGTACTGTTTGGTTGTGTTGTCCAGATCAGCCACATTGAAGCTTTCGTACGAAAACAACCATGTGTCTCCTCGTCCGTAGTTCATTAGCAAAATTTGGTGTGGGCTGATGTAGTTCATTAGCAAAATTTGGTGTGGGCTGATGTAGTTCATTAGCAAAATTTGGTGTGGGCTGATGTAGTTCATTAGCAAAATTTGGTGTGGGCTGATGAGTTGGCGGATGATGTGCCTGTGTAGATTGGCATGACCGTTTGCTTGAATGACCACCTGCATGACTGTATTTGGTGTTGGTTGAGTCGAGAGAAGATCAGGACTTTCTTCTGCAGGCAGTTCATTTTTATAGGGTTGTTGACCTCGCTGCATCTGAAAAGGGTGGGACCAAGGATTTCATTAAGCCAACCGAACCGTAGTCCGGTCTCTCGACTTAGAGGGAACAAGAATGGGCGCAACCCAATTGCTGAGCCTGGCAACATTTGCATAGTCCATAGCGATAAGGACTCAGGAGTAGTAAAAGGCGAAATCTTTAGTAAAAGGCGAAAGAAGTACTCGATGTGAAGAGAAACCAGAGTTTCACCCTGTCAAATTAATGTAAATGGTCTGCATTCTGCAGATCTGCTTTGCAATTATGCCTATCGATTTTTTTTTAATAAACTTAAAGCTTATGATATCACATCACATTTTCACAATTTCATTTCATGCATTAATATAATATAACAATAATAAAACACCACCACTCTTAATCTTATCATAGCCTAAAACATTTCAAGAAATCTCTTCCCCTCCCCCGCCCCTTACACACACAAAATAATTTATATTAGTCTAGGCTAGGCCTATATATTTAAATCGCATTAGTAGGCCAACTTTATTTTTGCACTTATAACAAAAACAAGTTAATTAAAAAAGTCTAGTGACATTTATGCGCAATTTCCTTATGTTATCTAAAAATAGCTCTGGCGTATAATGCTGGGGTGCGTTCAAGCTAGAAGAACGATCGGTTTGTAGGTGTTTATGTAATTTAAAAATGTGTGACCGAACGAGAGGATATTTTTGAAAACTTTCTTCGGCAATATTGTTCTAAATTATAGCAGGAATCGATTGGTACATGTTTCAAGTCGCTAAGTGGTCTGGTTGCCGAGACATGGGCCAAAAACTGAATTTTTTCGAGGTTTTTTGGCTTTTCCAGGAAATACATGAAAGAAACCCGGAATTTTTATGGCCTATGCTCATTCTCGTAACTTGCTTAACATAATTGCTTTTGAAACTAGCCATCGATATTGCTTCGTTGAGGAGGAGATACGACTTAAAGCCCGGACACACATTCATCCATACATTCATTCATTCATTCATTCATCCATCCATTCCCAGAAATGACGAGTTAATAAACGCAATTCTCCAGAATGGAAATTGCGCTAAATATATCAGTTTTTTAAAAAATGTGTAAATCCCCCCTCCCATTTTTACACTACTGGAGCCTATATTCTATGCATCCAATCATTATAAACAACGTATATAAATTATACAAAATTATAAGATTATAACATTAAAGGCGGTAAGCTATAAATATTTTACTAGACCTAGACTCCAATCTAGTATCTACGCTTAAGTTTAAATAATTATAATAAATCGTTTTTTTTTAGTTTATTGCTCTAAGATATTTAAAGATAAAACTCTAAAACTATAATAACAGATTTTAAATCATGAAATTAACAAATGTAACTCTGACGAGGCGTGGAGACGGTGGCTGTGGGTTTTAAGGCAAGTTTAGCGTCAAATTCTGTGCTGTGTGCTCTGACTGCTGAATTATACCCATCGATTGGGGTCAAAAATAGGTGATAGTGCAATATCACGGGTTTTTCCATACAATAATAGCATAACTAACTTTATTTATAGTAAAGCCATTTTGTAAAGAATGTAGCTTTAAACTTTTGAAAATAAAGTATAAAATATTAAATTTTAAATAAAGTTTTCTTTATAAAGTATCTTTTTATTCATTGCAATATTGAAACTAAAATTATGTTGTATTAAAATTACTTTAAAAATACTAATATTGAAATACATTAGTAACAAAATGAACATATAAAACATTTATGACTTTTAATAGAGTTCTTTCCCATAGTTGTTCAAAAACAGTATTACTTCCCTTTATATAAGTTTTTTAAAAAAAAACATTTTTTAACTGACATCACTGTTATTGCATTTTTAAAAATAACAATTAAAAAAAAATCCTGCTTAAATTTTAATATCATAGTCGAGGTTAGAGTTTTAGCTTATTATGTTAAACTATAACTTAAGACTGTGAATGTGGTCTGATATTGACGTCCACCGTAATTGGTCTAATGCAGCCCCCCCCCCTCTCAAAATTGCTGTTGAATTTTTTTTTACTTAAACTTTGATATTTTTCCAAAATCTTGTCAGAACTCTGTCAACATCGAGTATTTTGATAAATTCCTATCACAATTTATTAAAACAGTTTTCTAAAACGCGAAATAACGGCTAAAACTCGTTTTCTAACATTGCTTTTTTATAGTGCAAAAAAAAAAGTGACGTCACACCATCTGCCCCCCCCCCCTCCCCCTCATCACATAGCGCCGCAAAATTACGGACCCCCGTCCTTCCTACGAGTATGACGTCATTTATGGACGACCACCCCCCCCCCCCTTCTCTCCCCATAGTCTATAACTCCCACCCCGACTAAACAGAAAAAAAAAATATTTATTTATAACACACTGATAAATAGCACACAATTTCACGTCTTGAGACACAGAATCATCTTTCCCGTTTGTGCCTAAGACTCATTTGGCAGATAAAGTAGAGTAATCAATTACAGATCGATAGTGTGGTTAGGCTACCCCAATCCGCCACTATAGGGTCCCTGACGGGTTTATACAAGAGACCCAAGCCCCGGGATCCGAACTCGAGACATTCGTGTTAGTAGTCGCAAGCTTTACAATCCGACCACGCCGCCGACAACTCATAAACAGGTCATAAAATTATAAAACAATAGGTGTGTATACAGTGTTTCTTTCAGATATTTTCCAGCGGGTGAGGGGGTGGGCACGTGAACCTGTCTGGGACTTTTTTCTCCGGAGGGGGGGGGGGGGGCACTTGATATTTTCGGGGGGGGGGGGGGGCGGTAGACTTTCTTCGGGGTGGGGGGGGGCGAAGAGATGCTTGGAAGAAACTCTGTGAGCAGTGTTTCTTCCAGACTTTTTTCTCCGGGGGGGCACTTGAAATCTTCGGGGGGGGGGGGGGGGGGGGGGCGGTAAACTTTCTTCGGGGGGGCGGACACTGTTAAAAGTATATATTTTCTATATAAATTATATAAATTTTATTTCGTTCGGGGGGGCGGTAAAAAATTTTCGGGGGGGCACACTTAAATTTCCAGCGGACGCTGCTTAATATTTTTTATACATTATTTTTCTATGTCGTACGAAGGAGGCGCGGGGCTCTTGAATCGGGAGGGGGGGGGCTATTGACCACCACAAACATTGATAAACTGGTTAGCCTAAATAAATACCGCCTTCAATATCGACAAATATAAACATTGGCAAATCTGAACGTCTTAAAAAAAATACCACATCAAAGATTAATGGCGAAAAAAAAAATAATTCCCTGCATTAAATTGTTGACCCCGATGTTGCGAGTTTTAAGTTACTCCAGCCAAATGTCAAATTACTTGCTACATGGTTACCCGTTAGCGCCCACAAAAAATAACTGGGTGAGTAATATCTTTTTACAGGCGAGTAATGTTAAAATAAATGGAATAAAAAATACAGGAAATTATTCATTTCCGGATTTTTTTTTCTTTTCGCATTTTAAAGAAATAAGGAAATAAAATAATAGCATTCCGGAGTGGAGGTGGTGTGTTGAAGAAATTGAAGAAAAGCCATGAATCTTTTTAAAAAATAAAACATTTTTTAAATAAATAACTGAATCAACTTTATCGGTTAATTTATGAGACAGTCATAATCAACGTTAATATATTACTATTTATTTGATAAACTGTTATCTATTTACTAAATGTTAATAAACATTAGTATAAACATTTAGATATAAATGAAGACAAACAAAAAGTATAGCAATAACTAATAAGGTAATAAATCAATAAGAATGAAAAAAAATATGTATTGGAACTAGCAAGTAGCTGAACAACTCAAACTGTGTGAACAAACTTAGGGGAGAGGGGGGTGGGTCATGGGTGGGATCTATTCACAACAGTAAACATGGGGGAAAAACCGTATCTATTTAGGACAACAAAGATGGGGGAGAGTTTGGAAGGTGGGGGGGGGCGAATCTAGTTAAGAGAACAAATTTAGGGCAGAGTGTGGAGGGTGGAATCTATTTAGGACAGCAAAGATGGGGGGGCGAATCTATTTAGGACAGTAATTTGGTAAGACATGGACAGTCTACTGTGGTAGGACATGGACAGTCTACTGTGGTAGGACATGGACAGTCAACTGATCAACAGACTCGCGGGTGTCAGGGAAAGATAAATCTGTGCTTAAAGTAGGCAAACTTTATTCATAATAGTCTCCCATTGACAAGAGGAAGTCACTCTTGAAGTATTTATTCTGTCTGAGTGTTAGGCTAGTCCTAGAATCCAGATCTAGTAGATCTAGATGAGATGAGATGTGTAACCTCGGCCTCAACGCACAATCGTGACTATGTAGTTGAACGTAGCCGATTTTTGACGAATAACAAATTGTGTACACATAAAAAAGCGTGACATTGTTTATAAATGACCCTTAAATGAAAGAGAAGAAAATCTTCTAGGGCTTTGAGTCTTTGACTGTGAGTGCGCTCTTTTATAAGCTTTAGGCCCTAGTTATTATTTTAAGTTAATAAATTAAGTTAAGCATGCATTCTCAGATTCTGATTGAGTCATTCTCTGTCTCTAAGTGAAAAGTGTAGTGTAATAAATAAATCGACTAACAACACAAAAAACATGAAAAAAGTTGTATTGCTTTGGTCATGGTCTAGAAATCTAGATCTAGTCAAGTCTAGTTACTGGGTTAGTCGGATTATGATGTTACTTGTTAGATACTGACGCCCGATTAATTGATTCGATAGCCTGCCTAATACTAGGCTAATAGTAATAGTCTTACTCTTAATAGACATTTTGGAATATATTTAGAATCGACCCTTTGAATCCCGGACAGATTGTCGCCCCCCCCCCCCCCCCCCGACTTGGCCTCAACCAACTGGCGGGCTTGTTGCATTAAGTTAAATATAAACTCAAAACAATAATATAAACAATCTACTTATTACCCATTTTAGCTCCAAAAATGCAGTGTTTACACATTACATGTCGCGTGATGTCAGCAGCCAACCAAAGCGCGGAGAAAGCGCATAAATTTGATTTTTACCCAAAGTAGCCCTTTCAACTTAAGTTAGCGGGCTTATACTATAGTCTGTAAATCAACTAAATCATATTTAATTTTAATGATAAAAAAATTGAACTTGCGAGCAACAAGCTTAAATATAACTTGTATTATATTTTATCTTCAGTTTAGAATGATTATTAAGAAGTAGCCAAAATAAGCCACCATGCCTTTCCTAACTCTGGGCAACTTTGTTTTGATGAGCATGCAATGGCTTTATGAAACATTGCGGCAAAGAAGGTACGGACTAGCAATGAATCGTCTGCTTCGCACCTCCAGCATCCTGGTCCAGAAATTGAAGAAATCCAACACAAGTAGTTTAGCCAAGAGTTTACTGTTTGAAGCAGATCTTGGGAAGTCTGAACGAATAGAGTTCCAGGACGATTATATTTCTATCTCTGCCATTGAACCTGTGGTAAGGCGGATAGATAAATTATTTAGCCTTTTATGTGATAATGTTTAGCTATAGTTTCTTAGTTTATTATACATTTAAATAATGTGTATTAGTGTATGGTTGGGATATTAACTGTATGTTAGAAAAAAATTAATTATAAGGAATTATTAGACAAGACGAAAGCTTGTTGAAATAATTATATTTATAATTTATTTTATGCCACATTATTTTCTTATGAAGATGACCCCTGGTGAAGTTTTTAAGTGATTGCTAAGCTGCTTTTAGCAGCTTCTAAGAATGGGTGTTTTATTTATTGATTAAAATTAAATCAGTCCTATGAACTATATTGTAATGTAAGTAAATGAACCATTTTGATTACAACAAAAATATATTACATCTTAATTTCTTCCTCTTTTTTTCACAGCAAGAAGTTGACCTAAGTACCTGGACCTCCTACACATCATACATAGAAGTTCCCAACTTAGTGCCAGAACCACAACAAAATATTTGTCTCCTACTGGAGGCACGGAGACCCAAAAACTTGGAGAGGTTTCTCAATGAAACCTTGAACATACTACCAGCATATAGGGTCCATGTAAGTAAACTGTAACATACTACCCGCTTATAGGGTCCATGTAAGTATAGAAACTATAGAATACTTTCAGTATATAGGGTCAGTGTAAGGAAAGAAACATTAACATGATATCAGCATATAGGGTCCATGTAAGTAAAGAAACCGTAAAACACTTCCAGCATATAGGGTCCATGTAAGTATAGAAACAGTAGCATACTATCACCATATACACTACCAAGTATAGAAAACATTTACCTAGTACCTTC
This sequence comes from Physella acuta, assembly GCF_028476545.2. Taxonomy (NCBI): domain Eukaryota; kingdom Metazoa; phylum Mollusca; class Gastropoda; family Physidae; genus Physella; species Physella acuta. Next base: position 298,189 of record NW_026732677.1, on the reverse strand, counting down.
ATACATGTAAGTATTGAAGACAATAACATATGTAAAGCCTACAGAATGTGATACTAAGTGGATAACAGAAACTGTTTTATTAAATTTCTATAAGGGGAACTTAACCTTCAATGTAAACCTGTACACTTCTTCCATGTGAAACTGCTATGACTGAAACCATTTAAAGTTCAGACAAAGCCAAGTTTATTAATTATATGTACAAATCAATTGACTCCTAATTCTTACTCGACTCTTGTCTACTATCCTACACACTACTTCTGCTATCTAACAGTTTCTACTGGACCCTTATCTCCTAACTAATCCACAATCCAAACTTAACTATCTGCTACGCTATCTTTTTTCCAACTGATGCTGATTCCTCACCTGACCTGCAGGGATTCTCATTAGTTCCTACCTATTCTAACTGCCTTACCAATGGTTCTCTATCCTGCACTTCTACTTAACACGGCTGCTTGACTTTTCTAAATATAGCTAAGTTTGCATCATCACACATTGTGCATGCAATTACATAACATATTAAACCACTACTAGCACTTTATTGCAGGTGCTATAGAAAATACTAAAACCTTAAGTATAGTGCTTGTAAATAGTCAATATCTTTTACATTTCGCCTTTCGCACCAGTCAGTTTAAAGTAAAATTCCATTTTCAAACCATGGAGTAAGTGAAGTAGAGTTCACTTGTTTCTGTGACCTCTGCATATGAAAGGATACTGTGGTCAGCACTATGCCCAGCTGCATTTTCTTTCCCTAACTTGAGTTAGGTACCCATCATTTGGATGGACTCAGTGACATTCTATTGATTTGAACCTGGATTCGAACTCGAGACTTACGTGTTAGCAGTCTAGCAGAGTCTAGTTTTAAAAAAAATTATTTAATTTCATATTCAAAAAGTAGTATGTGCTTGTGTGAGCTAATAAAACTCTATAAATAAAATCTTGCATTAAACTATAGGCGCCTATAACTTAAGCAGTACATTACATCAAGCACAGACTGTTAAATATTTTTTCTATAGATAAGTAATGTAGTATGGTGCCTCTAATTGGGTAAAATGTTACATGAGTACTGCTGACCAAGCCTTTTCTAACTAGATAACGGGTAGTCTAGTGCCTTATAAAAAAATGCTTCCTCTATGTGCTACAGGTACTGCTACACGGGTACCCCATCGCCTGGAAAACTGCTGACCCTTTCGCCATTGTCCTACACTGTAGCTTCCCTGGTCTTATCGCACTCACTGATGCATTTGGTCAGGGCAGGCTCACCTTTGATGAAGACCTTGAACTCTTACAGCTAGTGAGTAAGTATAATTTTATCTTACACTGTAAGTAATAGTGAAAGTATACGGACTTAAATGTTACACTGTTAGTATAAGTGAAAGAATAAAGACTTAAATGTTACAGTGTAAGTATAAGTGAAAGTATAGACTTAAATATTTCACTTCGAGTCAGTATAAGTAAAAGTATAAAGACTTAAATGTTACACTGCAAGTATAAGTAAAAGTAAGTACAGAGGGTAAATAGCTACAAGTAATGTATGTTTAGTGGAGCAGAATTAATTAGTTATATCAAATAAAATATAACCTGTTTTAAGCTGTATTTCTTATGTAAGTCTTTTGTTGAGTGCTGTTGAAGGGGGAGGGTGGTTAAATACCACCCCTAAATTAAAACTGTCTCAGATTAATTTACAGCTATTGGCAACTGTGCGCTCATGTTGATTTCCAATTCAAAATTTTGAAAGTAACAAAAAAGACAATTTTACATTCTTTTTAGGTTTTCATTGAACATATGTCATTTGACACACCCCCCACAATACATACATACATATATTTATTTATATATAGGGGAAATTTTATTGGTAAAATATTTCCTCTTCCCTTACATCCTTTTACACCCCCCCCCCCCCTAAAAACCTGCAGACACCACTGAAAAAAAATGTATTATTTATATTCAGCCAAAAGAATTCAATAAAGTCTACGGTCTAAACAGCATTGAATAATGTATTTAAATTTAAGAACTGTAAAAATCCATACATTTGGTGTTAAAAATTTTTTTAACCGTTTCCAGCAATAACCACCAAGGGAAGCCCACAAAAGCTGGTCCCCAATGTGTACGAGTCTATGGACACAATAAGTGGCACCACAGTGGACATAAACAGCAAGCCACTCGATAGGGGAATCACCAGGGGTGTCATTGGAGGTTAGAGAAAGCAAAAACACATTTTTTGTTTTTGTAAAACTATTTTCTTTTCTTTCTAAAAGAATCAAATAACTAGTATATACTATAATAGATTATAATTCATAAGTTTTCTAAAATTTTATTTTCAAATGTGCGATTCTTTTACTTTTATTTTTTCATTGTCAATTATTTGTACGTAAACTAATTATTTGAAGTAAACACTACATTGACACTTTGATTTAATTTCTCTATCAGCACACCTGGATGACAGTGAACCTGTTAATGAAGACCAGCCCACATTTGTGTCTTCTACAAAGCTGGTTTTAAACCAGCCAGTTGTGAAAGAGGATTCTAGTTTACAAGTTAAATCTACAGCCATTCATAACATTTCTGTAAAACCAGAGGCAGATGACCGTCTTGACCAGCCACAGCAACCTGCGGACGTAGGTCAACCTGCGGCAGGTGACAGAGGTCAGCCTATCACAGGGGACATAGGTCAACCTGCGGCAGGAGATAAAGATCAGCCTGTGGCAAACGACAACGGCTTGACCACCAACCTACCCAAACCCCACACCAAACCACCAAACATTCTCGTGTACTGCGGCGCCAAAGACACCGCCAGGATTTTCTCCGAGGTCAAATCCAGCCTAGAGTCCAGCATCAACACCGACGCCTACACCATCTACCACCTCTCCCAGGAGAAAATGCTATCGGCGCCATGGTCCAACAACACGGCTCTGCTCATCGTCTCCTCCTGCGCCCAGCTCCAGCAAGATGTCGAGGACAAGGTAGTGGACTACGTCCTCAAAGACTGCGGCCGCTTGCTGAGCTTCAACACCTCGGTGGACGCCAGGTTTGCGCAGAAGGTGGAAGAGGAAGATTGCAAAGGGGATCGTGTTGTGACATTCAGGTTTGGTGACTGCGATCATGTGACTACTGTCAGGGGTCGTTTTTATTACTATGGCATGTCGGATAGTGCTGAGGTGATAATTCCTTATGAAAATGCGGAGGAGTTTGAGAAGTCTTTAGGACATTCTAGCGAAGCTGACGGCGTTAAGAAAGCTTTAGTTTTAAAAACAATTGGAATGGACGGCGGTGTGGTCATTTTATCACAGGTAGGAGATTTTTATGTTAGCTGTATAAGCTGATTGTGATTCCCTTATGAAAATTGAAAGATTGGTTTTATGTTTCTGATTTCTATATACTTTTTTTTTTAATTAAGTGCATTTATTTTATTTTTAACTAACATGTGCTAGTAATAATCGATATTCTTAGTCAATTGAACACAAGTACAAGGACACTAACACGGGGACATTAATAGAGGGACATCAACAGAAGGACATTAACACAGTGATACTAACACAGGGACATTAGCACAGTGATACACTAACACAGGGACATTAACACAAGAACATTAAGAGGACATTAACACAGGGACATTAACACAGGGACATTAACACAGGGACATTAACAAAAGGACATTAACACAGGGACATTAACAAAAGGACATTAACACAGGGACATTAACAAAAGGACATTAACACAGGGACATCAGAGGACATTAACACAGGATATTTTATCATGCCTGTTTTAGAAAACATATTTTAGTTGTTTCTCTAACAAATCTTTACAACAATTATCTGGTAAATGTCAGCTATTCTTATGACATGGTAGAATTCTCTTTTTTTCTAAATCTGACTTGTGTTATCATTTGTACTGTGAACTTTGAGTCCCATCATAGCTTCCACTTACCATTTTAACATTGATGCCAATCCTACAGCTGCTCCTAGAAAGAGATCCCAACATAGCTTACACTTACCATTTTAACATTGATGTCAATCCTACAGCTGCTCCTAGAAAGAGATCCCACAGAATTTGCGTGTGACCAGGAATCGTTTGCCTCCCTCAAGCGCTCCAACGCTGACCGTCTGACCGTGTTCCGAGAGCTCCTCACCTCCCTGGGGATTGACACCAGCCCAGGTGTGGTCCCCCCACTCACCCCCTGCCTCCTGCTTGTACGGAGAATTGTAAGTTCTGGTTAGAGTTTTTGCACAACTATTTTTTAATAGAATTTTATGAATGCTTTTTAAATGAAGCATTGAAAGTAGCATTTAAATCACTGCATTAGTTAATGCTGGATAATTTTCTAGGCATCAGAATGTATTTAATCAATCCAACTACAGTACTGTTACTTTTTTTTAAATCTGGTGATCATTAAGGCAGATGCAGCAGAGTTCATCTATTTCTGTGACATTGGCATATGAAGGGAATGTGACAGAGCTTTTGACAGTTAATAAAAATGTTCTAATTAACTAAAATCATCCTAAATACTAGAAATATTTTGCTGTGAGAAATTTTTTCCTGATATATTTTGTTTATGAGATCATTTGTCCTTAGATCTTTTGTTAATGAGATTTTTTTCTGGGATATTTTATCTGAAATCATTTGTCATGGAACTGAAGGGACAGTGTTGTCATTTGTATGCCTTAACTTTCCCTTTTCATGGGTTAGGTGTATGTTTTGCTGACTCGAATCAAAGATTTTTGTTTTAATAGTATTGGGCTGTATAGTTCAACCACTCTATCTCTTGTAATCCACCTAGTTAGATTTTACATCAGTTAACAGTACAGTTTTAATGGGCATTTTACATATTGTTAAAATTAACAATTAATTACACATTTTTGAATAGTGATCATTTCAAAGGCTTCTGAATAAACAATTAAAATATTGCGCAATAATGCAAGAATTTATGTTTACAACTAACACATCAGTCCTGAGCTTGAGACATTCAGACGTTTCTGAGTCCACCCAGCTCTGATGAGTACCTGACTAATGTTAAGGAATATTTAGATTGCTGGGCACAATGCACACCATGCTATCCCCTGGTAGACCGAGGTAATTAAGAGATAAACCCTACTTCATGTACCCCACATTTCTTGGGCATGAACAGAAAAAAATTATGAATAAAATACAAGAATATGAACATTGCAATGTTTTAGTTTTCTCAACACTCAGTATATTAGCAAAATAACTAATATTTTTCCTTTTTTTTTGTTCAGGGGTTGAAAGAATCATTTCTAGAATCCTTCAAATATCGCCTGCATGCAGACAGGGTACTCAAAGCCCAGAAAATAAGCTTAAAATTTCTTCAGTCCCCTGACGACACGGCACCCACCTCGTCTCTCCTCCCTGTCATGACGTCAACAGAGTGTGACGTCAAGACCAAATACTTTGACCTGACGGACTACTGGATGAACCTGAAGACGTCAGTACTGGGCCAGGTTGTGTTCTACACCGACGTCATCACCACCACCATGACTGTGTTTGAGGGGCTACTCTTCTCCATCCCCGACGACGTGGGGGTTATTGCCATCGCAGGCCGCCAAACCAGCGGCAAAGGTAAATTTTTTATCATTTAATTGTAGATGTTACTGTTAACTAACTATTGGTAGAGGAGCATATTTAAATTTTTTATTAATCTGAGGTCCACAGAGTGATGGATTAAGATGTGATAAGGCCCAATGCTAATAGAATTTTATTTCTAGATGTCTTTTGTCAGTAAGGATTTTTTGCCGGTCGTTAAAATTTGTATGTAGTATGAAGTAGATAGCCCTGGAAACAAAATCAGTCTTTTAAAAACTTGTTTCCATTTCTTTTTTTTTAAATCCTACTTTTTGGTAAGCACGTTCTGTATTGTTTCTTTATGTATTATATGGGGTGTCCAAGAACATAAGCTATTGCTTGTTTAGGTTACAGTTAAATCCTGCATAACTGCATAGTTTAGTATAAGGCAAATATAACCCTAGTTATTCTGTTTAACCTATCTAATGCATCATGTAGTCTAGATAATTATAACTTACTATATTAATTCCTGCATGTAAAAAATATGATTTTTAATTTAATATCAATTTTGTCATTGTTTTTTTTATGCTCTGTTCTACTCAGGAAGGGGAGGTAATGCGTGGATAAGTCCAGAGGGCTGTGCAATGTTTACTCTCCCTTTGACAATCAGCTTAGACAGTGAACTTGGACATAAAGTGTCATTTCTGCAACATCTGGTATCATTAGCTGTCGTCAAAAGTGTCGTCACTCTGCCAGGGTATGAGGTAGGTTTTGAAAACTATTCCTCGTTAGTTGTCTTTGTAATTAACTAACTGCTAATGATGGACCTAAGATATGAAATATATGATAAAGGTCCTAACAATAAGATTATTTCCATAAAACATTGTATATCTGCTATGTATAGTGTAGGATCAAGGAATATCTGTACAAAATTTTAAAATGTCATCCTCAGAGGATTAGTAGATCATAGATAACTTGTATAGGCTACAGAAAAACAGTATTAATTGCCTGGTCAATGTCTACTGAGATGCTGGGTATTAAACATTAAGCTGAAGTGGCCAAATGACATTTACTTTCTTTTATTCCCATAGAATCTGGACATTAAACTAAAGTGGCCAAATGACATTTACTTTCTTTTATTCCCATAGAACCTGGACCTTAAACTGAAGTGGCCAAATGACATTTACTTTCTTTTATTCCCATAGAACCTGGACCTTAAACTAAAGTGGCCAAATGACATTTACTTTCTTTTATTCCCATAGAACCTGGACCTTAAACTAAAGTGGCCAAATGACATTTACTTTCTTTTATTCCCATAGAACCTGGACCTTAAACTAAAGTGGCCAAATGACATTTACTTTCTTTTATTCCCATAGAACCTGGACCTTAAACTAAAGTGGCCAAATGACATTTACTTTCTTTTATTCCCATAGAACCTGGACCTTAAACTAAAGTGGCCAAATGACATTTACTTTCTTTTATTCCCATAGAACCTGGACCTTAAGCTAAAGTGGCCAAATGACATTTACTTTCTTTTATTCCCATAGAACCTGGACCTTAAGCTAAAGTGGCCAAATGACATTTACTTTCTTTTATTCCCATAGAATCTGGACCTTAAACTGAAGTGGCCAAATGACATTTATTATGGCAAGGAAATGAAACTTGGGGGTGTACTTGTCACATCTACTGTCATGGGCTCCAAAATATTTGCCACTATAGGTAACTATTTACTACACTTTATCCTGTCGCTATAGCTAAATGTAATACACTGGCCTATAGGTACCTGTTTGTTATTCTCTATCCTGTTTGCTTCCCCTATATCATTACATATTTTTCTTGTTAGCAAATAAATCAAGGATTGTGTGGATTGAGCAGAAAAAATATATAAAAATTATTTATCTATAAAAATATAAGTTACATTTTGAATTAATTACAAATATCAATTTGTATTTGGTTAGGTTGCCATTTTAATGTTTGGATGTAATAAATACAATTTAAATAAAACAGAAAGTTAATTTTAAAGAAATATAATGACATCTCATTTATTTCTTTGTAGTTAATTTTTACTGTTAACTCAGTTTTATAGTAAAAGTAATTTACTTATTTAACAATTAATTTAATCTCATTAATTTCCTACGCAGGGTGTGGTTTTAATGTCTCCAACAGCAACCCAACCATCTGCATCAACGACATCATCAGGCGGTTCAACAGCTCACATACTCCTCCACTCGACCTTTCACCTTTGTCAGTCAGCCAGCTGATTGGGCGTACTGTAACTTCCCTGGAGAGTCTGGTCCAAGAATTTGAGAGGAGCGGCCACCGAGGTTTTTGTCAAGAATATTACAAGTACTGGCTCCACACGTATGTAGGCTTGTACTGGGTTCAAGTATGAAAGATGGTTAGCACATTTTACATTAATTTGTGGCCATATGATTTCTCTACCTAAGAAGTATGTAAGGTGGTTAGCACATTTTACATTAATTTGTGGCCATATGATTTCTCTACCTAAGAAGTATGTAAGGTGGTTAGCACATTTTACATTAATTTGTAGCCATATGATTTTAATACCTAAGTAAGGAAGGTGGTTAGCACATTTTATATTAATCTAAGGCATTAAGATCTCCCTACCAAAGAGGTGTAGAAGGTTGTTAAGCACATTTTACATTAATTTGTAGCCATATGATTTCTCTACATAAGAATCCCACCTCCAATGACCACCCATCCCAAAGACCATACCCATAAATACCACCTGACCCATAATGACCAAAACACCACCTCCAATGACCACCCAACCAGACTGACCACCCCACCCCCAATAACCACCCACCCCAGTAACCACCCCACCTCAATAACCATCACACCCCAATAATAACCCCACCCCCAATGACCACCCTCAATAACCACCACACCCTAATAACCACCCCACCCCAATAACCACCCCACACCCCACCCAAATAACCACCCCACACCCCACCCAAATAACCATCCCACACCCCACCCCAATAACCACCCCACCCCAATAACCACCCCACCCCAATAACCACCCCATCCCCAATAACCACTCCACACCCCACCCCCAATAACCACTCCACACCCCACCCCCAATAACCACTCCACATCCCACCCCAAATAACCACTCCACATCCCACCCCAAATAACCACTCCACATCCCACCCCAAATAACCACTCCACATCCCACCCCAAATAACCACTCCACATCCCACCCCAATAACCACCCCACACCCCACCCCCAATAACCACACCCCACCCCCAATAACCACTCCACACCCCACCCCCAATAACCACTCCACACCCCACCCCCAATAACCACCCCACACCCCACCCCCAATAACCACACCCCACCCCCAATAACCACTCCACACCCCACCCCCAATAACCACTCCACATCCCACCCCCAATAACCACTCCACATCCCACCCCCAATAACCACTCCACATCCCACCCCCAATAACCACTCCACATCCCACCCCCAATAACCACACCCCACCCCCAATAACCACTCCACATCCCACCCCCAATAACCACACCCCACCCCCAATAACCACTCCACATCCCACCCCCAATAACCACTCCACATCCCACCCCCAATAACCACTCCACATCCCACCCCCAATAACCACACCCCACCCCCAATAACCACTCCACATCCCACCCCCAATAACCACACCCCACCCCCAATAACCACTCCACATCCCACCCCCAATAACCACTCCACATCCCACCCCCAATAACCACTCCACACCCCACCCCAATAACCACTCCACATCCCACCCCCAATAACCACTCCACACCCCACCCCCAATAACCACAGCTTCCTATACACTTCTCCTCCTTACAGGGGTGCCACTGTGACTGTACAGCTAGATCAACCAACAGTAGGGGAGATAATAGGACTAGACGAGCACGGGTTTCTCTCTATACGTACAACAGACAACGTCCTTATGAGTGTTCAGCCCGATGGAAATTCATTTGATATGATGCATAACTTAATCTACGTCAAATCTTGAAACAACAGAACTTATTTGACATGATGCATAACTTAATCTACGTCAAATCTTGAAACAACAGTCGCATATTTTAATGAACTCACTTGACATGATGGATAACTTAATCTATGTCACTCATTTAAATTAATCAGACAGAAAACTTGTCAAATGTGATGTTTAATTTAATCAGTCAAATTATGAAATAACAGTCAACTATTTTAATCTATTAATTTTAACCAAGTAATATTCAGCTATTATTTCTTTAATTCTTATGCTCATGTAGTAAAAACAAAAGAAATACTGGTCTGTGTTCCATACCTGTGGCTCACAATACCACAGTATTTGTATCTGCTTTATAAAGAGGTGCTAGATCAATGTTAGTAAACTTTACACTAATGTAACGCTAGTATTAATGTTAACCCTATCCAAAACCCTATAACTCAAAGCCCAAACCCTAATTTCTAGACCTAGTTCATTTAAAATATCATTATAACACACCTATTTTTGTAAGAGTTTAGTGGCAGAGGTTGGTATGGGGTATACTTAAAGTGTACATAAGTAAGCTTCCCCTTTCAGATCTAACAATCCAAAGATGTAGTAGACTTCATGTCTCTTACCCTCAGAATGTCAGGGGATGGTGTGGTCAGTACTATTTTATTCCTCCTAACAAGAGTCAGGTACCCTTCGGAGCTGGGTGAACTCAGGGACTGCCTACAGTCACGAGTCCAGCGTAAGATCCGAACTCGAAGTTTTCAGACTAGCAGTCAAGTGCTCTACTACTTGACCATGCCGTTCCTAGTTAATGTACATAGTTTAGTTAAATTAGCAGCAAGATGTCATATACATCAGAACATAAAGCAAACTGTTAAGTGCGAGTGTCAGTATCTCACAAAGATTGTGGATCTTGAAGTGTTGCATATTATTTACAGTTAACTCCAATACTAAGACTTCAGATATAATGTAACAGGGAATATTAATAATATATTTATTATGTCTATTTATATTACTATATATTGCTGTATTTATTGATCTTTTATCAATGAATCTAAATATTTTAAATGGATCGTAGATAGAGCTACATTGTAATGATCAGCTTTATAGATTTGTGTGTTTTTTTTGTTTTCTATATCAACACTGTTATGATCCAAGTCCATCAAATTTTTGTTTGGTTATAATCCACTTGTGTACCGGTCCTGCATGTTGCTATGGTCTCAGAAGAATAGCTGACACAATATTTTAAGAAGGTTTCATCAACGTATTACAGAGTTAATTGAATGTAAACAAAACAGGCGCTATATTTCTTGGATGATAGCTGTTACTACACGGGTTTGCCCACTCAGACACCCCAGGAAGTGCAGTTTGAAAGCCATGAGTGCACATTAAACACCCTTAGTTATAGTGAGATAGAACATACCAGGTGTCAGGGTATGGGCGTTGGTTCAGTTTAATCATCGAATGTGCTACTGTGTCTCTATTGTAGGGTGCTCTTTAAAATGAATATAGGTGCCATAGTGCACACTAAGGAGTTTGTTACGAACCACTGGTTTAGAAATTCTATGAATTTTTAAAATTTCCTCCGTCATCACTAGTAGACTAATATTTTTTAATTGAATATAACTGGTTATTTTTTCTAGCATTTTTAAGTGTAAATCTATCATCAAATTTGCTTAATTCGATGGGGAATTCAGATTTAATTTTTACGCAATTTTTTAGTTGGAAATATTTTTGTGATGAAGAATTTTCAATATATTTTGCTTTATTTGTTTAAATTATTTTGTATTTATTTGCTACTGTTGTATATGTAAATTTGAAAAGAATCAATTATGCAATAAAAATTTTTTGTTAAACAACTATGTCCTTGGTTTTGTTTTTGATAAAGTGCGACTAGTTGTTCATGTAGGTCTACTGCCATTGTTGTAGGCCTACTGCTGTTGTTGTAGGTCTACTGCCATTGTTGTAGGTCTACTGCCATTGTTGTAGGTCTACTGCCTGCCATTGTTGTAGGTCTACTCCTATTGTTGTATGTCTACTGCCATTGTTGTATGTCTACTGCCATTGTTGTAGGTCTACTGCCATTGTTGTAGGTCTACTCCTATTGTTGTATGTCTACTGCCATTGTTGTATGTCTACTGCCATTGTTGTAGGTCTACTCCTATTGTTGTATGTCTACTGCCATTGTTGTATGTCTACTGCCATTGTTGTAGGTCTACTCCTATTGTTGTAGGTCTACTGCCATTGTTGTATGTCTATTGCCATTGTTGTAGGTCTACTGCCATTGTTGTATGCCTACTGCCATTGTTGTATGTCTACTGCCATTGTTGTAGGTCTACTGCCATTGTTGTATGTCTACTGCCATTGTTGTAGGTCTACTCCTATTGTTGTATGTCTACTGCCATTGTTGTATGTCTACTGCCATTGTTGTAGGTCTACTCCTATTGTTGTAGGTCTACTGCCATTGTTGTATGTCTATTGCCATTGTTGTAGGTCTACTGCCATTGTTGTATGCCTACTGCCATTGTTGTATGTCTACTGCCATTGTTGTAGGTCTACTGCCATTGTTGTAGGTCTACTCCTATTGTTGCATGTCTACTGCCATTGTTGTATGTCTATTGCCATTGTTGTAGGTCTACTGCCATTGTTGTATGCCTACTGCCATTGTTGTATGTCTACTGCCATTGTTGTAGGTCTACTGCCTGCCATTGTTGTAGGTCTACTGCCATTGTTGTAGGTCTACTGCCATTGTTGTAGGCCTACTGCCATTGTTGTAGGTCTACTGCCATTGTTGTAGGTCTACTGCCTGCCATTGTTGTATGCCTACTGCCTTTGTTGTAGGCCTACTGCCATTGTTGTAGGTCTACTGCCATTGTTGTAGGTCTACTCCTATTGTTGTATGTCTACTGCCATTGTTGTAGGCCTACTGCCATTGTTGTAGGTCTACTGCCATTGTTGTAGGCCTACTGCCATTGTTGTAGGTCTACTGCCATTGTTGTATGTCTATTGCCATTGTTGTAGGCCTACTGCCATTGTTGTAGGTCTACTGCCTGCTATTGTTGTAGGTCTACTGCCATTGTTGTATGTCTATTGCCATTGTTGTAGGTCTACTCCTATTGTTGTAGGCCTACTGCCATTGTTGTATGTCTATTGCCATTGTTGTAGGTCTACTGCCATTGTTGTATGTCTACTGCCATTGTTGTAGGTCTACTGCCATTGTTGTAGGTCTACTGCCATTGTTGTAGGTCTACTCCTATTGTTGTAGGCCTACTGCCATTGTTGTATGTCTACTGCCATTGTTGTAGGTCTACTCCTATTGTTGTATGTCTACTGCCATTGTTGTAGGTCTATAACCATTGTTGTAGGTCTACTGCCATTGTTGTAGGCCTACTGCCATTGTTGTATGTCTACTGCCATTGTTGTAGGTCTACTGCCATTGTTGTAGGTCTACTGCCATTGTTGTATGTCTACTGCCATTGTTGTATGTCTACTGCCATTGTTGTAGGTCTACTGCCTGCCATTGTTGTAGGTCTACTGCCATTGTTCATGTAGGCCTTCTATCATTGTTTAAAAAATCTAAAAGAAGCACTGTTCAAGTAGGCATATAACGCAGTTTAATAGCCATTTAAGTAAGAGTTGATTGCAGCATGATAAAATAATGTCCACTATATTAAATACGTTCAGATTTTTAAAAGTTGAACATAGATTGGCTGAAGCTGTGGTTACCGCTATCAGTAGCCTTGTCCGGCTGTCTGTAGCCGTGTCCGGCTGTCAGTAGCCGTGTCCGGCTATCAGTAGCTGTGTCGGGCTGCCAATATTCCGACTGGAGCCTCAGCTTTGACAGAGAGGGTCTGTCGCGATGTGACGGATATAGCCAGGTGATCCAGGGCTTCTACAGGAACTACCCCCGGGGCGGGCGTGACGACATCGCCCTGCTGGAGAAAGCCATGTGCTGCAACACTCCTCCCCCCCCCCCCCTGGCAGAGCTCCAGAACCCAGATCTTCTACGCTGATTGGTACTATGGTCTTGACGACACGAAGGTCTGGTACCCATCAGAGCCGGGTGAACTCCGGGACATCTTACACACTTGAGCTAAGGATCAGAACTCAAGAGATTCAGGTTTACAGTCGATCTCTCTACAGATAGACCACATCGTCCCCAAAACCAAAGGTTATATGCTTTGGGGTCATCCATAAATTACGTCACGCGTTTTTTTTGACGATTTTTACCTCCTCCCCCCCCCCCTCCCCTCCGTCACACGTCGTCACAAAAAGCCAGACTCCCTAAAATGACGTCACACCTCAGCCTACACCCCCCCCCCCTCAAAATTGCAGTTGAATTTTTCTTAAAACATCGATATTTTTCCAAAATCTTGTCTGAACTCTGTCAAAGCTGAGTATTTTAATCAATTCCTATTACAATTTATTTAAACAGTTTTCTAAAACCCGAAATAACGTTTAAAATTCATTTTCTAACCTTGCTTTTTTATAATGCAAAAGTGACGTCGCATCATCTGAACCCCCCCCCCCCCCCTCCCCCTCATCACACACCGTCACAAAATTACGGACCCCTCCCCCCTACGAGTGTGACGTCATGTCATTTATGGACGACCTCTTTACAGTTTAGCGCTCTACAGCTAGACCACTCCGTCCCCAAAACCAAAGGTTATATGCTTTACATGACATCTTTCTTCTTCTTCTTCGTTCTTAATTTTTAGTGTTGGAAGGGATCGAGCCTTATCTGCCAGAGGGTTTGAACTCGAGACTTTTTTCGAATTTATCAACCATCTTTCAATTTCTATTAAATTTCGCTTGTATTAGCTTAAGACAAAACAATAAACACAAAGTCATTACATACTTGAAAAGAGAAGCGTTTATTTTTTATTTTTTTTTACAGTTAAGACAATTAAGAGAACTTGAAAACTTTGAGCTCATTTTGATATAGATGATAAAATTAACCGAGGCTGTTAGCTGATTAAAGATACATAACAAAAGAAACACTTTAGCGTTGATTCTTTTTGTAATGGTATAAAATGCCGTGTAGATGGTGATAGGGATAGCGAGAACCACAAAACCCAGACACACGGCTAGCAACATTTTAATTACCTTCATCTCTTTCGGCGGTTTAGATTTGGTGATTCTCATCCTATTCCCGCTCTGCCTCAGTTTCAGTATGATAAGGGATGTACATAAACATATAATCGTCAAAGGAACGATGGTTACCAAAAATCCTAAATACACACCCATTGTGAAAAGGAAAGAACCCACATTCGTCAAAGAAAACAGCGTGAAGTTATTACCCCAGAGAAATTTTATGAAATAAAACGCTGTGAATTTATTTCTACACGTGTTGATTACAAAAGCGTACACACATAATAAGAAAATAACACACTTAATACGAACAGGCGTGCAAATTTTAACTACCCTAAACGGTAAAGTAACAGCGAAGAGCCTTTCTACAGAAATCAAAGCTACGATGTGGTAGCTTGTTGTTGAACATACGTCGTAAATAAAAGTCACAGTCAGCAAGAACTCGTTGTCATCCATAAGAGACCACATCTTAGAAACCCGCTCAAACTGGAAGTAGCAATGCCGTATCAAACCACTGGCGGAGAACAGCAAGTCTGAGACGGCAAGAGAAACCAGGAACAAGTTTGTTGACGTCTGCAACCCGTGCTGTAGGACGGTTGCTATGGTAACACTGTTACCCAGCATCCCAAAGCCGACTGCTACGAAGAAGACGAGTAGCTCCACATTGAAAAATATGTCTAGAACTAGATTCATGCGCGGTTTTTCGACTTCTTCGTTGTAGATTTGTGCTGAATTCCCTGAATTAATTATCATCTCCGTGGTGCTAATGTTAAGCTGCGCAGCATTCATGTCTCTATAAAATGTAATTTTTTTGGTATTGATGCTGGTCTGAAAAAAAAAATAAACAAACACATTTCCATCTCATATTGATTGGCTTAATGCCCCGAATTACAATATTGTTTTAGAAAAGGGACAGTACTTTTGCATTTTCTGGAAGTAACGAGTCTACTCTATTCAACAACAGCAAGACGAATAGCCGTGATATTTAGATTATTTAATTTTTCGTTTTAACACGTGTATGCTTTTGTTTCTTTTGGCTATTTAATTTGCCACAACTAATTTATTAGTCCCTATATTAAAAAAATAAATGTATTGAAAGATCTCTTGAAAGACCGATATGCTTACAGGCCGACTGTTTGGTCTATATCTAAAATAATATATGATAAATTTTTTATATTGTTCACTGAAAAGAGTATAATTTTACAGGTTTTTATTTTTACTTTCTACTCATTAGTATTTGTGAAGAATGAAAATAAAACAATCAATAAGAATCTTATTCAGTTATTCACAGCCAAATTTTAAAAAATTCTCTTAACATTGATACTCCGAGATTTCGGAATGAACGACAGACATTTGAATAAGTTACATACAAGCTTTGAAAAGGCGTGAGCATTATTTTGTTTTGAATTGTTTTCGAGTAAAAAAAAAAGGTTCGATGAAAAAAAAATATTTTGATAATTAATGGTAATATCTTAGTTTATTTTTTCTTTAGAAAGTATTTTAAAACATGTTTACACAATTGAATACACATTTCAAGATGTTTATCTCATGGTCAAGTAGATGAAAAAATCAACGGAAGCATCCAATTGATACATTATCGAAGTAAAAATACAGATAAATATTTCAAAATGATTGAGTACGTTTGACATGAAGTAAAACTCCTGAATGACTTTTGTAGGGACCGCGACGACTAGAAACGTCACACATACAGTGACAATCATTCTGATAAGTTTCAGATCCCTGATTTTCTTCGACACAGTCGAGGGTTTGAGTTTAAAACTTTTGTTGACGGTGATTACAATAAAAAACTTCACTAGAATAATCAAAGAGCACAACACTACAATAACGAAAGGGAAACTTGACGTAATGATAAATAATCTCAAATCAAAAGAATACGAACTGCCTTCAAATTCAGACAGCTCTGATGTATCATCTAGTTTTAAACCAAATAAAAAATTAATAATGTACAATGACAAATAGCTACTCTCAAATGCACTAGCCATAGCTGAATACACAAAAATAAAAACCACCGTAAATTTAACGCAAGATGCTGTCAAACGTTTTGAATATTTTGATGGTAAGCAGACTACAAAACATGTTTTAAACGTCATCAGCGCCACCTGATGAAAAATCGCCAGAATGGCGAAGCGGTTGAGAAAAATTGTAACATTGAAGTACACAACGCGAACATCCGATAGGACCGTGTAGCAATATCGGGTGCAGATGACCAAAAACACAACTTGAAGGCCAGTTATAGAAAACATAAGACGTGAGACTGCCAATGTAGCGATGATAATGTTCGTTGATTCCTTCAATCCTTGAGCGGCCACAGCTCTGATGGTTATAACGTTACCCATAACGCCAAGTACCAGCAGAATGTTCATCAGCATAATGTTCATAAAGTAATAAACTTGTTGGGTAGCCACGAAAGAGGCCACCCAGTCAGGAAAAGTAAGAGTTTTATTTCTGTTGAAAAGTAACATTTCGAAGAGGCTCATTTTATTTACTGCAAAACATTAAAAAAAATGTAATTTTTTTTTTTGCCAAGATGGATTAGGCTAAAAAAAATAAAATATATGAATGAAACAAGCTACAGCAGCAATAGCATAAGTCAGTTTTAATCAAATACTTAGAAATGATATTAGTAAACTTATATAATTTAGAACGTAAGTTTATGGATTAATTAAACACACTAACGAAAGCTCTATTAACAGCGAACGTAGATTTTTAGCGCAATTTCCATTCTGGAGAATTGCGTTTATTAACCCGTCATTTCTGGATGTATGAATGTATGAATGTATGAATGGATGGATGGATGGATGGATGGATGGATGTGTGTCCGCAGCTTTAAGTCGTATCTCCTCCTCAACGAAGCAATATCGATGACTAGTTCCAAAAGCAATTATGTTAAGCAAGTTACGAGGATGAACATAGGCTATAAAAATTCCGGGTTTCTTTCATGGATTTTCCGGAAAAGCCAAAATACCTCGCAAAAAAGCAGTTTTTGGACCATATCTCGGCAACCAGACCACTTAGCGACTTGAAACATGTACCAATCGATTCCTGCCATAATTTAGAACAATATTGCCGAAGAAAGTTTTCAAAAATATCCTTTCGTTCGGTCACAAATTTTTTTTTTGAATTAATAAAAATTTGGACCGAATTAGTAGGCATTTTTTCCAACCACACCACACGCGTCATCACGTTCAATAGCTGCACCATCACGTTCAATGGCTGCGTCATCACGTTCAGTAGCTAGGCGCGCAATGGTTTTTAGTCATGTAACTCTATTGTAAATAAAACATGTAAAATACTGAATTTTTTTTAAATAAAAAACGTTTTAATAACTAACCAATGGTTTTACTAACCCTGCTCTTGATTTACGCTACGACAGAGCTATTTTTAGATAACATAAGGAAATTGCGCTAAAATTGTCACTAGACTTTTTAATTAACTTGTTTCATTGTGTTAGAATAGAGCCGAGTGTTTCTGTTGTTTCTTTGAAATTTTTCAAGTGCGTTTTTTTAGTTGACGTAACGTAACTTAATGTCTAAGCGATTACAATCTGATATATTTAAATTGTAATAAACTAGATAAGTAGACCTATGTCAATAGAGATTATAGGCCCACATAGATGTATATGTCAGTTACATGTATTCTCCTAATTTGTCAATTATTAATTTCAATTTTACAATTGTGGCCAGCTTTACAATAAATTAAATTATAAACTATAATTGTTCATTTATTATTAATGTGTGTTAAAATACTCGCCAAAGAATTAAGACTGAATGAATTTGGCTTAAGGTATAAATACTGCGAGACATCTATAATGAAACAATGCGAAACCAAGGAATTACATTCTTAAAGTCTATACTGAATTGTAGGCTGGCGGAATGTTTATATTGTTACAACACTAAATAATTGACGTTATATAGTAATATTTGGAATTATATATATATATATATATATATATATATATATATATATATATATATATATATATATATATATATATATATATATAATTTACAAAATATATGATATAATATTTACAAATATATATATACAATATATATATATATATATATATATATATATATATATATATATATATATATATATATATATATTGTATTAATACGAATACCAGTATCTAAGATCGGAATGAAAAGGTTACTTTAAAATATATAGGAAAATGACACATTTCTTGTCCCCATAAAATATTGATTGCACAATTTTAAAGTTATATTTTATTTACACACTTCAAAGTTTATTGTGTATCTTCATTTCAACTATCTTTCAGAAGTATTTCTGTTACTGCTTTTATAACTGGTATCCGTTTGCCTAAATAGCTATACAAACTTTAAGGTGAGAATCTTCGCTTTACGCGTTTTAGTTTTGGGATACTTGAATTTGAATATGACACCTTTTTATTTTCCCTCATTCTAATTGTGTATTTTATGTCATTCTTATTTCTAGTTTTATGTTTTCAACCTACATATAAAAAGAGATAAAGATTTTTTTCTGCGAAATTTATGTGATATTTGGTTAAAATGCCCATTTCAAAGAATTTATTACTTTTATAGGGAAGACAGATATAAAACTTTAGCAATAACACTTTTTCCCCGCAATAAAACGCATAAATTTACGAACTTCTAAGACATCTAAGAGGCCGAAATGAATAACTTGGCATTGTTATTGCACATTGTAACATTAATATACACAAGCAAACGATTAGAAATGTATATTTGTATCGTTAACTTAGCAACTATTGTTTTTATATCAGTTTGACTGCTAGTATTGCTATAAAAATAACAATTAATCGACTTTTTTAAACACACAAAAAATATTTTAGTATGTTGTATGAATTGAAAATTCCTAAACTTTTTTTCAAGTTGATTTCAGGTTAGCTGTACTCAGTATTAGTAGTCAAGTACCCTTTCGAGCCTTACGGTCCAAGGGGCAGGTAAAGTAGAGTTCACCTGTTTTAGTGACCACGGCTTATGAAGGGTTAGTGTGGTTAGTACTATGCACAGCCGTCTATAGTTTCTCAATCTCAAACGTTAGTGAGAAAACCTTAAGAGCTAAGGGGCTCGGGGATGTCGCACGGACATAATTTAGGCTTTACATAATTTAGGCTTTACATAATTTAGGCTTTACATAATTTAGGCTTTACATAATTTAGGCTTTACATAATTTAGGCTTCACATAATTTAGGCTTCACATAATTTAGGCTTTACATAATTTAGGCTTTACATAATTTAGGCTTTACATAATTTAGGCTTTACATAATTTAGGCCGACAAAACAAAACAATTTATCACTCTTAAAAAAATATTCACACAATACAACCAAAAACAATGAACGCAACACAATATGTTCTGAAATACTTATAAAAACAATTTGACATAAAGATTCCTAGAATATTTATTAAGACACGTGAACTAGGGAAATTATCTCTTGATATAAATTTGTAAATTTCTACAAATTTAATTGAAAATTCCAAAATAGATCAATAATTACATAAGAATGTAATATAGTAGCTTAACACTATTCGTTTTTACAAAAATATGTTGTCTACAATCAGAATTAAATATATTGTCAACATAAATGCAAAAATATTACAGCATAATGAAAGTTTTCGAAATCAGAGTTGGAATAACATCGCGCTTTGCATTCTATCACTAAAACTAAATCTAATAGGTGGAACATTCTGAGTATTATCCTACATATAACTAAAACTTCATTCACCACTGTCCGGTCACTTTAGGTCAATTATCCTACCCATCGTAAACCTAGGTGTGACATTAATGTCGCTCTACACAATTAAGACCTGTCCTGTTTTAGGTGGTGGGGTGGGGTGGGGGGGGGGGGGGGTTGGGAACCAACTCAGAGTGAACACAGAGTCAGTTATTAGATGACTTTTCTAAACATACATAATATACAATTATACTTATATACTGATTCAGAATTACATTGAAATATGTAACAGTGGTATTATGACAGTAAAATGATTTTACCCCCCCCCCCCTCCCCCAACGCCACTACCTTGCACAGATTCACCGAAGCAAAAGATCTGTAACGACAACATTTGAACGAGTGCAGGCCATATTTGACAAAACAACGATGCTGGTAGAATTATATACAAATGAGAACTGTTTGTAGGGTTATATCTTCTTCTTCTTCTTCGTTCTTAATTTTAGCGTTTGAAGGGATCCCCCCCCCCCAAAAAAAAAAAAAAACAACAATTAAGTGTCAACTGGTTATGGGCCATTGGCTCCGATTTCAGCTTGCTTTTCTTCTTGGATTTGCTATCCATAGCATTTGTCCAACCAAGAACAAACTGCAAGGAGTTGTCTCTCTTAGAACAGTGGTTGTTGAACTCGAAACTTTTCGGTTTAGCATCCATGATCTTTACCGACTCGACCACGCCAACTCTAGAAGGGCGCCCTAACGGGGTGTAAAACCTCATAGTGAGGTGCTTTACGGAATTATACACAAAGTTCAGAAAATAGACTGACATTTGTCTCTGGCAGGTTAAACCGTGGCCTACATCAATTGCGTGACGTAATAGAAACAAATATATAATTTATAAACACTATAGAAAATATATGCTTTAACCAGTGTTCACCCCCCCCCCCCACCCGGAAATTTAAGGGGTCTTGTTCAGATAAATCCCGCCACTTTGGCAAACAGTGCACAAGCAAAAAGTTAAGCCCCGCCACTTTTTACCAGCCCCAATTTAATGCACGCACCCAAACTTGAGGGTCACGGTCAAAGGTAACGAAATAGCCTACATAACTTTTCAAGCAAATTATATTAATGACATATCCCGATTACATGCCTTCAATAAAATCTAAAAGTACAAGTTTTATATCCTCTTTTTATAATTTTTTTTTGAATGCCGGGAATTAACTATTTAACGGGGCTTATCCGGACAATTTCCAATTTCATTGCCCCCCCCCCCCCCCCTAAAAGTATCAAATGTTCCCCTCTTCCCCATAGACAAATGCCCGAAAGAAACACTGCTTATAGTGGCCCACAGGCGCGGATGTTTGAACCCAACCTTTCACAAACAGAGTTTTGTTTTCCTGCTTGGTCTATACATCACCCAACATGCAAAACTTCCATTAGTGATATGTGAAATGCTGCTGTAATACACGTATGTATAGGTGTGTGTGCAAGAGTAGGGGGGGTGATTGACAGAGAAGTATAATGTCCTGGGGACAACGCGGTCGAACGATGGAGCGTTCAATTGCTAATCTGAAAGCCTTGAGTTCGAATCCCGGGCTCGAGTCCGTAGGATGACCACTAGCCCTTCCAGCACAGATGGGTACCCGAATCACGTTAAGAAAACATAATGCGGCTGGGCAGAGTGCTGAACACACCCTGTATGCCGAAGTCATTTTCATCTGCCACACGTCGTAACAAACATCGACGTTCCTAGCACCTCAAATCGTAACAAACATCGACGTTTATATAGCACCTCAAATCGTAACAAATAGCGACGTTTATATAGCACCTCAAATCGTAACAAACAGCGACGTTTATATAGCACCTCAAATCGTAACAAACAGCGACGTTTATATAGCACCTCAAATCGTAACAAACAGCGACGTTTGTATAGCACCTCAAATCGTAACAAACAGCGACGTTTATATAGCACCTCAAATCGTAACAAACAGCGACGTTTATATAGCACCTCAAATCGTAACAAATAGCGACGTTTATATAGCACCTCAAATCGTAACAAACAGCGACGTTTATATAGCACCTCAAATCGTAACAAACAGCGACGTTTATATAGCACCTCAAATCGTAACAAACAGCGACGTTTATATAGCACCTCAAATCGTAACAAACAGCGACGTTTGTATAGCACCTCAAATCGTAACAAACAGCGACGTTTATATAGCACCTCAAATCGTAACAAACAGCGACGTTTATATAGCACCTCAAATCGTAACAAACAGCGACGTTTGTATAGCACCTCAAATCGTAACAAACAGCGACGTTTATATAGCACCTCAAATCGTAACAAACAGCGACGTTTATATAGCACCTCAAATCGTAACAAACAGCGACGTTTATATAGCACCTCAAATCGTAACAAACAGCGACGTTTATATAGCACCTCAAATCGTAACAAACAGCGACGTTTATATAGCACCTCAAATCGTAACAAACAGCGACGTTTGTATAGCACCTCAAATCGTAACAAACATCGACGTTTATATAGCACCTCAAATCGTAACAAATAGCGACGTTTATATAGCACCTCAAATCGTAACAAATAGCGACGTTTATATAGCACCTCAAATCGTAACAAACAGCGACGTTTGTATAGCACCTCAAATCGTAACAAACAGCGACGTTTGTATAGCACCTCAAATCGTAACAAACAGCGACGTTTATATAGCACCTCAAATCGTAACAAACAGCGACGTTTGTATAGCACCTCAAATCGTAACAAACATCGACGTTTATATAGCACCTCAAATCGTAACAAACATCGACGTTCCTAGCACATCAAATCGTAACAAACAGCGACGTTTATATAGCACCTCAAATCGTAACAAACAGCGACGTTTATATAGCACCTCAAATCGTAACAAACAGCGACGTTTATATAGCACCTCAAATCGTAACAAACAGCGACGTTTGTATAGCACCTCAAATCGTAACAAACAGCGACGTTTATATAGCACCTCAAATCGTAACAAACAGCGACGTTTATATAGCACCTCAAATCGTAACAAACAGCGACGTTTATATAGCACCTCAAATCGTAACAAATAGCGACGTTTGTATAGCACCTCAAATCGTAACAATCAGCGACATTCATACACCTCTATGGTGTATCCTATAGTTACATAAAATTAACTACTAGCAAATATTTGTAATGAAGTACAAGGAAAAGAATTAGTTTTTGAATCAGTATAGAAGAGATTTGATAGATAACACACGTTACCTCCATTCAGGCCCGCTGTTGTTATTGGTCCCAAGATAGGTTTCTAATCTTATGTGTATGCATATGCTTCAAAATACGTCTATAATCTTATGAGTATATTTTAAGATACGTCTATAATCTTTTGTGTATGTTTTATGATACGGCTGTATGGTTATGCTTCAAGATAAGTCTTTAAACGTATGAGTATGTGTTACGATAGTGATGGGTATGCTTCTAGATAATACCCTTTTTGCAAACAGTAACAGCACCCACAACACTGTCTACAACATCGTTGTGAACTTGATTTCCTCTTGGATAGAGTTCTCGTAAACATTTGCAGCAAGCGAACAAAGAAAACAAAAGTTACTCGACATTTTCTGTGCCTCCTGTTTGCTTTAGGTGTTCACGTATTCTTCACCATGCTAGCATTTTAGGCTTTCACACTTCCGGTAACACACACATACAACTTTAAATGTAAACACACGAAGGCCTACATTACCACGTATTGTAATGGGTAGCTAAATTAAGACTATTCACAATGAAGAATAGCCTAACTGGTTTTAAAAAACTAATGACTTCTATTTCTCCATTTTAAAATTTTTATTACTAGTAAAAAGAACAATAAAACAAACTAGAACACAATTTTTATCAAATTTTTTTATTTAATAAGAAACTATTTTCATGTTTGTCTTTGTCAACTTGTAATTGTATCACAAAATTTGCTGCAATGATTCTCAGTTGTTTCCCTTTATTCACTTCAATAAACACAAACCAAAATATAATTTCACGCACTACATAGGCGTAGATCTTTTCGATAGAATCATGTTCACTTTAAAATAGACTTTTAATAACATTTTAAAAATCAAAGTAAGTTGCAATTCCTAAAAAGTGTGACAAAGTCCAAGATAAACTGATACAACAAAAAAAAAAAAAAAATAAATAAAAAGAAAAACAATTGAACTGTTTTAACTTTTAAAAACAAAAGGTAACAATTTCAACGACGAACAAACTAAATTAACTAATGGCTGTACATGAATTGGGTTTTTTACAATATTTTTTTTATAAAATATGAAAGTTTATTAAAAATAATTTTAATTTACAGGTGAAATTTAATTTAAACATGCAAGCAGTAGGGCATGTGGAAACATGGGGTCATGTGATAGTTCAAAGGTCACAACACAATTTAAATAGATATGGATATATTGTAGGAGGGTTTACAGGAGGTATCACAGTTTAGTGTGTCAGTCAGTGGCACTGACACCAAACATCACATCTTGACAATCACTGACGTCAAATATATTGACAGTCACTGACGTCAAACATCTTGACAGTCAGTGATGTCAAACATCTTGACAGTTGATGTCAAACATCTTGACAGTCACTGACGTCAAATATATTGACAGTCACTGAAATCAAACACTGACATCAAATATCTTGAAAGCCTCTAACATTGACATCAAATATTCAACAGCACACATCTCATTAGTCTGACATACTTTTTTATACAAATCATCAGCTTGACATCATACATAAGGTGGTTTCATGTGAAGAACAGTGTGGTATTGGGTACGTTTAATATCAGGAACAAATTTCATAAACAACTCACCAAAAAAAAAGTACAAATGTGCAGCTCAGAAAAAAAAAATCAACAATTTCCCAAGACCCTACGCTCAAGTTAAAAAACAACAGTTAACCAAGTTACAAAACAACAAACTTCTAGGCAGTGGTGCCACTAGGACAAGTATCCTTTAGTGTGGTAATGTGTCACCCCCCCCCCCCCACCATCTCTCTGGTGGATGGTGTCATGAAATGCTTAATGGTGTATGTAATGGTTTTCAATGTACAATTAGCTACTTTTGCCTGGGTGGCGTCCCCCATCTGTAGTATGATGTTATTTTGTGGCAAATTTTCAGCACTTTGTGCCTTGTTGATACCACCTTGGATGGTGTCGCCCAGGGAAGTCTGCAGCCCCCCCCCCCCCCCACTTTTGACACACCACAACTGCTTCTAGAAGATACTACCATACACATCACAACAAACCTTCCAGGCTAGCAATGTGTTACATCACTATAGCAGCAGTACAGTGTTTACATTTAATAACACAAGACATCCTCTAGAAATTAAAATATTGACCTCCAGACTATAAAACCATAAAAATAATGCTACAGCTTTTAATTTTTCTTTTAAATCATAAAAACAATTGTTTAAAATTTTCAAAATAACACCAAACATATTTCTATCTTTATTTAATTTAAAGAAGACAGTTTCAATCAAATTCAATTTGCACTACATCTGGTAAGTAGAATTAATCTGATCAAGGCATAAAAATAAAATGCCTCTAAGTCTAGTACAAGTTAATTGACAAACATTTTATTATGGTCAAAATAAGATATATATTCCAAGACCTTGTTTGAGAATGAAAATTTGAGATCTTACCAATAGGAAAACACTCATTCATGGCCATCAATTGAATACAACATAAAAACGTAAATTTAATTTTTAAATGAACAAAAACTATAAAATCAACTATTCTCTTGGCTACTAAAACAAAAAATGTTTTTACAAACAACAACTGAAGGTAATTTATATTTATCTCATTGCATCTAGGCTTTTTTTTTTTAAAGAAAGGCTTCTTTCAAAAATTTTTTAAAAACTATTCTAACAATCAAAACTTTTAAAAAGCTTTTTACTATCAAAAACTTTGAAAGTGTATCTAGCTAATGTTCCATGTGAAAGTCAACCTAAGATGAGTATTACTTCTACTAACATTGCCCATATCTTCTACTAAATCTTCAGATTATGCATTCAACAATAACGCACATGTCTCTTTTTTACAATGAAGTTATCTCCCCTTCTACTATTTATATAAGTCTTTACAAGTGCTAATTTATTTTATTTAGAAATTTAGAGATAACTGCTTCGTCTTCAGAGAATTCTGACCAATTTAAGCTGGTA
This sequence comes from Physella acuta, assembly GCF_028476545.2. Taxonomy (NCBI): domain Eukaryota; kingdom Metazoa; phylum Mollusca; class Gastropoda; family Physidae; genus Physella; species Physella acuta. Next base: position 271,682 of record NW_026732677.1, on the reverse strand, counting down.
GAAATGGTTCTAAATTGAGAAAAAATGACTCGTACATAAAAAAAAACAATGTAATTTAAAAAATATGGACAAAGTGTTTGCATCAAATTAATCAATTATCTACCCTTTTTTAGGGGAGAGCATTCACTTTATCAATAGATGACCCTTGTGTGATAAGTCAATGCACACCAACTTATGTGAAGACCCAAGTACAGAAATAAATTTTGATGTCAGCTTTGATTTTAATGAATTTGAACACTCCACTGATTTTCTGCTCAAGGGTAATTTTACAAAGTTGCAGGAGATTCTAATTATAGAAATCTTTATGCAGCTTTAGAGAAATGGAGTTTTAAAAAATCATTTAAACTCTATTACAATGTATTGTATGGTAATTTAAAATTCTACCAAAAAACAACAAAAAACTGCCTCACTGAAATGCTTTTGAAAGAATGAACATTACATTAGCAGATGAGCCAAAAGCCAAATGCTTTATAGAGCTCCAAGCATAAAATTGTATCTAACCTTTGACTAGAAACCGGAAGAGCAGAGGTACTAATGCCAGAGACTTATATCAACTGTACACAACACAAATAATAAAATATGTACATCAAGGACAAATTCAATAAAATGTTAGATATTCATCAACAACGTTTAGTTTTTTATATACAAAAAATACATTTTACTTTAATTTGGATTTCTATGAAACACCACACACTCATATATCTAAAATTTTTTTAGAATATACAGTTCGTTGTTTTAAACTTTATTCTCTCAACAAAAAACATTTTGATTATTACCTGCCCGTAGCATTGCTAGTAATAAAACCTTAACATAACTGTAAAAAAATTAACTATATAAAATATACAACCAATCTACTGGGGAGGTTTAGTGACATGTCTTACATCAACTGTTGAAATGGGGGGAGAGAGGAAGACAATTAGAACAGCCAGCAAGACGAAGATGACGCCAGCGATGTTCCTGATGGCCTTCTTGTTGGACCTCCAGTCGTGGTGGACAAGTCTGGTCTTTAACCTGGACACCAGACTCACCATAGTCTCCAGTCTTGTGGGCCTGTGGGGGGGATAAAAGCCATAAGTGAGGAGCCATAAAACCATATGAGAGTATAGTCACTGGGGGAATATAAGCTTTAATTGAGGAGCAATAAAACCATCTTTCAGAGTGGCATGGGGGAATAAAAGCCATAATTGAGGAGCAATAAAACCATCTTTCAGAGTTTGGCTAATGGGGGAATAAAAGCCATAATGGAGGAGCAATAAAACCATCTTTGAGACTTTGGCCAATGGGGGAATAAAAGCCATAATTGAGGAGCAATAAAACCATCTTTGGTAGTTTAGGCACTGGGGGAATAAAAAGCCATAATTGAGGAGCAATAAAACCATTTTTGAGAGTTTGGCCAAAAGGGAACAAAATGCCATGTTCGGAAAAAAAAATCAAGCATAAAAAACATCTTTGAGAGTTTGGCCATTGGGGGAACAAAATGCCATGTTTGAAAAAAAAATCAAGCATAAAAAACATCTTTGAGAGTTTGGCCATTGGGAGAATAAAAGCTAGGAATTTTGTCCACACGTCATAAAAATAATGTTTAAAGTTACTTCTATATATAGGCCTCTACAAATTCAAAATATATAGTTGGCTAGTATATGCACTGCAATGTTTATAGTTTAGTTATAAATCTTCAAGCTATGTCACTTACTGAATATAAAAATTGAACCTATGTATAATTACTAGAATATGTTGAGAAAATAAGCTGTTTGTAAAGTATTAATTAATTAAAAATCCTCCTTTAACTTCAATTTTTAGTGCACAACCAATTGTTAAAGTCTATATTTGCTATATAAAGTACATATTTTGTCTATTTTGTTAACGGCTTGCCCCCCCCCCCCCCCCCTGAGGAGATGCCTGAAAGAAACTGTTGGGCAAGTTTATGAAAAGATAATGATTTTGCAGATTTGTCCTAAGACCAAGGGCCAGTAACTCTAGTACCTTGCGAGTAACTCCTCCTCCTCTTGTTGTGACTGCTCCACCCTGTCCATCATATGCTCCAGGCTGTGGCTAATGGAGTTCTGCTGGTCTCTTAGTTCATTCAGTTCTTGAGACAGCTTGTGTTTTAAGCCCTCCTCAAACCTACAATGTACAAAATACCAGGCTTTCTTTACAATGTTCACTTCCCAAAGATCTCATGTAGGTTACCATCCTATATAATAATCAGTTAATTAAGTCTGTTGAGTTTAGTGAAAAAGAACACCCAGAGAAATATAAAAAAAAACAAGCTAAGTAAATTTACTTAGAAGGATAAACAAAGGATTTTTTAGGTGACTGGAAAGATAGGCTCTTGAAATCAGCACACAAAAAAGAAATATGACGTTTTTAAAGTGTATTTTTATTATTGTTTGTATTTGTGCATTTTGTTTTTGCTATTGCTGTTTTCTGTTGGTGCATATTTCTAAGAACCAAGTTTTCATATTTAAAACATTTGTTTTGTTTTCTTTTTTATGCTTGTCATCCCACAGTCTTTGCTGCATGTTGCACACTAACCAAATATAAAAAAAAATAAACTAGTTACAGTTGAATAAAATTTTAAATTAACAAAACAAACCCTTTTCTAAAAGCTTCTTCCTCATGAGACACTGTCCTCAATCCTTCAGACTTTTCATCCACCTTCCCTGATAAGCTGAGGAAAACAATATTGAACATTTTATTTACAAAACTGATACTGCAATGGTAAATAAAACAAGAGGAAAAACACCTACACAATAAAACAACAGCACTACATCCATCTCCATAAAAATAAAAACAACCAACTTTATTTTTATGTTGGTAGGTTTAAAATTCCTTATACCATTTATTTGGTGTATCCTATATGGTGATGATGAAGACGATAAGGTAGATAACCTGGCTATGTGAAGGTAAGGAAGGTACAACAACAAAAGGTGTGACTCACCTGGTGCCACCTGCATCCCCTGAAGCTGACAGCAATGAAGGTACTAGAGATACGGGAGAAGGCGTATAACACATAGAACTGGCTCTCTGCCTCTCTCCTGACACCCTCTTCATGGTGGTTGTCACAGCATTTTGCATAGAGGTGCTGGCTACGGCAGTCTGGAACCTGGACTTGGCATCCTGGCATAGAGACAATAGAGCTGACTATAGAAACAATTGATAGCACTCTGTTAATCACCAAGTCAAGACCAAAATACAGCCCCTTACAAAAGTAAATTCTACAACATTTTTTTTTTCACTTCAACATTTATGGCTTGAATAAACATGATGTAAGTTTATGGAATGAATTATGTTTTTAGATTTAGAAAAAAAAAAAGATTCCTTTTAGAAAAAAAAAGATTTCTACCACATTATATAAAAAAACAAATGAACCTCAAGCTACCTAAAGGTAGACAGGGATTAAGGTAACCAAAACATTGACAACTAACCCACATGACTGAAGCAGACATGCTGACAAACATAATACTTCAGATTGTGATCATCTACTTTCTTTTTTATCTCAATCCCTTCTCAATTTTACCATTTAATTAAGAACGATTGTCTCAGAAAATTTAGTTTTAACAGAAATGTGTTTTCAAACTCCAATGTTAACAAGCTGGGAACATGTAGTAGCTGAGGGACCAAAAGTTGTGTATGGTATAAAGTTTTCCCATTATTTAATCAATCAATTGTCCCTTAAAACACTGTGGCCATTGGCATACCACTTATTAATGTTCCTAAAAATTCAGTTCACCCACTTCTCATAACTGTCTTTCCCACAAGATACACATTCTACCTTGGAAATTCAAACCCACAAAAATAATGTTTGGATTTATTGAGCAATGTAAAAAAAAAAAACAGCTAGAGACTAGTTAATTTTTTAATTTTTTTAATACTTTATTTTTATTTAGGTCCATTTTCCCTATAGAAAAACTATTACTGTATGATCTAGTGTAGAATAATAAAGAGCCTACTGATAATTATTTAAAAAAAAAAAACCTAGTAGAAATAATGTAGATGGTAACAACAAGTTTACTATATCACATTGCTTTATAGGGACATTTCTACTTAAGCTGTTGATTAATCAGAGGTAGTATAATGTATAGCAAGGTCAATATTGTGCAATAAATGGGCTTTGTTTCATTAACAAATACGGACCAAGAGACAAGGATAAACATATAGTGATAGTGGGAATATTTATGCAGATATTATATGAGATAGAGTGGGCGACTAGGTTATGGCAACTGATACAGACCAAGACACAAGGAACTTACAATGGGAGCATGTAGGCAAGACACAAGGAACTTATAGTGGGAGTATGTAGGCAAGACACAAGGAACTTATAGTGGGAGCATGTAGGCAAGACACAAGGAACTTATAGTGGGAGTATGTAAGCAAGACACAAGGAACTTATAGTGGGAGTATGTAGGCAAGACACAAGGAACTTATTGTGGGAGTATGTAGGCAAGACACAAGGAACTTATTGTGGGAGTATGTAGGCAAGACGCAAGGAACTTATAGTGGGAGTATGTAGGCAAGACACAAGGAACTTATAGTGGGAGCATGTAGGCAAGACACAAGGAACTTATAGTGGGAGTATGTAGGCAAGACACAAGGAACTTATAGTGGGAGCATGTAGGCAAGACACAAGGAACTTATAGTGGGAGCATGTAGGCAAGACACAAGGAACTTATAGTGGGAGTATGTAGGCAAGACGCAAGGAACTTATAGTGGGAGTATGTAGGCAAGACACAAGGAACTTATTGTGGGAGTATGTAGGCAAGACACAAGGAACTTATTGTGGGAGTATGTAGGCAAGACACAAGGAACTTATAGTGGGAGCATGTAGGCAAGACACAAGGAACTTATAGTGGGAGTATGTAGGCAAGACGCAAGGAACGTATAGTGGGAGTATGTAGGCAAGACACAAGGAACTTATAGTGGGAGTATGTAGGCAAGACACAAGGAACTTATAGTGGGAGCATGTAGGCAAGACACAAGGAACTTATAGTGGGAGCATGTAGGCAAGATACAAGGAACTTATAGTGGGAGCATGTAGGCAAGACACAAGGAACTTATAGTGGGAGTATGTAGGCAAGACGCAAGGAACTTATAGTGGGAGTATGTAGGCAAGACACAAGGAACTTATTGTGGGAGTATGTAGGCAAGACACAAGGAACTTATTGTGGGAGTATGTAGGCAAGACACAAGGAACTTATAGTGGGAGCATGTAGGCAAGACACAAGGAACTTATAGTGGGAGTATGTAGGCAAGACGCAAGGAACGTATAGTGGGAGTATGTAGGCAAGACACAAGGAACTTATAGTGGGAGTATGTAGGCAAGACACAAGGAACTTATAGTGGGAGCATGTAGGCAAGACACAAGGAACTTATAGTGGGAGCATGTAGGCAAGACACAAGGAACTTATAGTGGGAGCATGTAGGCAAGACACAAGGAACTTATAGTGGGAGTATGTAGGCAAGACACAAGGAACTTATAGTGGGAGTATGTAGGCAAGACACAAGGAACTTATAGTGGGAGTATGTAGGCAAGACACAAGGAACTTATAGTGGGAGCATGTAGGCAAGACACAAGGAACTTATAGTGGGAGCATGTAGGCAAGACACAAGGAACTTATAGTGGGAGTATGTAGGCAAGACACAAGGAACTTATAATGGGAGCATGTAGGCAAGACACAAGGAACTTATAGTGGGAGTATGTAGGCAAGACACAAGGAACTTATAATGGGAGTATGTAGGCAAACACTGTATGAGATCAGGGGTACACCACACAACTCTAGCTAGACTTTAACACCCTAACAGGCAATGCTTTAATGTGCTCAACTAGGTTTCTAAATATAACTCCACACCACACCACTATGGTAGCCTATAAAATTTTAAGGGAGGTAATTTTAGCGAAAATTGAAAATAAAATCTGGGTTAATTTACAAATAAATAAATAAAACAAATTAAAAAAAAATAAATAAAAAGCCTTGAAGATGGGACTACTTTCTGCCGCTTGGATGAGAAAAAAGCTACCTTCCTATGTATATGATAAACATGGAGCCTACCAGAAAATATGCCACAAAGACATTTGTGAGCAACAGATCTATAAATACTGAGGAAAAGAAAGCCAACTTATCAAGTATTTTTAACCACTACATCACATGAGAGATTTTTAACATAAGTCATTGACGCAAGCCTTACTACCATAATGAAAAGGATTATTTTGTTTCTGTTTTCTAATTTCCCATGTCCTTCATAATCTCTGATGGTAGTAGATGTAGAAGTAGAGACAGAAATATATGGAATGAAGTGTAATAGTGATAAATAATATACAAATATAAACAGAGGTTACAGTAAAAAAATGTAGGATAAAATGAAAAGACAAAATATAAAAATTGATGAAAAGTATTGTAAACAAAATATTTGTGTAATAAAATATAATAAATATTAATATGAAGTGAAATAAATAAACAAATGGGCCTACATGGAATAAATGTCAACACAAATATAAAAACAAATTTGCATATTTTCTTTACAATATCTTGACCACACAGATTACCTCAAAACTTACAAAACTAAAGCTTCAAACCAACTAATATTACATTTTCTAATGGCTTAAAGAAAATAGTTTCAAATTCTGTTTTCAACTTTAACAAAGGCTGAAATCAAGCTGATGCTGTTAGTAGATTTGTTACAAATATAGCATGAAAAGTGTTTTTAAAATGATAGTTAGGGCATCCAGTTAGCAGTTAGTTGAGAGCAAATAAAGTTTGTAGCTTTGGCATGAAGTGGCACTGAAATATGGTCAGCACAACAACCAACAGTTAAACTAGATTAGAGGTTCTGGTCTGGTGGGTAATCTTTTAATTTCATAGCTCCATGTTTTATAGATACCAAGGCACAATACACACAGGATTCACCTGATTAGCTTATAGATACCAATGACTTGTTTCAAATTTAAATTAACAGAATAAGCCTGTAGGTCTACTATATTCATGGTAAGTTAAATTTAAAAAAAAAAAGTTTTTGAGCTAAAATCATGATTCCCATTCATAACCTCCAATCTTGCTAAAAAAATAAAAAAAAAACAAGAAACAGAACTCCTCAAAGTGTGATGCCTCAGCTGTTACCATTCTTACCTCCCCTCCCTCGTTATATCCAGCCACAGCCAGCAAGTTGCTGGAGCGCTCCACAGAGGGACTGGCGCTCTCCTAGTGATGTAGGGCAAACTCTTTTAGTTCTTCTCAGGTCAAGTCAGTTCACAGTAGCATGCTCTGCCCGTGTGACCCCACCCTCCCATGCCATGTGACCCCACCCCAGAGGCGTAGCGAGGGGGGGCGGGGTGCGGACCACACCGGGTGACACCATTTAGGGGGGGGTGACACCAAGGTACCAAATAGCAAAATATAGAGAAAAATGAAAGTTTGAGAGGGGGGGGTTTGTCCCCGGGAAGTTTGTCAATCGAAAGTTTGTCCCCGGGAAGGGTCGCTATGCCTCTGGGGGGTGACACCATTAAGTGCCGCACCGGGTGACACCCGACCTCTCTACACCACTGCCCCACACTCCCATGCAGACCCCCACCCACATTCCAAAGTTTGACAGCCCAGATTAATAGAGAAGAGAATGCTGAAGTTACATTGAATTAGACCTCAACATTGATGTGATTTGAATCAGGCAACCAAGCAAGATGTTAAAAACCTAACATCAACTTGCTTAAATTAAAAACTTTGGACTAAACTAAATTTGACATGTCCCCTAGATGTGGTCACAAATAATTTTATTTTAAATGTTTTTAACATATCAAGTGTCAAGATTTAGATAAAACCTGTAGGCTAACTAACATTTAGTTTACAAAGCATGTGGTCAGTTTTGAATGAGAAAGCCCAGAATCCATGAGAAAGTGAAAAATGCTGAGTGTAGCGGGCATGTAAGCAGTTAAGGTTGTTGTTGGCAGAGGCAGTTGTGAAGCAGTAAAGGAGAAACTTAGGTAACCAGCCCTGTACCACATTGAGGACAATGCTAGCAGGTCAATAGAACACAATCTTTGCACTCTTACATTCTCCAGTGGCTGTTAATTACAGTATTTATCAGGTTGATTCTACCAGCTGTAGTCTTCTGTCCCCACCCACCAGCTAATGTCCCCAGCTACCAGCTAATGTCCCCAGCTACCAGCTGCCCCTAATGTCCCCACCTACCAGCTAATGTCCCCACCTACCAGCTAATGTCCCCACCTACCAGCCATACCCTAATGTCCCCACCTACCAGCTAATGTCCCCACCTACCAGCTAATGTCCCCACCTACCAGCTAATGTCCCCACCTACCAGCTCATGTCCCCACCTACCAGCTCATGTCCCCACCTACCAGCTCATGTCCCCACCTACCAGCTCATGTCCCCACCTACCAGCTCATGTCCCCACCTACCAGCTAATGTCCCCACCTACCAGCTAATGTCCCCACCTACCAGCCATACCCTAATGTCCCCACCTACCAGCTCATGTCCCCACCTACCAGCTCATGTCCCCACCTACCAGCTCATGTCCCCACCTACCAGCTCATGTCCCCACCTACCAGCCATACCCTAATGTCCCCACCTACCAGCTAATGTCCCCACCTACCAGCCATACCCTAATGTCCCCACCTACTAGCTCATGTCCCCACCTACCAGCTAATGTCCCCACCTACCAGCTCATGTCCCCACCTACCAGCTCATGTCCCCACCTACCAGCTAATGTCCCCACCTACCAGCCATACCCTAATGTCCCCACCTACCAGCTAATGTCCCCACCTACCAGCTAATGTCCCCACCTACCAGCTAATGTCCCCACCTACCAGCTAATGTCCCCACCTACCAGCTAATGTCCCCACCTACCAGCCATACCCTAATGTCCCCACCCACCAGCTAATGTCCCCAGCTACCAGCTAATGTCCCCAGCTACCAGCTGCCCCTAATGTCCCCACCTACCAGCTAATGTCCCCACCTACCAGCTAATGTCCCCACCTACCAGCTAATGTCCCCACCTACTAGCTCATGTCCCCACCTACCAGTTCATGTCCCCACCTACCAGCCATACCCTAATGTCCCCACCTACCAGCTCATGTCCCCACCTACCAGCTCATGTCCCCACCTACCAGCTAATGTCCCCACCTACCAGCCATACCCTAATGTCCCCACCCACCAGCTAATGTCCCCAGCTACCAGCTAATGTCCCCAGCTACCAGCTGCCCCTAATGTCCCCACCTACCAGCTAATGTCCCCACCTACCAGCTAATGTCCCCACCTACTAGCTCATGTCCCCACCTACCAGTTCATGTCCCCACCTACCAGCCATACCCTAATGTCCCCACCTACCAAACATACCCTAATGTCCCCACCTACCAGCTAATGTCCCCACCTACCAGCCATACCCTAATGTCCCCACCCACCAGCTAATGTCCCCAGCTACCAGCTAATGTCCCCAGCTACCAGCTGCCCCTAATGTCCCCACCTACCAGCTAATGTCCCCACCTACCAGCTAATGTCCCCACCTACCAGCTAATGTCCCCACCTACTAGCTCATGTCCCCACCTACCAGTTCATGTCCCCACCTACCAGCCATACCCTAATGTCCCCACCTACCAAACATACCCTAATGTCACCACCTACCAGCTCTAGCATAAAGCCCCCATCTACCCACCATACAACTATGGACAACAAACAACAAACTTACCATGTTGGGTGAGAGGGTGAGTGAAGGACTACCTGAGCCCCCTAGAACTCTGGGTAGAGCTATTTCACTCCTGCGCCTGATCTGTTCAGATGGTACAATCATTTTTTTAATTAAATCATGCATCCATAGATAGCAATGGTTTTCATGGTTTGACAACTTATAATAAACAACACAAGCCAAGTATAAAATTTCCCATAGATTTACACAGATTTCTCACTAACACATCAGTGCTTTTAAATTTATATAGTTTTTTTTTTCAGAAGTGCTTAGAAAACTGAGATAAAAATGTAGTGCTATGTTGAGAAAAAAGTTTCTACATAGATAATATAGTGAACAACACCCAAGTGACTAGTGATATATCACATTTAGTGACTAGAAAAAAACAAACAACATAGCTTTTTTTTTAACCATAGCTCAGTGTTGAATAGATTTTAGTTAAAAAAAAAATAAACAAAGCACACAATTTAAAAAAAAAAAATTTAATTTTAAAATCTATTGTGAATTCAAATCTAATAATTACTACTGATCTCACTACAACCTTTATTTAGTTGAAACGAAGCAGTTTGGAATCTAAAAGTTAACAACAAACAGCGATTAAAAAATTCCACACAAAACTAAAGCTAAACGGAAGGTCCAAGTTTATGAATAAACATAGCTGTTACAGCCTAGAAAATAAAACTCAAAAGCGCTAAAACAAAGATACTAAAAATATTTAGTTATTTTTCTCGTTATAAATACACATTACAGTTATGTCATTAAAAAATAAAACTCAAAAGTGCTAAAAAAAAACCAAATAAAAAAATATTTTGTTATTTTTCTCCAGTTATAAATAAACATTACAGTTACATCCTTGAAAAATAAAACTCTAAAATGCTAAACAAAGCCACTTATTAAATCTTCTAAAGTTATTTTTCTTCAAAAACATTTCTGTCACATCGATTTACAATAAAACTCAAAAGCTACTAAGAAATCTGCTAGAGTTACTTAAAAATAAAAGCAAAACACTTATAAAAATAGAATTAAAAAAAAAAAAAAATCAAACACCATTTGAACTGCTAAGATAGATCTTACAAAAGAGTCAGGATTGTCCCCAGCTTCATTCATAGGGTAATTTAACACCCTAGCAGGCTAGCAGGCAAGAGGAAATAAATGGTGTATTAGCATCTAACGCAGGTAATTTAACTCACCCTCTAACAATCAAAATAAAAACTAGTCATCGATATTGCTTCGTTGAGGAGGAGATACGACTTAAAGCTGCGGACACACATCCATCCGTCCATCCATTCATTCATACATCCAGAAATGACGGGTTAATAAACGCAATTCTCCAGAATGGAAATTGCGCTAAAAAATGGTGTATTAACATCTACCGCAGGTAATTTAACCCTCTAGAAGCCAAAAAGAAATAAATGGTCAATTAAAATCTTGCTATGGTTACTTCTAAATTAGACAACTCTACTGACTTATTTTTTTAAATAAATGCTTCATTATACCCTTCAAGAGAGGCAGTGTTTCCATTTCTAGAGGATAAATTAGGCAACAGTCGGCAAAGAGTTTACAGTAAAAATAATTTATTGAAATAGGCACTCCATGACCAGAACATCCCACAATGCCCCCCCCCCCCCGCCACTATGAATCTCTTATTGCTAAAAAAAGTCACAAAGGCGCAACCATTCGTTCTATCTGTGATTTTCTCTCCCATTTAAACAAAACCCTGTCAAAATGCACAGAGAAGAAAATACTGACCGGCCTGCCAATAGCATTGACCCCGCACACGGACATTGATCTTCTGCTAGGGCTGGAGTCTGCCGGGTGGAAGAAACAGAATTAGTTTTCACACTTCAATAATCACATCATGTGATCAATAAATGTAGAGACTAGAGTTCACACACTAACCTAGTGATATTTACAATACCTCTCTCTTAAAATACACAATGACTAGAATGTAACCTAAAATAATAAAAATTCTACTTGGGTTTTTAATGTGTAATGAACTTAAAAAAAATGTTTAAAAAACACTGTAAGAGATCAATAGCTACTTTGCATAGTGGATATATTATCAGCATTTACAGACAGCAAAAATTATAAGTAAGACATTTCAAGAAGAATTGTTTATTTTTGTGTGTGGACAGTTTAATCTTGTGCTGCAGTTGACCAATAAAAGTAAACTTTTTTGGCTTTTTGAAACTGGTCAAAAGTAAGTTTTCACAAAGTAGATAATTTTGATTTATACGATTTAGGCCTTATAACAAAAGCTGTCTGAATTAATGGAATTCCACAAGATTTAGTTATAAAATGAGATAAAGATTTAGCTAACGTTTAACATAGCAAGTGTTGAACAGATGAACAAACATGAAATATAAACAGTCTTATCAAAATAAAAGCCAAAAATTTAAATCAAAGAAGTTAAATCCAAAGCATAATTTAGTAATTCAAAATAAAAATATTCTAAAAATGTGATTTAAGCCAAATGAAATGATTTATTAAAACAACAACAACACAAAGCAGAATTGAAAACATACCTCCATCCAGGCTGTAGCCATTGTTTGATCTTTCACTTAATATTTTTCTTCAAATAAAAAAAGGTAAAACATGTTTTAAAATGGTGGTAGGTTTAAACATTGCAGAGTAATGAGGTAACAACATAAGGTAAACAACTAAGATAACAGAGCATGACAGCTGGTAGATCTAGAGCTACACAAGTTAACCAGAGAACTGTCATACACAGATTAGTGCTGGCTCTTTAGGCATGGAGTTAACTAAAGTATGGTGGCAAGATTCATTGCCACTGTAAGTGGAACATGTTTTATGCTAAGTTTGGAACATGTTTTATGCTAAGTTTGGAACATGTTTTATGCTAAGTTTGGAACCTATTTTATGCCAAGTCGGGAACATGTTTCACACTCTGTGCAGAACAAGTTTTATTGATAAGTCTAGCATGTTTCATTATTTGTGTAATAAAAAAGTTTGACAAAGCATGACATATTTTTTTCACTGATGGAAAATTCAATCTAAATCCTAGTTCCACAGCAGTATGTACTGACTTATTTGTCTAACAACAACATCCGAGTGTCTGAGTGTCTTTATGATGGGGGTCATGAGGTACAGAGCAGGTTGGCTAAGGTCCAGTGACATCAAATATCAGACTCTGAGGAAAGCAGGTCTTTGAACTGGCAAGTAGAGCACCTGACTCCATCACCATGTGGCACATCAAACAGCAACCAAAACAAACATCAAGAATCGACTGAAGTACAGGTGCATACAAATAAATAACAGGGACAGCTCTTATGTGTAAACAGTATAACTCTACACAAACATAGGTGTAAACAGTTAAACTACACACACTTTCAGGTAATGTTAAAAGAGTAGAACAAAACCACAGCTGATTTTTATAGGGTGTCAAGTAAACATGGCCAATAGTGCAACATTATAAATCTCAAACTAAAGTCAAGTGATCTGAACGCAAGTACTGGTGATAGAATTTTTAAATGAAAGAAGTCAACATGGCCGAAAGTGCAAAAACCTGAATGTCTGAAGTCCAAATCTCAAGTCATATTCAGAAGCTAACCAGTTATAAGTTAGGGAAAGTCAATTTACTAAACATATTTTGGCTAAATATTACTTTGACATGCTTATAATGAGCAGTTAACTGTGATTAGCTACACCATTAAACTCAGGCTTACAAGGATCTGTCAGATCCACCTCCAACACAAAATGTATACCTTGTGAAGCAGCAAGACAATGAATGTATAATGTGTGAAACTGCCTGTATGGCACATAACAAGATGACATGAAATAATTGTGTTGGAGGGAGAACCTTCCAACATTTAAAATTAAGAACGAAGAAGATACTATGTGAAGCATGAAGAGAATTAATGTATACTATGAGAAGCAACAAGATAATGAAAGTATACCATGTGAATGAAAGTATACCATGTGAGTGAATGTATACCTGGCCTCCATCAGCTCTGACTCCTCCTTCTCTCTTATCCTCCGCAGGTTCTCTGTGTACAGCACCATCACCTCCATGGCCTTACACATCCTCCTCTCCTGGCAACAACAAACATCAGCACGTGAACACTACAGTTAACACTAGTCAACACTAGAGTCAACAGTTGAACACTACAGTCAACACTAGAGTCAACAGTTGAACACTACAGTCAACAATAGAGTCAACAGTTGAACACTACAGTCAACAATAGAGTTAACAGTTGAATAATGCAGTCAACATTAGTCAACAGTTGAACACTAGAGTCAACACTATAAAGTCAACACTTGTCAACAGTTAAACAATACAGTCAATATTAGAGTCAACAGTTTATATAGAAAAATGACGGTGGAGATTTAAAAAAAAAATTAGCATTTTATTACAAGCACATTCCCCTTGAAATGGCTTGAAATAATGTGTTTTCAATCAACAACAGCGTGAGCGGGACTCTGCCACATGATTCCACTTCAGTCTGGAATCTCTTTACCTTTATCACTCACCAGTACAAGGAAGAGAAATGTGTGTAGAGAAATAACAGCAAGATGAAGAGAAATATTACTAGGTTTACATTATGTCTAAATATAAGACCATAGACTGGACAGTGCCAAACCTAAGACCCCCTACTGACCTACAGGACAAGACCCCCTCTACTGACCAACTGGACAAGACCCCCATCTACTGACCAACTGGACAAGACCACCTACTGACCAACTGGACAAGACCACCTACTGACCTACAGGACAAGACCCCCCCTCTACTGACCTACTGGACAAGACCCACCTACTGACCTACAGGACAAGACCCCCCCTACTGACCGACTGGACAAGACCCCCCTACTGACCTACAGGACAAGACCCCCCTACTGACCTACAGGACAAGACCCCCTACTGACCTACAGGACAAGACCCCCCCTACTGACCGACTGGACAAGACCATCCACTGACCTACAGGTCAAGACCATCCACTGACCAACTGGACAAGACCCCCCACCTACTGACCTACAGGACAAGACCCCCCTACTGACCAACAGGACAAGACCATCCACTGACCTACAGGTCAAGACCATCCACTGACCAACTGGACAAGACCCCCCACCTACTGACCTACAGGACAAGACCCCCCTACTGACCAACAGGACAAGACCCCCCCTACTGACCGACTGGACAAGACCCCCCTACTGACCTACAGAACAAAACCCCACCTACTGACCTACAGGACAAGACCATCCACTGACCTACAGGACAAGACCATCCACTGACCAACTGGACAAGACCCCCCACCTACTGACCTACAGGACAAGACCCCCCTACTGACCAACAGGACAAGACCCCCCCTACTGACCGACTGGACAAGACCCCCCTACTGACCTACAGAACAAAACCCCACCTACTGACCTACAGGACAAGACCATCCACTGACCTACAGGACAAGACCATCCACTGACCTACAGGACAAGACCATCCACTGACCTACAGGACAAGACCATCCACTGACCTACAGGACAAGACCATCCACTGACCTACAGGACAAGACCATCCACTGACCTACAGGACAAGACCACCTACTGACCTACAGGACAAGACCATCCACTGACCTACAGGACAAGACCATCCACTGACCAACTGGACAAGACCCCCCACCTACTGACCTACAGGACAAGACCACCTACTGACCTACAGGACAAGACCATCCACTGACCTACAGGACAAGACCATCCACTGACCAACTGGACAAGACCCCCCACCTACTGACCTACAGGACAAGACCATCCACTGACCTACAGGACAAGACCCCCCTACTGACCTATAGGACAAGACCATCCAATGACCTACAGGACAAGACCATCCACTGACCTACAGGACAAGACCATCCACTGACCTACAGGACAAGACCACCTACTGACCAACAGGACAAGACCATCCACTGACCAACTGGACAAGACCCCCCACCTACTGACCTACAGGACAAGACCATCCACTGACCTACAGGACAAGACCATCCACTGACCAACTGGACAAGACCCCCCACCTACTGACCTACAGGACAAGACCATCCACTGACCTACAGGACAAGACCATCCACTGACCAACTGGACAAGACCCCCCACCTACTGACCTACAGGACAAGACCATCCACTGACCTACAGGACAAGACCATCCACTGACCTACAGGACAAGACCCCCCTACTGACCTACAGGACAAGACCCCCCTACTGACCTACAGGACAAGACCCCCCTACTGACCTACAGGACAAGACCCCCCTACTGACCTACAGGACAAGACCATCCACTGACCTACAGGACAAGACCATCCACTGACCTACAGGACAAGACCATCCACTGACCTACAGGACAAGACCCCCCTACTGACCTACAGGACAAGACCATCCACTTACCTACAGGACAAGACCCCCCTACTGACCTACAGGACAAGACCATCCACTGACCAACTGGACAAGACCATCCACTGACCTACAGGACAAGACCCCCCTACTGACCTACAGGACAAGACCATCCACTGACCTACAGGACAAGACCCCCCTACTGACCTACAGGACAAGACCATCCACTGACCTACAGGACAAGACCATCCACTGACCTACAGGACAAGACCATCCACTGACCTACAGGACAAGACCATCTACTGACCTACAGGACAAGACCCCTCCCCCTACTGACCTACAGGACACCCCCTACTGACCTGCTGGACAGCACCAAACACCTCCGCCCTGCTGGAGACCCTGGCAGCAGCCTGTTCTAGAATGTCTACATGTTGTCTCATCTTCTGTATCAGCCCTCTCACTTGGGGGTCTGTGACCACCTCATTAAGTGCCTGATTGGTTTAATGGGAGAATATTGCACTATTTCCTTATATGGAGGTTGTAATATATAAATATAGACTGATACATATAAATCGTTCATCTCTTCAAATACATAGACATTATCTCACAATTATTTAAAAATAATATAGATGACCACAGACCATCCACATAAAATTAGACCATCCACACCCCACCACAATGGGAGGGAGTTGCCTAGCTGCAGACAACTGGACTGCTAACCCGTAAGTCTCGAGTTCGAATCCAAGTTTAAGTCAGTCGCCCGTCCCTGAGTGCACCCAGCTCTGATGGGTACCTAACTCACGTTAGGGTAAGTAAAGGTGGCTTGGCATAGTGCTGACCACAGTATCCTTTCATATGCCGAGGTAACAGAAACAAGTGAACTCTACTTCACTTGCCCCGTAAGTAGTCCGTCAGGTTTTAAAGGAAACCTTACTATTACAACCCACCACATGTACACAGACCATCCACACCCCACCACATGCACACCCTCTCAATTTGTACACACCATCCACACCCCACCACATGTACACCCTCTCCACATGTACAAAGGTCATCCAAATCCCACACATGTACACACCATCAGCACCCTGTCACAAATACACACACCTCCACATGTACACTGCCCCACCCCATGTACACTGCCCCACCCCATGTACACTGCCCCACCCCATGTACACTGCCCCACCCCATGTACACTGCCCCACCCCATGTACACTGCCCCACCCCATGTACACTGCCCCACCCCATGTACACTGCCCCACCCCATGTACACTGCCCCACCCCATGTACACTGCCCCACCCCATGTACACTGCCCCACCCCATGTACACTGCCCCACCCCATGTACACTGCCCCACCCCATGTACACTGCCCCACCCCATGTACACTGCCCCACCCCATGTACACTGCCCCACCCCATGTACACTGCCCCACCCCATGTACACTGCCCCACCCCATGTACACAGCCCCACCCCATGTACACTGCCCCACCCCATGTACACTGCCCCACCACATGTACACTGCCCCACCCCATGTACACAGCCCCACCCCATGTACACAGCCCCACCCCATGTACACTGCCCCACCCCATGTACACTGCCCCACCCCATGTACACTGCCCCACCCCATGTACACTGCCCCACCCCATGTACACTGCCCCACCCCATGTACACTGCCCCACCCCATGTACACAGCCCCACCCCATGTACACTGCCCCACCCCATGTACACTGCCCCACCCCATGTACACTGCCCCACCCCATGTACACTGCCCCACCCCATGTACACTGCCCCACCCCATGTACACTGCCCCACCCCATGTACACTGCCCCACCACATGTACACTGCCCCACCCCATGTACACACACCTCCACATGTACACAGCCCCACCACATGTACACAGCCCCACCACATGTACACAGCCCCACTACATGTACACAGCCCCACCACATGTACACAGCCCCACCACATGTACACAGCCCCCAACATGTACACAAACCACCCAAACCGATCAACCAATGCCCACAGTACCTCCACAGCTTCCCTCAACCCATTCAGCTCCTTGTCCACGTTCTGCTCGGCCAAATCTCGCGACCTCTCCTGCACGCTGACCCTCTGGTCCAAGGTCAGCTTGTCAGTCTTAAAGGCGAGGGAGAGGCTGATAAATTTACTCTGTGGAATAGACCAAGTTCATAGTTTAAAGACGAGGTAGAGGCTGATAAATTTACTCTGTGGAATAGACCAAGTTCATAGTTTAAAGGTTAGGGAGACGCTGATAAATTTACTCAGTGGAATAGACCAAGTTCATAGTTTAAAGGTTAGGGAGAGGCTGATAAATTTACTCAGTGGAATAGACCAAGTTCATAGTTTAAAGGTTAGGGAGAGGCTGATAAATTTACTCTGTGGAATAGACCAAGTTCATAGTTTAAAGGTTAGGGAGAGGCTGATAAATTTACTCTGTGGAGTAGCCAAGTTCATAGTTTAAACAACAGGTACAGTGGCCTAATAGCCAGACATCTACACTTATGTAATACACCAGGTACAGTGGCTAAATAGCCAGACATCTACACTTATGTAATACACCAGGTACAGTGGCTAAATAGCCATACATCTACACTTATGTAATACACCAGGTACAGTTGGCTAAATAGCCAGACATCTACACATCTCCTCTATGACAGGTAAACCTTCATAATCTGCCTTGATTCCCATTAAAAACCCAACCTTTTAGCCCCAGGGACAACGTTGATTCACCACAGAACAGGTAAAAGATTAAGTTTAAAGAAGAAAACATGCACAAACTAGCGTTTATTTTACACAACAAAATACGCTAAATACGAACATTACATTGACCAAAACAATTCACTCTGGATACATGACAAGGGATAAAGAGGACCGATCTTATAAACAAATATCGAATACTACATGTTAGCCGGACAGCAAACCATTAAACTAAAATCTCGACGCAAAATTTTCTAACATGACAACACCCAATTTGGCTTGTGTAAGGGGCGATAACTTGGAAAAATGTATTACTTTTTTACCCAAGCTGTTCTTTTATGCCCCAGTCTTAATATATTACATTTGTCCCCTCTAAAACCAACATACACCACGACTATGCATGTGTACGACACAATGTGTGAACAGAATTTCTATCAAACAACTGCAATGTTTACGACTAATTTTTTATTCTTTAGGCAGGCACTAACAGAGATCCGGAAACACAATTAGTTCATAAAAACTGATTTATAGCTTAGCTAATGATTCAATGCATCTGATTTTTTGCAGCTCTAATTAAAAAAAAAATAAAGTACCAAAAACGAATGCCTTTCTATTTAATCTATCTCAGTTTCGTTGTCTTTTGGTAAGACTCACGCAGACCCCACTAATATTTTCAATGAATGAAATAACATGAGAAACAAAGTATTATTATTGTAAATTTGTATCACTCCTCACAAACTGATGATGGAAACTGGAATACTAAAGCGAACATGTCAAGGCAAATTGCTCAAAGTTAGATTTTTCATTAGAACAGTTTTTTTTTTTTTTTACGACTAACTAATTTAGATTCTACTGAATTATCTTTCACCATACGGTGTATAAAGTGAAAACAAAATAGCGGTAACATTTTAAAATAAAAGTTATGTGAACACTGAAATAAATTTGGTTGACTAATTGTTTAATTGCATACTGTACTTAGCGAAGATGACCCTTTATTACTAAAACGTACCCAGCCGTTAGCATATTTGTAAACAAGCCACCATAACTATGTAAACATCAGCACATCTATAGACACGGATCATCTATTGATTGGTCTGAGGGTAAACATCAAACGTGTCGCTCGTTTTGTTCGCGCGTGTTGTGGCATTAAAAGCCGTGTGTCCCTCTACCCCATTACAATATCCCTCGTGGAACAGATTCACGAGTTGTGGCACCTACAACTATACACGCCTTTTTCTTCATCGTTCGTTGTAATGTTACAGTGAATTTCTTTAATACAAGTATTACGCGTCAGTAGGTTATACTACGTTGACATATACTTCTGGCTGATTACTCTCTGGATTTGCTTCCATAGCTTTAGTTCAACCGATAAACTACAGGGCAGCAGTTGATAGATTTTGGCGTTTTCTCTCCTAGATGGTTTGCTGTCCCCAGCTAACGAAACTCCTATGTCCGGAGATCGAACTCGGGACTTAGTAATCATACGCTCTCCCTTCCGACCACGCCGTCCCCGTGCACACGCCCGTTAGGTAAGCTACACACAACACGGTAGTTTATTAGAAACATACAATACAGCAATGTGTTACAGTTAAAGCACTGCTGAGGGGGGTAACACTGGCAGGGAGTTGTGACAAGGGAGATAAATCTTCATAGGGGAGATAACTAGTAGAGCTGGGTAAAACACGGGTGTGAGGAAATTCATGAGCCGTGTAAACTATCATGACAAGTGACGTTAAGTTATGTAATAGAAGGTTCTAGAATGATGTGACAGATATGCAGATCACAAGAGTACTGTCAGAGTGTGTTCAGTGTATCACAGTGCTGCGTGACCAGACCTAAAGGAAATAAGAGACCCCCTATATAGTAGTCATAGGGTTTTATTTCTACCCAGTTCACCATCTAAACAAACTCTTGTAAACTAACACTTGTTTCATCTCGGAAACTTTTCCCGTTAGTGCCCAAAACACATGGCCCGGCAGACGAAGTAGAGTTTATCTGTATCAATGACATCGGCATATAGGGGATGGTGTGGTCAGCCGCAATTGATTTCCCTAACTTAGGTGCGTGGGCTAAGGACGTTCCACAGACTCGAACCCGGGATGGGAACTTAAGAATTTCATGTAGGCAGTCGTAAGCTCTAACATCCGACCACGCCATCCCCACTATTTGTTTAATCATTGCGAAAATAAAACACGCGATTTTTTTCTTCTATGTTCTTAATTGTAATGTTGGAAGGCATTTTCTTCATCACAAGCATTACGTGTCAACATGTAATGAGCTACATACGCACGTTGACTTCGATGTCAACCTGCATTTGTGACTGGATTTGAACAACCTGCAAGACAGCAGTTGTTTGATTTTGGAGTTCTCTCCTAGATGGGTTACTGTGTCCCGGCTATCGAGCCTCATCTGCACGAGGATTCGAACTCGAGCCTTTTCGGTTTAGCAGCCTTTAGCAACTTTACCAACTTGGAGAAGCCGACACAAAATAGGTCCTGTTAAGCCTTACGAAGAAGACATTGACTGCGAAACAGACATTGAGTGCATGTAATACAATACACATACATAAACTTCGTGTATTTTTCCTTTATGTCTGGCTATTAGGCCTATAGGGTAATTGAACAAAATTATGGGGGGGGGGGGGTAAGGGGGGTTTCCATTAATTACCGTGATTGGACAGGGGATAGTTTAGATTACAAGTACGTATACATGGTGAATTATGATTGTAATCAGATGCTATACAGAGAGGGTCGTATATAGACCTAAATGACGTTAAGATAGGGGGTGAGTAACTTTTATGACATGTAAGTTAGAGGAAGTGACCTTGACAATGTGACATTGCATACTACCTAAAGCGGAAATAAACTATAAAAACAAAGACCTTACCTCAATTTCTTTCTCAGGTAGCTGGTCAACACTGCAAAGAAAAATGTAAAAAAAAATGAATTTTGAGATGACTGACTCCAGTTATGCATATTTAAAACTGCTTGCTACAAGTAAACTTCAAAGCTCTAATAACGCATATAAAGGTTGACATCAACAAGAAATCACTTGCTCATGTTAACTTGGTTTAACTGAACAATAAGCAAACATAAGTACATGAGATCTCAGCGTTAACAAACCTTAGAAATTTCTTCCTAGCCTCGCGTACAACGTCATGGATGTGTTGCAACATCTCGACACTCGATCATAGCATCTCAGATATGTGGGGGGTATAAGGGCCTACAAGCTAGAGGGGTATATGGGACTACACGCTAGAGAGATAAATGGGACTAGACGCTAGAGAAATATACGGGTTTACACGCTAGAGAAATATACACTCCACAAGCTACAGAAATATACACTCCTTAAACTATGGAAATAGACTACAAAGTCAAACAAAAATCTGCCTTAGTAAACCTACACAAGTAACACTTTGAGAACACAACTACCCACAGTTCTTGAAATTGATTAAAGAAAGCAAGAAAACAAAACACCACCACTGTTTAACAATAACTGGCGTTCCATTACAAACTAACTCGGTTGAATTCAGAGAAGCCACAGCACGCCAAGAAACAATCACGCAGCCCACAACAAAAAACTAAAAACAGAATGAAATGTTTTCACGGATCAAATGAGATAACGAATCAGCCCACGTAGGCATTTACAGGGCACAATAGAAGAATTCAATAACTAAACCAAACAGTTGCTTTTGTGGACTCCGTCGACCTAACTCCTCCTCTTTTAAAGTCTAGTTAAAACAGTATGGTGTGGTATAAACTGCATATCACAACAATATATTCCCTCATGTATATGCATTTATCCGTACAAGGTCTTTAAAAAGATAGAATGTAAACATTGTCTAGTCCAGTGGTTCTTAACTTAATGGAGGTCCCGAACCCCACCCATTTCTAATGCGCATTCACCGAACCCTTCCTAATTGATCTATCGACCGCACTGACAAAATCCGATCGTGAATCATAAGTCGGGCATGTGTCTTGACCTCTGTCGGACCTTGAGACTTACCAAACCCCTGAGGTTCGATCGAACCCAGGTTAAGAACCACTGATCTAGTCCCTCTTTAACCCTTTACAACACGCTAGTCTAGCCGCAGTGAAGGGTGACGTCAAAAAGAAAACCACAGTTCAACAATGCGTAACAGAATGAAATGCAATGTGATACAGTTGTTACGTCAGCATGTAGTAGACACATCTAGCAGATAATGAAACCACACAGGCCTCCGAACTGTGTTCTGAGGTTACGTTAAAACAACGTCAAACCAGAGCAAGCTTTAACAAAGTAATGTGGTGGGGAGAGATGGGGTTATACCAGGGGTCGGCAACCTTTTGAAGCGGAAGAGCCAAAAGTTACAATTTTCAAAATTTCCCTGGTCTTAAAGAGCCACTAACATTTTTTTTTATTTCAAATATTTTATTTTTTATTAAGATTATTAGTATTTGTTCAAGGAGCTGGAGAGCCGCAACTTGATATCAAAAGAGCCGCATGCGGCTCGCGAGCCGCAGGTTGCCGACCCCTGGGTTATACAAATACAGGTCCCTGTTGGTGTTTTAATGTATAGGAGCGATCTGTCAACAAAATCACTAGCCTTTGACGTTGGCTCACGTTTAAAGACGTGCATGTGATAGATGAGTTCTCACTCATATAACTCACTGACTACCCACACTACCCGGGGTAACATACACACCGGGAACAGGACATTAACCCCCCCCCCCCCCGTCAATTACACCATGCCAAGTTAGAGATAAGGTAGGGATATGGTTACGGCTATTGTTAGGGTCAGATGTAGTTTTAGAGTTGGGATTAGGATTATTGATGGGGTTAAGCATAGCTATAGGTTTTTGGTTAGGGATCTTCATCACTGTGAGGGGGGAGGATGGTAATTGACATGGTTAATTTGAGGGGGGGGGGGAAGCCCGGCTGGGGAAAGTTCTAGACCCATTCACCCCCCCCCCCCTCACTACACTGGAAACATACTGTCCCCCACAATACCAACGGATACACACGGAACCTCCCCCCCCCCTCCACCATCCGGGACTACACACAGACCCCCCCCATCTCCCCCTCACACACCCACAATACCAAGGGCTACACACGGACCAACAGCAAACTGATCTGTCCTAGAGTCGCTCATTACCACAACAAGGCCACATGAGATGAGTGAAACAGTGAAACACTAGACACAACTGCATCAATCGTCAACCAGACGTCCCAACACAGCTTTACATAATCTAACATGCACTTCATTATCTGTCAGCTAATGCATCGCATTATCTTTCAACGACTGATCAAAGCAACAAGACAAACACACAACTCAAACGATTAAAGATACGGGACATTAATAAAAGATTAAGATCAAATGATCAAACAATCACTGCTATCCAGTTACCGACATCAAATAATCAGCGAATACTCTAATAAAAACTCACACTAAATGATCACAGATACTAGACTAATAAAAACCCATACCCAATGATCAAAATAAAAAGCTAACAAATGCTCCATAGCAAACGAACAATAAAAATAAAGTGAGATATACATAATAAATGATTCGCTAACAATGGAAACAATCGATACAAGTCACAAAAGAAACTCACTACTGAAACAACTAACGACTAACGTTATCCGACTGCATTTTAAGCAAGTTATCCAAATCAAATATTGTCTATATCGATGCGCACTAACAAATACGCCTTTGTTTTCACAATTATAATCATGAACTAAACAATACCTCTCTGAAATTCACTATGCGAACGGACCAAAACAAACTTTCCAATAGAACATGAAATTAACGTTAAAACAACAGCGAGTATCTGTAATTAGTCCACATTTTAACACCAACGTAAACCAAACTTAAACTCTAGCCACACAACACCAACTGGGAGGTTTAAAACACGGCACTCAGCAAACACTGGCCAGATAAAGTGATAAGGTAACACCACGGCCAACCCCCGGTATCTCCCCCCCCCCCCACCCTTCTTCTGTTACCACTCACTAATTAAAGGATTTCGCTGAGCCATTGATTATTTTTTTTTAAACAGCTGCGCTCCAGAAAGAATTTAATATTCATTTACCTAGCGTGTATAAATCAGGTAGTTGCAAGGCAATTATTTTTAAATTTCTAGACAGTAATAGCTTTCGATGTTCATTTATTTTCATTTACAAACTTCACATTTTTTTACTAGCATTAATTGCCCATCAGGAAATACTCTCATTACATCAACACGGTGCTTTAAACGTCAGCAGAATTAAATCTGGTTTACGTTAAACTGTATCAATACAAAAAACAAACAACATGTATGTATAATAAATTATGCAAAGTAGGCACGTTATATTGCCTGTAACGTTTCAACTAAGCACTCGTCTTAACAAAAACGATTTACTAAACACTTTTTTTATTCCTAAAAATCAGTCACTATGCAGCTAGAATTGTGAGAGGTTTATTAGACACATCACTTGAGTACAACTGAAAATTCCGATGAAAAACAACAACTGTAGTTTGATCAGGTAGTATCGTTGTCTTTACGCTATATTTAGCGCAAAAGAACTTATTTAAACCAGTACAATACGTGGATTCAGCTTACTTAGGAATGGAAGGCAATGAATGATTCGAAACATACTTCTATTTAAACTTGTGCTGGTTCAAGCCATTAGAGAAACACAAATAAACCGTTTATAAACAAAGTTCTTCATTCGTATTTAAAACGAGATAGTGCTAATAGCACAACGTGAGATTCGAATCGATCCACTGAAGTAGGATTTCATGGGTCGTCAGGTATATAACAATGTCCACATACAAGTGTACATGTTCAAGAACAGGTTCTAGTTTACTAGGATTATGGATTTTAACATTCTGCAACCGGTGGGAATAGAGTTAATGGGACCGTTCTATTTTAACGTCAGTAAGGTTAATGATCTGGTTAGTTTATTAAACTTGTACATCGTTTAATAGGAGAATCATACATTAGCTTAAATATATTTTTATGATATCTCGATATACGAGTTAAAAAAAACCCTATGTAGAATAGTTAAATAAGAATGTTTTATTTTATACTTTTTGTCAGTAAAAATGATTTTTCAAAACTTTTAACAACTAGATTTTAAGTCTTAATATCTACTTTTTTGAGTTATTTGTATATTATTCGATAATTAAACTTTAAAGACAAATTTGTAGGCTATCTTATGGGTTACGTTGCCATAATGTCGATGTGTATATTCTGAGATGTCCCTACCACGTTCAAAACTTTTTCAATGCATAATATACTGACCCACGCATCTTTATACTTATACAAATAGTAAGCCGTATAATATATCTAGAGAAAATGTATCTAATTATCTATAACTCTAGGCCACACTATCGCTTTCGGATCTTGACTGAGGTGTCAAGTTTGAAACAAATCAGTCCTGTAGAAGTGATTGAAATTTCGTTCGCACGTTTTGATCTATGACGAAGGCAAAAGCCTTAACTAAGCACCAGCATAAAGTTACACGAAAGGTAATATAATTATGGTAATCAAGCCAATACGTTATTACCTTTTCTTACGTCCGTGTTTTTTATTCAGCCGGTGTGCTAATTTTTTGACCGCCTCCATTGAACTCAATGAAAAAAGAAAGACAACTGCGCCAATATCCACTCGTATCCACCAAAGCTCCAATTATCACGTACTTAGACCGATCTATTTATACACAGAGCGCCATAGTACCTCCGACATTCAACCAAGTTTAAAATATTTCAACACTAAACCTTTGTTTTTACTGCAGGACACATTGGATATAAATCGTGTGTCACATTTTAAAGAGAAAAAAAAAACTGCCCAGAGATAAAGCTCAACATATGCCGGTGGTCACATAGATTGTCTCTCTCACACACACACAGACACACACACACAGACACACACACGCACACAGACACGCACACACACACAGACACGCGCACACACGTCGAAGATCATGGTGGTACTAGCTGGACAGACTAACACTACAACCTATAGCTCTAGGCCGCTAATAGACTAGTTATGGAGTTAGTCGGGGTTGTAGCTAGCTGAATACATGTTCGTCTTTGAGATAAATGGCTAAGGGTATTACACCGAAGAGTAAAACAATGTTCTTTAAATACAGCTCAGATTATGTTTCCACGTAAACCTCAAATTTCAAAACAGATGTCTAATATTATCAAATCTATTTTTAATAGAATAAGTGAATATTAGTTCTTTCAAAATCATTTTCTAAACAAAACATGACAAGTCAATTAAAAAGGAAGAATAACTAAGACATTTTAACGAACTGTAATGGGGTAACAGTGAAGATATAAAAACAAACTGCTACTAAGAATAAATCTGCAGGCCCGTAAGGGTTAAAACTTATTTAAAGCAGGTTTATAGATTCCAGCCTAAAATTGTTATATATGAGAGTGAAAAATATGAAAAGACAATTGATGTTTAATTTACGACTAAGACCTTATATCTACTAACATTAAGTATTGCAATCTACAACGGCTACTGATGTTTTTCAACTTGATAATGCTAAAAAAAAAACAACTAGCAAACTATTGTTTAAAACTTAAGCTCTGTATAATTTTTACATTAGCAAATAATAACTTAAAGTTGTATTTATATGTAAGCGGTCAACCTAAGGTCAGGAATTGGAAATGAATGTAAAGTTAAGCAACGAATTATCTCCCATTTGAAAATCCAAATTACAGAGTTTTATTCAAGGGAAATAACTTTCACAAGAATAGCTAAATTAACCAAGTGAAACTTAGATATGTTTAAAAAACACAATAAAACGCTATAAATTTCATTCCGTAATAATTACAACAAATTTTCATATTATCTATTTAACCTTGTGAAAACAATATGTTTTACCTATTGAGTACTTGACTGCAGGTTTTGTTTGAAAGTCTAAAAATGGTAGCTGTATTATAACATACTTCTATTCAATTTTGATGACATACATTTTTATGCCACTTATTAGTACACATTTACCGAAATAGAATTTTGGATCCCCTAAATAAAGGGACATCTTTCAAAAAATCAAACAAGGGTAACTGCTTTAGACATTGCTAGAATTATTGATTAAGTAAAAAAAATTTAATTTGGAAAAACAAAGTTTACGGTTAGTTATAAATTCCATCCTATTTAATATATATTAATACTTTAAGAGTGGTAATATAGTTAACTGAAAAACTCAAGATTTTTCAACTAGAGAACGATTACCTTTCTTTGTAGTGTGTTCCGATTACCTTTCTTTGTAGTGTGTTCCGTACTGAATTGAAATCATCTAACTTACGATAAACTCAACTACTCGACATACTCTACTACATTCACAACACATATCAAACTTCGATACCTAAACATAACTAGACTCGATGCTCCAGAACTACGACACCAACTCGTTTAACTTCACCAAGCTCTACAAACGGTACTCCCAATCAACAACGATTTCACTGGACCTACTACTACACTTTAACAGTCAATATAATTCGATACCTTAATACCACAAGAATCAATTACCCGAACTCCAGAACTACGATACTTCATCACCTGCATTCTCATTTCTCTACTACCAATCATATTCCACCAGACCTTCAACTACACAACAGCCAAATAAAAATACGACACTTTAACACATAGATACTTTACGAATCCTATCAGTAACAGCCTTCCGCCGTTACTCCCAAATCTAAACGAGTCATCAAAACTTACCAAACAAGTAGGCTACAATACTTTGAACACCCCGTCATTACAAAACTCTATACACCAGGACAGTTTTATAATTCAAAGTCAGAGAAAACGAGACTTACAAGCCCTATTAAAATGTTCAAAATTTAAATTACGAACTTATTTAATCGTTTTCTACATCATTTATGTGACACCTAATTAAAAAGGCAAAGTGACTGGTAAAAAGCGCCCCGACCTTTCCAAATTAAGGAGATGGGGTTGCATTTTCACCATCGCGGATAAATAAAGGCCTATATAGACCAAATTTTGGGGTGGGGTTGTAGAATTGATAGTTCGTCCTTGGTGCCGAAATAGATCGCTACTCCTTTATACAAGCTATTAATTATTAGGTACCTTTTGATAATAGCGATTAAACCTTCTGCGCCCCCTAGGGATAGCGCCCTATGCGACCGCCTAGTTCGCCTAATAGGTTGCGCCGGCCCTGATAATTCCCTCGTTTTGGAAATCAATTATTTTAATGTAGAAAGGTACAAAATATGAAAGAACTCTATAAAAAAACATGTCTATGTGAACAGAACAATGGTGAAAGAAACACAGGTGAACAGAACACAGGTGGGCAGATTACAGATGCATATTACAAAGGTGAACATAATACAGGTGGGCAGATTACAGATGCATATTACAAAGGTGAACATAATACAGGTGGGCAGATTACAGATGAATATTACAAAGGTAAACAGAACACAGGTGGGCAGATTACAGATGCATATTACAAAGGTAAACATAGCACAGGTAAGCAGATTAAAGATGAATATTACAAAGGTAAACATAACACAGGTAAGCAGATTAAAGATGTATATTACAAAGGTAAACATAACACAGGTAAGCAGATTACAGATGCATATTACAAAGGTAAACGGAACACAGCTGAACAGAGGAAAAGTGAACAGCAACAGTAAACATAACACACGGGGAAAAAGCAAATATGAAGAAAGCAAATGTAAATCAGAACAAAGATGAATGTTACAAAGATGAATAGAACTAAGGTAAACAGAACTAATGTTAACAGGACAGACACATGTGAAATAGAAAAGGACTCACCTAAGGCTGGATTTCTCGCTCTCTCCATTGACACCTTTCACAGCTAATCCCAACTTTTTCAGAAACGACGCCGGCAAACTGGGGGTCACGGGGTCATCGCTGGGCGGAGGGGGCACCTCGGCGTCAGAGTTGGTGACCGAAATATGAGGCATGACCAGGCGGGGAAGGGAAAGACTGGGGCAAGTGTTCAGCGCTTTGGTGGACCTGGGGGTCGTGTCCGGTCCCGTGGGGGTCGTGTCCGGTACCGCGGGGGTCGTGTCCGGTACCGTAAGGCTTGTATCCAGTACCGTGTTCTCAGCGAGCTCTGGAAGCTTCATGCCCCTGGACTTCTGGTCTCTCCTCTTGATGGCCAGGTGGGACTGTGGAGGTCAAGGTCGTTTATATTAGTGCCAGCATATACATACTATATAACAGTGGCGTAGCCAGGATCGTCTCAAGTGGGGGGGGGGGGTTCCAATTTTTACCCGGGACAAACTTTCGATTTGCACCCCCCTCAAACTTTCGATTTGCACCCCCCCTCATACTTTTTCTAAATACCGAGGGGTCTATGAGGGGTTATGACCCCCCTAACCCCCCCTGCCTACGCCACTGCTATATAATATAAAGTATACAGCCCTTTGTGGAACGGCCTGGTCGGGCGGTGGTACGCACGACT
This sequence comes from Physella acuta, assembly GCF_028476545.2. Lineage (NCBI taxonomy): Eukaryota > Metazoa > Mollusca > Gastropoda > Physidae > Physella > Physella acuta. Next base: position 241,508 of record NW_026732677.1, on the reverse strand, counting down.
GCAAACCCGAAAGTCTCAAATTCGTATTTTGAGCCAACCCAGCTCTAAACGGTACCTGTCTCACATTAAGGAAGGTAACTGCTTGATTTATTAATGACCAAACTATTCCTTAATATTGAAACAGGTGACCGCTACTTTATCAGCCCAAAAGATCGCCTGTGCTGCAAGGGTAGCTTCCTATATGGTACTTTATTATGTAGACCAGGGGTCTCCAAACTACGGCCCGCGGGCCGGATGCGGCCCGCGAGGTCCTCTCATCCGGCCCGCGGAGATCTTTTTGTCTACGGAAAAAACGTTTGTTAGTGATGGCTGAGGAACTTTGCTCAGAAAAATCACGACATGCCTGGAAGAAACTGGCCCCCGAACTGAAATTTGATAGTTAATGCGGCCCTCGGACTGAAAAGTTTGGAGACCCCTGATGTAGACGGATACTTTTCATTACAAATTTTTTTTGCGGGCAAATAGGTTAATAATTAACTTCAATTTCAAGCAGATATTAATAAAACCTTAAAACAACTCTACTACATCTGACTCTTGTATCTTGGACAAGAATTGGAAAAGATGATTTATACAACCTTAAGAAACAATGTTAATAAACGAAAATGATATGACTTACATTTGTTAACATATCATAGAGAAGCATAGTTAAACGTTGTGTATTTAGACAAGCGGACAGACTGTTCTCAACGAACATGAGGGACACTAAAAGATGGATCTGGACAATAACACAAGGCAGACAGCCTGTACACGACAGGACGATGAGACGAAGTTTTATACTTTTTTTTTTCTAATCCCCTAAAATAGCCTCAAGATTTTTTTTGTACAATCGTGATGAAAGAAGTAGAGAGGGGCGGAAGGGGAGGGAGATGCAGATCGTGGTGTAAGTATTTCATCACCAGCTACAATGGACGTAACATGTTGACGTCATGATCGCTTCCGTCACTGCCAGAAACAAGCCGAGGCCATTGGAACACAGCACGACACACGTCATCGGTGTCGTCACACCGAGACCTTGACAATTTTGACGCTGTTTGCTTATTGGCTGACGCCTAGTGACGAGCGCTATAAATAGATATACATTTCGTTTTTACACGAACGTTAAGTGGGAAAAGCAGAGGGAGGTAAGGGGGGGGGGTGTTGTATAAAATAGGGAAGGGGGTTAGGAGGTGTTTATCAGGGGGTGGTCTTATGTTTGAAGGATGGAATAGAGGGGTGGTGAGTTGGTGGTGGTGAGAATGTGGTGGTAGGTATGAAGTGGGAAATTAAGAGTAGACATTAGGGGATGGATATATAGTGAGAATTATGCAGTGTTTCATGCATCTCTCTTATATCGAGACGCCCAACCCACTAATGCCTATTTTAAAAAAAACAGCATTAAATTTAAATATTCTTACAACTACTCTCTACTCCGACCGAAATGGATGGAAAAAGCCCTGGAAGGGGTAGAGAGTAGTGTGTGAAACAGTGTTTCTTCCAGATTTTTGGGGGGGGGGGTAGACTTTCTTCGGGGGGGGGGGGGGGCAAAGCCGCCCCGAAGAGATGCCTGGAAGAAACTCTGGTGTGAAATGTTAAGGTGGGGAGGTAGGGGTAGGAAGTAAGAGGTATCAAGAAAGGAGTATAGAAATAGAAAATGGAAAGCTAGGGAATGGTCGTGTAAGACGTTAATGACAAGAACAGCCTTTAAAAAAAAAAACAAGACAGAAAATCATTGATGCGTGCGACAGGGTATACGATACACCCAGATCATATTCTACGATGACGTAGTGGTGAAACGTTGTTCAACAGGCGTAACACTGGTGCAGCTAAGCTCAAACTTGACACAAGTCGCATTCAGAGTTTATTTCAGGCATCTCTTAGGGGTGGGGGGATGGGGGGGGGCAGAGCCGAACGAAATAGAATTTTATATAAAAAAATATATACTTTTACCAGTGTCCACCCCTCCCACTCCCAAAAAAAAAATCAAGTGCCCCCCCCCCCCCCCCCCCGAGAGAAGGAAGTCTGGAAGCAACACTGGTGCAGGTGTCACAACACTATCACCGTGTTCCCCTTCTTGTATCGGTTTATAAAGGTTAGCTGTCAGCTGATACGCTTGGCCTGTTTCACGGTGCCATATAGAAAACAAATAGTTGCATACAAGAATGGAACTTTATACCTGGCTGGTCCTTACGTCACAATTAGACCGAGGGGGGGGGTGGTGTTACACGATCATGAGGCCGTTACGAAACTTCAATGTATTTTGTTGTAAATAGATAGATGGATTGACATATAGATAGATGAATGGGTGGATATATAGATGAATGGATATATAGATGAATGGATATATAGATGAATGGATGGATAGATGAATGGATGGATAGATGAATGGATGGATAGATGAATGGATGGATAGATGAATGGATGGATAGATGAATGGATAGATAGATGAATGGATAGATAGATGAATGGATAGATAGATGAATGGATAGATTGTGTATATATATACATATATATTGAGATAGATCGATCTCTACTAGAAATGTCTATAAATTTGGCTAACAAAGACATTGTATTAAGTTTAACAATTGTCGACGTGTTTTTATTAAATACAGGTGTGGATTTACGGTAAATTATCCGCGATATTTCCAACAGGGATGATATTATTTATGTGAGAGTAAGGGTGACGTTAGTGGAACACAAAAATATTATCGATTCAGTCTTAGTTAAAAACAAAGAAAACAGAACTTTTTTTTCTCTCTAAGTTTGTTAGGTTAAATGATATCATAGATAATGATTTACAAAAATTTATTTCCTGCATCTTTACGAAAAAAAAAGTGCCCCCCCCCCCCCCTCATGAAATCTAAAACATAGAAAATATATACTTTAACCAGGACTAGAGTCCATGTACAGTGACATTTTAAACCCCCACCCGTCGAGAGAAGAAAAAGTATGATCGAAACTGTGCTTTACTAGAATTACAACATTAACCTTAGCAATAACGAAAGCCCGTTCATCCCCTGAACATATCTTTGATCCTAACCCTAAACCTGACCCTAACCACAACAGCGACATTAAAAAAACCACATCGATACAATACAATGCTTCTCTCCTGATGTTTATATAAGAACAGAATAAGCCTGTGCTACCAGTCAGGCACTTCCACATATAGCGGTCCAAATATTGATGAGAACAACAAGACAGGGTAACTCGTACAATCAACCGTCCTAGAGTCAACATTGGGATGCTCCCCCTTGGGGAACTGATTACAGTCTCTCAGCTCCAGGCTGTTGTAACGCGTTAGTTCAAGAGGTAGCCAACAGGTACAAGGGGTCGTACATGGAAGCAGGGGTCCTACTCTACAAGAGGTACATGGGGTCGTAGATGGAAGCAGGGGTCTCACTCTACAAGAGGTAGATGGGGTCGTAGATGGAAGCAGGGGTCCTACTCTACAAGAGGTAGATGGGATCGTAGATGGAAGCAGGGGTCCTACTCTACAAGAGGTAGATGGGGTCGTAGATGGAAGCAGGGGTCCTACTCTACAAGAAAGAGGTAGATGGGGTCGTACATGGAAGCATTAACATGGGGTCCTACTCTACAAGAGGTAGATGGGGTCGTAGATGGAAGCAGGGGTCCTACTCTACAAGAAAGAGGTAGATGGGGTCGTACATGGAAGCATTAACATGGGGTCCTACTCTACAAGAGGTTGATGGGGTCGTAAAAGAGAAGAATCGACATGGGGTCTACTCTACAAGAGGTACATGGGGTCGTACATGGAAGCATTAACATGGGGTCCTACGCACTTGATTAACCAATTAGATGGGTTAAGGAAAAGGAGTCACGGAACACAAACGGCTTTTGTTTTCATCTCCATCAACCTATCATAGGAATAACACGAATTTTTAGGAGGTTTAAATGAAGAGGGGGTAGAGATTACAGGAGAAAAGGCTAGATCAATACAACACAGGAATCTGTGATTTGTAACTCAAGTAGACTCAACACTACATAGCACCTGTTTAGGAGTGTTCTGTGTGTGGGCATGTACGTGTGTGAGACTGTATTGTGCAATTGTTTTTTGTGAGCGTATGAGTGTACACACAGTACATACGTGTCTGTGTAGGAGTGTTCTGTATGTGAGCGTGTGCGTGACAGTTGTATTGTGCTATTGGTTTTTGAGTGTGTATATGTATGTATGAGTGTACCCGTGTTGTGACGTCATTGGGTGCGTAGATAACAGGTACTACCTAACCAGGTTTAGAAAATTACGCGCCAGTCAATACCCACAATATCAACCCCCGTCCCCCTAGAATATTCATCTTCTACATCTACATATCCCTATCCATCTCTATATCCATCTCCCTATCCCTACCTCTAACAACATCCGTAACTAGTTCTTAAATATCCTCATCCTAATTAAGTATAGAATCAATAATCGATCGGGTGGGTTATGTCCTACTGCATTTTTTTTTTTTTTGAGTAATGTACAAATGGGAAGAGGGATTTAAGTCCAGCTTTATACCTAATTTCTGCTATAAAAAGAGTTTGATAGTGCTACTTCACACACTTTGCCTTCTACAACACCAAAGACCGTATAAGGCTAAACACAAAGTCACAAAACACTAGACTCTTTTGCCTTTTACAACACCAGAGACTAGAAGACTGAACACAATGTCACAAAACTCTGGACACACCCACCCCAGCCCATACACACATGCCAAGTGTTAATTAGTAATTAGCTGGAGATTTACAGGATGCCTCTCACACCTGACTGTATGCAAGTGATCGAGAAAAAAGGTAGGGAACAATTTAGCCCACAGCTAACGCTGAGTGCGCATTATCAGGTTAAACAATGCCATCGCCTGTTAGAATACACAAGATAAAGACATGCATTCAATGCTAGGGGAGAGAAGACGTGATGACAAACTTGGGTGGATATGAGGGGGATAATTCAGGCAAGATGGATTACTTATAACGATAATTCAGGCAAGATGGATTACTTATAACGATAATTCAGGCAAGATGGATTGTTTATAAGGATATACTTGGATGTATACGGGGGAGGGAATAATTCGTGAAAGATGGATTATTTATAACGCTAATTCAAGCAAGGTGTATAATTCAGTTTAGATTAATTTAGCCAAGATGGATTATCTATATATATAATTCTCTTCTGGGAGCCGTTAGAAAACAAGCTGCAAGCGCCTCCTTGCAGTCCCCTCTCTTTCTCTCTATCACTATCACTACCACCCCCACCCCACCCCCACATTGTCTGGTGAGTTGTGGTCACGCTAAATGTTTACAAAGCGTAGAGCCGTGTTTCTATTAAGGGCAGATAATTTAGTTCGATTTTAAACTTACAGGAGGTAACTAAGAAATAACTAAGAGGAGGCTGCTTTCACGGGGGGGGGGGGGGGGGGGTGTAGGGTCGGGGTTAGGGGAAGGGGGGGGGGTAGTAGTGTTTTAAAGCAAATATTTTCAGTGGCAGCATTGGTACTGTCGAATTCACAAATTATGAATTACTGAAAAGTAGAAAATAAAACAACTAAATAGCGGCGTATGATACGCTGCGGGTCGGCTGGTTTATAATAATGTATATGGGGGAAGGAATAATTCGGGCAAGATGGATTATTTAAAAGAAACAGCAAAAACCTGCCAAAATTATAAACCCGTAGCGAAGACAAAACAGAGAAAAGAATACTTTCTAAAACAGCATGAAGAAATAGATCTAGATCTATTACCAAGTTGAAGGCACGACAGCAAAACACATACGAAAAAGCTACAAAATAGAGATATTACAAAACGAAAATTAAATTGTTGTGTAGACACTGTCCACCCCCTCTTCCCGGAGAAAACTGCCTGAAAGATAAACTGATCCCCGACTGTCAGGGAATGACGCAAAGATTTAACAGAAGACTGCACGCGACCCATTCGCTTCCTGGCAGGCACAGGTTTAAAAAAAGAAAAGAAAACCTGAAATGTCACCGCTCTGTTAGGAGCTGACCGAACGGTAAAGTTAGGCGCGGTTCAGCTTTGTAGTTTTTATCTGTTGCCTAAACTTCTAACTTTAATGAAGGGCTAACTGGTCTGCTACTGTATTTCCAAGTACACCGGCATGTAATTCAATTTTGTAATGGTATTTTAAGTGCACCGACAAAACGACCCAGTCAAAAGGGCCCAAACATATTGGCTCCCGTCAAATGGGCTCCGGTCATACTGACTAGAGAAATATAGGCTGTCGATAAATGGGCTCCCGTCAATAAACTCCCGACAAATAGGTTCATGACAAAAAAGTCGTATAATTATTGACCTACGCCGAACCCATGGGGTTCGATCGAACCCAGGTAAAGAACCAGTTCCAGTATAAGTTGTTTATAATTAGCGCCACTGACCAGACGATGAAATAAGATAATGGTTTTTATACGCAGTGTAACCTCGCCGTGGACTTTAATTAAACACAATAAGAGGAAACAGTTTTCATGTACATCTAAACTCACTGTTGCTGTATTTAAACATACAAAATAAAGCTGAAACAGCGTTAATGTAGGTCTAAACTCACTAGGGTCTCCTTCAAACAAACAAAACAAGCTGATGTCATAGATGTATGACTAATACTGGCTGTAAGGAAAAAACCAACAGCAGTGTTGAATAGCGGTTGATTGATATACATTCCACGTGCTGAAGATGTTTAAATTAGAGTTAACTGAAACCCTTTCCCCTCCCCAAATTCCAATGCATTTGTATCTGCGATTGTTTGTGTCTGGCCATAACAATAATTAACTAATTCCATAGACACGAAAAAAAAAATTTGCATACATTTCCAGAATAAAAAAAAAAAGATAAAGCGAAATTCAGAATGAAAAATAAATTACAGGATAATGTTTGCAACCCATTAAAATAATTCCAGTAAATTTCAACAAATTACACCGTAAAATTCGGACCTCCAATAGTGTTTTAAAGCCTAATTACACCTTTATACAAGCGATAATTGCATGTTAATGACACGTGTTGTGCCATAGTCCAATAATTAATGCCAAAATCCAATCGATTAGCAGTGTTAATCGATGCCGATAACATCAGTTTGTCAAATGTTGATTCGAACCAGCATTATTTAATGAGGTCTGCATTTAACATTAGTGGGCATTGCCTGCACCTGACATCACTTGGCATTGCCTGCACCTGACATCACTGGGCATTGCCTGCACCTGACATCACTGGGCATTGCCTGCACCTGACATCACTGGGCATTGCCTGCACCTGACATCACTGGGCATTGCAAGCACCTGACATCACTGGGCATTGCAAGCACCTGACATCACTGGGCATTGCCTGCACCTGACATCACTGGGCATTGCCTGCACCTGCCATCATTGGGCATTGCCTGCACCTGACATCACTGGGCATTGCAAGCACTTGACTTCACTGGGCATTGCCTGCACCTGACATCAGTGGGCATTGCGTGCACCTGACATCACTGGGCATTGCGTGCACCTGACATCACTGGGCATTGCCTGCACCTGACATCAGTGGGCATTGCGTGCACCTGACATCACTGGGCATTGCGTGCACCTGACATCACTGGGCATTGCGTGCACCTGACATCACTGGGCATTGCGTGCACCTGACATCACTGGGCATTGCCTGTACATGACATCACTGGGCATTGCCTGCACCTATCACTGGGCATTGCCTGCACCTATCACTGGGCATTGCCTGCACCTATTACTGGGCATTGTTTATGCCTAACATCATCTAGTGTATTCTGCACCTAACACCACCGACATCACAGGAAGACACCATTTTTACACACTTGAGTGAAGACGAGGTGTGTTATTATAACTAGCACAGAAAACCGGCTTCAATTGTAGGCTACATGTCTGGCACCTAGAGGGCAGAACAAAACTAGCGATAACAATACCTGTGTTATCTTTTGTCTGATGGATTTTTATAATCTTTATCTGCATTACGTTATTACAGTTAACATTTACAAATGGTATATCTAATGCTGAACATGCAAATAAATCTATCTGTGACCATTTGTCTATGAGTCTATCTATGTATCTATATATCTATCTATGTTTGTCTATGTATGTATTTATTTATGTACATGTCTATCTATGTATATATGTATGCATGTATTTATATATGTGTCTAGCTTGGTATCTATCTTTGTTTAAATGTATGTATGTATGGATGGATGCATGTATGTTTGTATGCATGTATGTAGGACTTTCATTTGTAGATTTTGTCTTATCAAACATGTGCATGTAGTCTTGTATACCGCCCCACCCGTGAACATGAATCATAGTGCCAATTATTTGTTGTACCCTGAGAGACACATTCTTCTAATCAAACAAACGGATGCATGCATGCTACCAGAGTGAGTGCTTATCTACCTCTACAGGTAGCAGGAAGTATGACGCAGCAAGCCCCTGTCAGGCCCAGGTCAAGCTGCTCACCTAGAGAAAACATGCATGACGCCATCGTGCCAAAGATTACCGGAAATATCACATTTAAAAATCTCGGAGAGAAAAGACATGAACGGTATCTGGTGGAGGGGCTGGGTGCTTGGACGGGGGAGAAGATGAAATGAGAGAGAGAGAGAGAGAGAGAGAGAGGGGAGAGAGAGAGAGAGAGAGAGAGAGAGGAGAGAGGAAGAGAGAGTTTAGAACAATATACACGCGTGGCAATATGTGATAGGAAAAATACAAATAAAAATGGTAGCTGCAATAAGGTCTATTCAAATAGTAATACAGCGGATAGTGTTACTGTTAACATCCTCAAACATTCAAGACAATAACCACCTATTTTATTACTTTCAAATGAAAAGCAAATTAGGTTACACGCGTTTGTTTACTTTAATAACAATTGCTTATCATTAAAAAACAAGTTAATAAAAAGTCAGTAGTATATTAGGTCGCTTTTGGTTAGTATTTTTGGCGGAGGTGGGGAGGGTGAGGAACAATGACATATAGTAAAATACTCGGGAGCAGGATGCGCGGGTGGCGCAAAGACATATAGCAAAATACTACGCCAGCTGCCGCAGCCTGGCGCATCGGGAGGGTAAGGGTGGGTGAGCAGGATGTGGGGGTGGCGCAAAGACATATAGTAAAATACTACGCCAACTGGGGTTGGCGGAGGTGGTGGGGAAGTAGGTCACCTTTTGGTGACCTTGTGACGTAATTAGTAACATTATGACGTAATTAGTGACTTTGTGATGTAATCATTGACCTAGTTACGTAATTTTAATGCGTTTTTTAATGAGTTTTAATGAGTTTTTTAAATTTTTAATCAATTTTTATTGACTAGTTACGTAATTTGATTATTTGTTTACTTTTTAATTAATTTTTATTGACCTAGTTACGTAATTGGATTTTAATGAGTTTGAATTTAATTTTGTAATTTTAATTAATTTTTATTAACGAGTTACGTAATTTGATTATTTGTTTGATTTTAAATTGTTTACTTTGTTTGTTTACTTGTTGTTTATTTGTTTATATTGTGTAATTTTTATTCAATAGTTACGTAATGTGATTTTAATTATTTTTATTTTGTTTATTTTTAATTTTATTTTATTTTATAATTAGTTAAATTATTATTAACTAGTTACGTAATTTGATTTTAATTACTTTGTTTATTTATTTATTTAATATATTTCTTTTCTTTGATGTTTAATTTGTTGGTTTGTTTGAATGTATGTATGTTTAAATAAAAGACTAACACTAGCCGTGTACTTTGTGAATAACATCCATTAAAGATAACGATCAGGCGACAGCTGTTACGTATCGATCCGCGATCCTTTGTTGACACACGCTGAGCGGTTTTTAATGGGCTTTATATTGATCGCAGCCGCTGGGCCATCAAATGGTGTCCCATATAATTAAATTGGTTATGCTTCACCGCTTTTATGCGTTGTTCGCCGACCCGATCCCACCGGGGGGTATGGTAATTAACGCAAAGCCAGCGTTAACTGTGGGAACATCTGTTACCATGACACGCGCATCGTAGTGATTAATGGGTATTATATTGATCCAACCCACGGGACATCACAGCATGATGTCCCGCTGTCCACCTATGTGTAATTTTTTTATTAACGAGTTACGTAATTTGATTTTAATTTTTTTAAATTTTTAAATTTTTAATTTTATTTTATAATTAGTTTAATTATTATTAACGAGTTACGTAATTCGATTTTAATTTTTTAAATTTTTAAATTTTTTAAATTATTGTTTTTAAATTTTATTTTATTTTATAATTAGTTAAATTATTATTTTTAAATTTTATTTTTAATTGTTGTTTACTTGTTGTTTAATTTAATTACTTTGTATAATTTATTTGTTTGAAATTCATTTTAATTAGTTTGCTTTTAATTTCTTTGTTGTACGCCGTTTAAAATAAAAGACTAACACTAGCGTGTACTAGAAAGTGTCATTGTGTATAACATCCATTTAACCACAGCTGTTACTTATTAGTGACAGCTTGTACTTATCGATCCGCCCGTGATCCTCCCCGGCGCTCCCCGTGGTTGCTTAATAGCGGGCTCACTGAAGCGATCACAACAGGTAATTAATCGAAGCCATTAAGTCCCTCTCCGCGTTAAGTGTGGCGACAGCTGGTGCTGTAATTAGTCACGGCTCTCGGCTTTTTTCATTAGACTACAGCTGTACATGAACTATGTTCACAGATCGTACGCCCGGTCATTCTTTGATCAAATTAAAAAATTTTGTTTCCACATGTCCTGCGAACCGTCCCTTGCTATGTATGAAAGATTAATGGTTGTAACTATTCGCTTATAGCGAGGGTCAGCGAAAACAAAAAATATATTTAAGGGTCGGAATTTTCTTTCAACCACCGTTAAGTCAGGTTTTGAGACGAAACGATGTCTCGGTAGGTTCGTGTTTTTTAATGGGCGACAGGGCGACTTGGTGCGTTGGTACGTAGGTATGCGTGGGTAGACATGTTTTTTACAAGTCTGGAAAAGTAATTAAGTTTTTTATGACCGTTCCGATTTTCTTTTGATCTGACCACCATTTGACCACACTGAGCCAGATAAATTTAACAATTGTCGCAGCGGGGTTTATTTTAAGTGCACCCCGTGCACGCTTGTTTACATTTTAAAAGACGTGTCGCGTGTCTTCCCCTTACGGCTTCCCTAATAGAGAAACGAGAGGAAAGACAACTGTTCTAAAATTAGAACAGCCTTGTCTACAGACACGAGTATCGTCCCTTGTGAAAAAATTCGCGTCAGAATCCTTAACTAAACAGTCAATTTCTTTAAAAAGTTAAAAAAATAATTTAGGAAGACAAGGGTTAACAAAATATATATATCTTAGTCTTGCACCAGATTACCTTCCCATGTTCGCTTTAGTATTACAGTTTTCATCAATCTTCTTTTTGACTTGAACTTCTTTAATTTTTAAGAAAGTTTATTTATACATAATACATTACGTCTAATGACAATTTTTTATTTTTACCACTCAATGTATTTTCTTTTTCTATATCTTACATTGTCATCTTAATTTTTTGATCACCTTAGGTGGTGGTAAGGTGGTAAGGTGGTGGTAAGGTGGTGGTAAGGTGGTGGTAAATTTGCTTAAGATTATAAACTTCAAGTTTTAAAAATCAACAACGTTATAGTACGTCGTCAAAAAAGACAATGAACCTAGAAGGAAGACGAATATATATCTTAGTCTTGCAGCAGATTACCTTCCCATGTTCACTTTAGTATTATAGTTTTCATCAAACTTCTTTTTGACTTGAACTTCGTTAATTTTTAAGAAAGTTTACTTATACATAATTCATTACGTCTAATGACAATTTTTTTTTTTTTTTTTTTTTTTATTTTTACCACTCAATGTATTTTCTTTTTTCTATATCTTACATTGTCATCTTAATTTTTGATCACCTTAGTAAAAATTTGCTTAAGATTATAAACTTCAAGTTTTAAAAAACAACAACGTTATAGTACGTCGTGTCAAATGACACACCGTTTAAAATGTCTACATTTAAAGTTCACCAAAATAATGACGTAAAATCTAAATATGATATGACGTTAGCATACATATCATTCAACCTAATCACTCTAAAGTACAAATCAATAATTTTTATTGATTAAGGGGCTGGGTGAGTTATTTTTATCACTATTCGCCCTTCCCCTTCCCTTTGTCCGCAACCCCGTTCCCCTTCTCCCATCCAACCTTGCGTCATCACACTAACCTCAATACCAACCGTTAGATAAACAGACCGTACTACTACTACTACCCGCACTATACCCATTCCATTTAAGAGACAAAGGCTGTATGACAATCCTACAGACAAATATTTATTCAACTAATATCACAACCCCCTAGAAACCACTCCAACAGACTGGGATACATAACTTGTAGACACCACTCCTCGTTGAATATCTCTTGCACCCTACCTACATCGACAACTTTGTCCGCCGCCCTCGCCCCCGTCCCTAGTATGAACTCGGTTACCAACAATTTCAAAACATGCATGTTCCGAGTTCAAAACCAACCTTCACCGACACTACTATGAACTCGGCCCCTAACACTTCCAAAACATGCCTGTACTAACTTTGAAACCACCATCGGTGAAATCTTCACCGACCTTAGTATGGACTCTACACCTACCGATTCCAAAACATGCATGTTCCGAGTTCAAAACCAACCTTCACCGACACTAGTATGAACTCGGCTACCAACAATTCCCAAACATGCATGTAACAACTTTCCAACCTGCCTCAGTGCTAACAAAATTCCCCGACCCTAGTATGAACTCGACTGCCATCAATTCCTAAACATCCATGTACCAACTTTGTAACCTACCTCGGTGAAAACTTCACCGACCTTAGTTTAACTCTACCTAACAATTCCAATGATGCATATACGAACTTTGTAACCTGCCTCGGTGAAAACACCCCTGTTCCTAGTCTGAATTCGGTTACCAACAATTTCAAAACATGCATGCTCCGAGTTCAAAACCAACCTTCACCGACACTAGTATGAACTCGGCTACCAACAATTCCTAAACATGTATGTACCAACTTTGCAACCTGCCTCGGTGTTAACAAAAACTCCCCTGACCCTAGTATGAACTCGGTTACCAACAATTTCAAAACATACATGTTCCGAGATCAAAACCAACCTTCACCGACACTAGTATGAACTCGGCTACCATCAATTCCTAAACATGCCTGTGCCAACTTTGCAACCTGCCTCAGTGTTAGCAAAACTCCCCGACCCTAGTATGGACTCTACACCTACCGATTCCAAAACATGCATGTTCCGAGTTCAAAACCAACCTCGGTGAAAACTTCACCGACCTTAGTTTAACTCTCCCTAACAATTCCAAAACATGCATGGTCTAGATTCGAACCCTGCCTCGGTGAAAACGTCACCGACTCGTGTATAAAATCTGTCCCAACCAACTCCAAACCTTCCCTGGGCACCCGAATAAAAATAACTCACCCAGCCCCTTAATCAATAAAAATTATTGATTTGTACTTTAGAGTGATTAGGTTGAATGATATGTATGCTAACGTCATATCATATTTAGATTTTACGTCATTATTTTGGTGAACTTTAAATGTAGACATTTTAAACGGTGTGTCATTTGACACGACGTACTATAACGTTGTTGTTTTTTAAAACTTGAAGTTTATAATCTTAAGCAAATTTTTACTAAGGTGATCAAAAATTAAGATGACAATGTAAGATATAGAAAAAAGAAAATACATTGAGTGGTAAAAATAAAAAAAAAAAAAAAATAAAAAAATTGTCATTAGACGTAATGAATTATGTATAAGTAAACTTTCTTAAAAATTAACGAAGTTCAAGTCAAAAAGAAGTTTGATGAAAACTATAATACTAAAGTGAACATGGGAAGGTAATCTGCTGCAAGACTAAGATATATATTCGTCTTCCTTCTAGGTTCATTGTCTTTTTTGACGACGTACTATAACGTTGTTGATTTTTAAAACTTGAAGTTTATAATCTTAAGCAAATTTACCACCACCTTACCACCACCTTACCACCACCTTACCACCTTACCACCACCTAAGGTGATCAAAAACTTAAGATGACAATGTAAGATATAGAAAAAGAAAATACATTGAGTGGTAAAAATAAAAAATTGTCATTAGACGTAATGTATTATGTATAAGTAAACTTTCTTAAAAATTAAAGAAGTTCAAGTCAAAAAGAAGATTGATGAAAACTGTAATACTAAAGCGAACATGGGAAGGTAATCTGGTGCAAGACTAAGATATATATATTTTGTTAACCCTTGTCTTCCTAAATTATTTTTTTAACTTTTTAAAGAAATTGACTGTTTAGTTAAGGATTCTGACGCGAATTTTTTCACAAGGGACGATACTCGTGTCTGTAGACAAGGCTGTTCTAATTTTAGAACAGTTGTCTTTCCTCTCGTTTCTCTATTAGGGAAGCCGTAAGGGGAAGACACGCGACACGTCTTTTAAAATGTAAACAAGCGTGCACGGGGTGCACTTAAAATAAACCCCGCTGCGACAATTGTTAAATTTATCTGGCTCAGTGTGGTCAAATGGTGGTCAGATCAAAAGAAAATCGGAACGGTCATAAAAAACTTAATTACTTTTCCAGACTTGTAAAAAACATGTCTACCCACGCATACCTACGTACCAACGCACCAAGTCGCCCTGTCGCCCATTAAAAAACACGAACCTACCGAGACATCGTTTCGTCTCAAAACCTGACTTAACGGTGGTTGAAAGAAAATTCCGACCCTTAAATATATTTTTTGTTTTCGCTGACCCTCGCTATAAGCGAATAGTTACAACCATTAATCTTTCATACATAGCAAGGGACGGTTCGCAGGACATGTGGAAAATGTGGAAACAAAATTTTTTAATTTGATCAAAGAATGACCGGGCGTACGATCTGTGAACATAGTTCATGTACAGCTGTAGTCTAATGAAAAAAGCCGAGAGCCGTGACTAATTACAGCACCAGCTGTCGCCACACTTAACGCGGAGAGGGACTTAATGGCTTCGATTAATTACCTGTTGTGATCGCTTCAGTGAGCCCGCTATTAAGCAACCACGGGGAGCGCCGGGGAGGATCACGGGCGGATCGATAAGTACAAGCTGTCACTAATAAGTAACAGCTGTGGTTAAATGGATGTTATACACAATGACACTTTCTAGTACACGCTAGTGTTAGTCTTTTATTTTAAACGGCGTACAACAAAGAAATTAAAAGCAAACTAATTAAAATGAATTTCAAACAAATAAATTATACAAAGTAATTAAATTAAACAACAAGTAAACAACAATTAAAAATAAAATTTAAAAATAATAATTTAACTAATTATAAAATAAAATAAAATTTAAAAACAATAATTTAAAAAATTTAAAAATTTAAAAAATTAAAATCGAATTACGTAACTCGTTAATAATAATTAAACTAATTATAAAATAAAATTAAAAATTTAAAAATTTAAAAAAATTAAAATCAAATTACGTAACTCGTTAATAAAAAAATTACACATAGGTGGACAGCGGGACATCATGCTGTGATGTCCCGTGGGTTGGATCAATATAATACCCATTAATCACTACGATGCGCGTGTCATGGTAACAGATGTTCCCACAGTTAACGCTGGCTTTGCGTTAATTACCATACCCCCCGGTGGGATCGGGTCGGCGAACAACGCATAAAAGCGGTGAAGCATAACCAATTTAATTATATGGGACACCATTTGATGGCCCAGCGGCTGCGATCAATATAAAGCCCATTAAAAACCGCTCAGCGTGTGTCAACAAAGGATCGCGGATCGATACGTAACAGCTGTCGCCTGATCGTTATCTTTAATGGATGTTATTCACAAAGTACACGGCTAGTGTTAGTCTTTTATTTAAACATACATACATTCAAACAAACCAACAAATTAAACATCAAAGAAAAGAAATATATTAAATAAATAAATAAACAAAGTAATTAAAATCAAATTACGTAACTAGTTAATAATAATTTAACTAATTATAAAATAAAATAAAATTAAAAATAAACAAAATAAAAATAATTAAAATCACATTACGTAACTATTGAATAAAAATTACACAATATAAACAAATAAACAACAAGTAAACAAACAAAGTAAACAATTTAAAATCAAACAAATAATCAAATTACGTAACTCGTTAATAAAAATTAATTAAAATTACAAAATTAAATTCAAACTCATTAAAATCCAATTACGTAACTAGGTCAATAAAAATTAATTAAAAAGTAAACAAATAATCAAATTACGTAACTAGTCAATAAAAATTGATTAAAAATTTAAAAAACTCATTAAAACTCATTAAAAAACGCATTAAAATTACGTAACTAGGTCAATGATTACATCACAAAGTCACTAATTACGTCATAATGTTACTAATTACGTCACAAGGTCACCAAAAGGTGACCTACTTCCCCACCACCTCCGCCAACCCCAGTTGGCGTAGTATTTTACTATATGTCTTTGCGCCACCCCCACATCCTGCTCACCCACCCTTACCCTCCCGATGCGCCAGGCTGCGGCAGCTGGCGTAGTATTTTGCTATATGTCTTTGCGCCACCCGCGCATCCTGCTCCCGAGTATTTTACTATATGTCATTGTTCCTCACCCTCCCCACCTCCGCCAAAAATACTAACCAAAAGC
The DNA here is from genome assembly GCF_028476545.2 of Physella acuta. NCBI lineage: Eukaryota > Metazoa > Mollusca > Gastropoda > Physidae > Physella > Physella acuta. The sequence goes on along the minus strand of NW_026732677.1, from coordinate 224,852 downwards.
GACCTAATATACTACTAAAGTCTAGTGACAATTTAAGCGCAATTTCCTTAATTAATTTTTTAGAATTCCCAGACCTACGTAAAAATCCTTTCGAACCTCCGCTCATTCGCTATGGTAAAATCCTTTCGAACCTCAGCGCTTTGCGCGAAAAACCTACACGATGCTCAGTTTAAATTAAAACTAGGCCTACAAGACGCTCAGTTTAAATTAAAACTAGGCCTACAAGACGCTGAGTTTAAAATATATTAAAAAATTTTTTGTGACCGAACTAAGAGATATTTTTGAAAACTTTCTTCGGCAATATTGGTTTAAATTATGGCAGGAATCGATTGGTAAATGTTTCAAGTCGCTAAGTGGTCTGGTTGCCGAGATATGGAGCAAAAACTGCATTTGTTCGAGGTTTTTTGGCTTTTCCGGGAAATCTATTAAGGAATTCCGGATTTTTTTTGGCCCACTATCATCCTCGTAACTTGTTTAACATAATTGCTTTGGAACTAGTCCTCGATATTGCTTCGTTGAGGAGGAGATACGACTTTAACCTATCGTCTCCGACTTCAATCTGCTTTTCTTTCTGGATGTGCTTCCTTGGAATTTGTCCATACAAGAACAATATGAGTTTTCAATCCTAGATAGGTTACTGTCCCAAGTTAACGAGCCTGATCTAGCACTACTTATGTAATACATAGACAATTATGTAATTAATATCGCACAGTAAAATAATGGATTGTTTGAACAATTTAATGTTAACATTCAATGACATTCTTCCATTAGACAGCAGCCAGTCTCATACAGATGATACTTAGCAGCAGAAGACATGATCCAGTCTGAGAAATGAGACACTTAGCAGCAGAAAACAGCAGCCAGCCTGAGACATGAGACACTTAGCAGCAGAAAACAGAGAATCACAAGACCTGACAGCAGCCAGTCTGAGACATGAGACACTTAGCAGCAGAAAACAGAGAATCACAAGACCTGACAGCAGCCAGTCTGAGACATGAGACACTTAGCAGCAGAAAACAGAATCACAAGACCTGACAGCAGCCAGTCTGAGACATGAGACACTTAGCAGCAGAAAACAGCAGCAGAAAACAGAATCACAAGACCTGACAGCAGCCAGTCTGAGACATGAGACACTTAGCAGCAGAAAACAGCAGCCAGCCTGAGACAGATGAGACACTTAGCAGCAGAAGACAGAATCACAAGACGTGACAGAAGCCAGTATGAGACAGCAGCCAGTCTGAGACAGATGAGACACTTAGCAGCAGAAGACAGAATCACAAGACGTGACAGAAGCCAGTATGAGACAGATGAGACACTTAGCAGCAGAAGACAGAATCACAAGACCTGACAGAAGCCAGTCTGAGACAGATGAGACACTTAGCACCAGTAGACAGAGAATCATAAGACCTGACAGCAGCCATTCTGAGACAGACGAAACCTTCTAACAGGACGTAAAGCACTAAACGTGTAAACATCCGGCTGGATACCTTCAGGCTAGGCAAACTCTTACATTCCAGGGGAGGCTAATCCAATCAGGGGAGACAATCAGAACGGGGAGAATAGAATTTTCTATCTTTCTAGACACCTTTTACGAATAATACGTACCAGCCATTGACCTTATACATTACTTATAGAAGTCAGATTTTTCAACAAGAACAAAACAAGTATTCATTTCTTAGCTCTATTTGTATAAGTGTCAATTAGAGAGCATTATCAGGACGCCTTGTTGCCAGTTTATCTCCCTTTTACCCTTTGATCCGTGTCTTATCCTCGCCTTGTAAGTCTATCCATTACAAGGCGCCTATCGACCGCCTAAATACAGTAAACCCTACCCTAGATTTGGTCCATTGGTAGATTAATTAACGGCGATTCATTACACGATTTACGCGTGGCTGATTACTGACATGTGTAGCTCGTGTTATCTGCAGCACTTAACGCACGGCGTTAGATATGGAATGCCTAATTAGTTGACTAATTTATGCATAGTTTATAAACCTACTATAAAGATATATTAATAATAAAAACTAAATTAGATTTCTGATAGTTATGTTAAGACAAAATTTAATTTTAAAATATATAGTTTTTATAAAACTTATTTAAGACCATGTAAAATAATAATAACGTAAACTAATTTAGTATTTGAAAAAAAATGATTGCAAGTAGGCCTATATATAATTTAAATTTAAAAAAAAATGTCTACATATAGATTATCTGTACAATTTAAATGCAAAACTAAAACAAAAGTCCAGATATTTTGAACTGACCTTTTGTATACACAAAAAACAGCTGTCTGTAATCCATATTTAGAATGTTTGAGCGTACGTATCCAGCAGGGCGAATGAACCAAGGATAAGGGGAAACAACTCCATTCCCCCCACTACAGCACGAAATTGTCTACCCTACCGTGGCTAGCGCAAGTACTGAGATGTCAAAAAACAAGAAAAGTCTAAGCTCGTTATATACAGAAAAAAAAGGGGCACGGAAACGGTTTATCCTGATAGAACTTTAACCTACGCTCCACACTGAACCACTCGAGTAGGTGACAACTCTAATCAAGGATATTTGTGTCACGGTTATACAGCAGTTAGAAAGTCCGTGATAATCGTTTCGTCATGATTGTTTATCTTCTGTTTATAAAGCCGGTTACGATAACCTTCACCCGCGGTATGATAAATATTTTCGCTCGCTATGCTACAATACACTTCAAAACACACATCTCAGAGGGTATATTATTTCTTCTGTTTCTTTTCTTAAACCAGCGAACAGTATACAACGATCAGATTATTTTCAATATTTAAACACAGATTAAGTGTAAAAAAAAACCAAGATTTATAAACTGTCCAAGAAAGAAATGAAACAACACGAGAAAAATATTGGAGCTAACGAGACTGTCTTGTTGGGGAGGGGAGATAATGTATGGACGATTTTTATCCCAGGGTTCAATATCACCTCCATCGATTATTTATGTTCAAACGACGCGTAAAAACACATCCTCCCCTCCCCCCTAGCAAGTGGGCGTATTCCAAATTTGGGTTCTAATATAAAGCCCGCAGGAAAAAAAGTGTAGTATCAATCTTTCCGTTTCTACTGGTAAACGATAGAGTTATAATTAGGGTAAAAGGTAGCGTCAGAATTAAAGATAGGGTCAGGGATATTATTTGCTGGAGCAAATGTGAAGCCCCAAATATGCCCTGCGGACGAATTAATACGTAAAAATTCATATAGGAAACCATTAGTCTAATTGGTATAGGCTATTTGTTTATCCCTAGTACATCTAATGTTCAAAATACTGTGTTATCTCTGATGTGTAGGTATGTAAATCACAACAGTCAGTTTGTTGTGTTACCTATGTAGGTATGCACATCAAAAGTCAGATGGCTGTGTTACCTTTAATGTGTCGGTATGCAAATCTCCACGGAAAGGTTGAATCATCCATAACAGCCTATGTCTTTAACACGACGTGCAAAACCAAGCAACAAGAAAATGTATGCAACACACGAACTTAAAAGAAAATCAAATTCTTTACTTCAAAAAACAACTAGCTCAATCAAATCACATCAAACAGTTAAAAAACAAAACTCTACTAAACCAGAGACATACACATCTCTTTTTTCCTACACCTAACATTAAACCATTAGGGCTATTTATAAGTTATTTCCCTACAGGCAAACCAAAAGACTAGTTAAGGATCAAGTCTATTGCCCATCAAAGTTAGCAGGGGAAAGCCCTATGTCACAAGGGCGTGGGACAACTACAGACGGTTTATCTTCAATCATACAGTGAAATTACGTCCCTTTATACAACACCTTACTTTAGTTAGGGAAACATTTCTCAGATTTCACAGATATTACTACAGCAGCAATGAAGTTATGTTCTGTTAAAATAAACAATACTAACTCAGTAATTTTCATAAATATAAAATACAATGCATATATCTCGACAAGTTAAATACACTATAAGCTTTCAGGTAAATAAAAATCAGGTATATGTACAGGTAAATGAACCTCGTATTGCTTAACATGTAATTAAAGATATATAGGCTTGTCTTAACGCCTCAGTTCATCAAGTTTAATTTAAAGACACGTACATGTCAATGATCGCACATTACAAACGATAGGTCTGTGCTGACGAGGCATTATTGAAGACAATGGCACTGATTTATTTAGAGATTAATGGTCAGGTCAAGGCGATCAGCGCCTTAAAGAGGGTAATGGAGTGCAAATATTTGCATGACTGGACCAACACAGGTGGAAGCTGTGTACATTTGTAAGTAGGTCAGTCTTAGCTGCCTGACCGTGCCATCAGTGCTAGAATGGACTAGTGGGGGGGGGGGGGGGGTCACCTGTAGACCGGCCACGGTGGGTGGAACGGTGGTACGCTCTTAAAATTACAACAGACGTACTTGACTCAGCGGGGTAATACGTGTCAGAAGGGAGCCTGTCATAAGCCATACACCATGTACCTACAGGTCTAGAGCCCCACACCATGTACCTACAGGTCTAGAGCCCCACACCATGTACCTACAGGTCTAGAGCCCCACACGAAGTAACTACAGGTCTAGAGCCCCACACGAAGTACCTACAGGTCTAGAGCCCCACACGAAGTACCTACAGGTCTAGAGCCCCACACGAAGTACCTACAGGTCTAGAGCCCCACACCATGTACCTACAGGTCTAGAGCCCCACACGAAGTACCTACAAGTCTAGAGCCCCACACGAAGTACCTACAGGTCTAGAGCCCCACACCATGTACCTACAGGTCTAGAGCCCCACACGAAGTACCTACAAGTCTAGAGCCCCACACGAAGTACCTACAGGTCTAGAGCCCCACACGAAGTACCTACAGGTCTAGAGCCCCACACCATGTACCTACAGGTCTAGAGCCCCACACCATGTACCTACAGGTCTAGAGCCCCACACCATGTACCTACAGGTCTAGAGCCCCACCCCATGTACAGCTATCTAGAGCCCCACACCATGTACAGCTATCTAGAGCCCCACACCATGTACAGCTATCTAGAGCCCCACACCATGTACAGCTATCTAGAGCCCCACACCATGTACAGCTATCTAGAGCTCCACACCATGTACCTACAGGTCTAGAGCCGCACACCATGTACCTACAGGTCTAGAGCCCCACACCATGTACCTACAGGTCTAGAGCCCCACACCATGTACCTACAGGTCTAGAGCCCCACACCATGTACCTATCGGTCTAGAGCCCCACACCATGTACCTACAGGTCTAGAGCCCCACCCCATGTACAGCTATCTAGAGCCCCACACCATGTACAGCTATCTAGAGCCCCACACCATGTACAGCTATCTAGAGCCCCACACCATGTACAGCTATCTAGAGCCCCACACCATGTACAGCTATCTAGAGCTCCACACCATGTACCTACAGGTCTAGAGCCGCACACCATGTACCTACAGGTCTAGAGCCCCACACCATGTACCTACAGGTCTAGAGCCCCACCCCATGTACAGCTATCTAGAGCCCCACACCATGTACAGCTATCTAGAGCCCCACACCATGTACAGCTATCTAGAGCCCCACACCATGTACAGCTATCTAGAGCCCCACCCCATGTACAGCTATCTAGAGCCCCACACCATGTACCTACAGGTCTAGAGCCGCACACCATGTACCTACAGGTCTAGAGCCCCACACCATGTACCTACAGGTCTAGAGCTCCACACCATGTACCTACAGGTCTAGAGCCCCACACCATGTACCTACAGGTCTAGAGCCCCACACCATGTACCTACAGGTCTAGAGCCCCACACCATGTACAGCTATCTAGAGCCCCACACCATGTACCTACAGGTCTAGAGCCCCACACCATGTACAGCTATCTAGAGCCCCACACCATGTACCAACAGGTCTAGAGCCCCACACCATGTACCTACAGGTCTAGAGCCCCACACCATGTACCTACAGGTCTAGAGCCCCACACCATGTACAGCTATCTAGAGCCCCACACCATGTACAGCTATCTAGAGCCCCACCCCATGTACAGCTATCTAGAGCCCCACACCATGTACCTACAGGTCTAGAGCCGCACACCATGTACCTACAGGTCTAGAGCCGCACACCATGTACCTACAGGTCTAGAGCCCCACACCATGTACCTACAGGTCTAGAGCTCCACACCATGTACCTACAGGTCTAGAGCCCCACACCATGTACCTACAGGTCTAGAGCCCCACACCATGTACCTACAAGTCTAGAGCCCCACACCATGTACAGCTATCTAGAGCCCCACACCATGTACCTACAGGTCTAGAGCCCCACACCATGTACAGCTATCTAGAGCCCCACACCATGTACCAACAGGTCTAGAGCCCCACACCATGTACCTACAGGTCTAGAGCCCCACACCATGTACCTACAGGTCTAGAGCCCCACACGAAGTAACTACAGGTCTAGAGCCCCACACGAAGTACCTACAGGTCTAGAGCCCCACACGAAGTACCTACAGGTCTAGAGCCCCACACCATGTACCTACAGGTCTAGAGCCCCACACGAAGTACCTACAAGTCTAGAGCCCCACACGAAGTACCTACAGGTCTAGAGCCCCACACCATGTACCTACAGGTCTAGAGCCCCACACGAAGTACCTACAAGTCTAGAGCCCCACACGAAGTACCTACAGGTCTAGAGCCCCACACGAAGTACCTACAGGTCTAGAGCCCCACACCATGTACCTACAGGTCTAGAGCCCCACACCATGTACCTACAGGTCTAGAGCCCCACACCATGTACCTACCGGTCTAGAGCCCCACACCATGTACCTACAGGTCTAGAGCCCCACCCCATGTACAGCTATCTAGAGCCCCACACCATGTACAGCTATCTAGAGCCCCACACCATGTACAGCTATCTAGAGCCCCACACCATGTACAGCTATCTAGAGCCCCACACCATGTACAGCTATCTAGAGCTCCACACCATGTACCTACAGGTCTAGAGCCGCACACCATGTACCTACAGGTCTAGAGCCCCACACCATGTACCTACAGGTCTAGAGCCCCACACCATGTACCTACAGGTCTAGAGCCCCACACCATGTACCTATCGGTCTAGAGCCCCACACCATGTACCTACAGGTCTAGAGCCCCACCCCATGTACAGCTATCTAGAGCCCCACACCATGTACAGCTATCTAGAGCCCCACACCATGTACAGCTATCTAGAGCCCCACACCATGTACAGCTATCTAGAGCCCCACACCATGTACAGCTATCTAGAGCTCCACACCATGTACCTACAGGTCTAGAGCCGCACACCATGTACCTACAGGTCTAGAGCCCCACACCATGTACCTACAGGTCTAGAGCCCCACCCCATGTACAGCTATCTAGAGCCCCACACCATGTACAGCTATCTAGAGCCAAACACCATGTACAGCTATCTAGAGCCCCACACCATGTACAGCTATCTAGAGCCCCACACCATGTACAGCTATCTAGAGCCCCACCCCATGTACAGCTATCTAGAGCCCCACACCATGTACCTACAGGTCTAGAGCCGCACACCATGTACCTACAGGTCTAGAGCCCCACACCATGTACCTACAGGTCTAGAGCTCCACACCATGTACCTACAGGTCTAGAGCCCCACACCATGTACCTACAGGTCTAGAGCCCCACACCATGTACCTACAGGTCTAGAGCCCCACACCATGTACAGCTATCTAGAGCCCCACACCATGTACCTACAGGTCTAGAGCCCCACACCATGTACAGCTATCTAGAGCCCCACACCATGTACCAACAGGTCTAGAGCCCCACACCATGTACCTACAGGTCTAGAGCCCCACACCATGTACCTACAGGTCTAGAGCCCCACACCATGTACAGCTATCTAGAGCCCCACACCATGTACAGCTATCTAGAGCCCCACCCCATGTACAGCTATCTAGAGCCCCACACCATGTACCTACAGGTCTAGAGCCGCACACCATGTACCTACAGGTATAGAGCCGCACACCATGTACCTACAGGTCTAGAGCCCCACACCATGTACCTACAGGTCTAGAGCTCCACACCATGTACCTACAGGTCTAGAGCCCCACACCATGTACCTACAGGTCTAGAGCCCCACACCATGTACCTACAAGTCTAGAGCCCCACACCATGTACAGCTATCTAGAGCCCCACACCATGTACCTACAGGTCTAGAGCCCCACACCATGTACAGCTATCTAGAGCCCCACACCATGTACCAACAGGTCTAGAGCCCCACACCATGTACCTACAGGTCTAGAGCCCCACACCATGTACCTACAGGTCTAGAGCCCCACACCATGTACAGCTATCTAGAGCCCCACACCATGTACCTACATGTCTAGAGCCCCACACCATGTACAGCTATCTAGAGCCCCACACCATGTACCAACAGGTCTAGAGCCCCACACCATGTACCTACAGGTCTAGAGCCCCACACGAAGTACCTACAAGTCTAGAGCCCCACACGAAGTACCTACAGGTCTAGAGCCCCACACCATGTACCTACAGGTCTAGAGCCCCACACGAAGTACCTACAAGTCTAGAGCCCCACACGAAGTACCTACAGGTCTAGAGCCCCACACGAAGTACCTACAGGTCTAGAGCCCCACACCATGTACCTACAGGTCTAGAGCCCCACACCATGTACCTACAGGTCTAGAGCCCCACACCATGTACCTACCGGTCTAGAGCCCCACACCATGTACCTACAGGTCTAGAGCCCCACCCCATGTACAGCTATCTAGAGCCCCACACCATGTACAGCTATCTAGAGCCCCACACCATGTACAGCTATCTAGAGCCCCACACCATGTACAGCTATCTAGAGCCCCACACCATGTACAGCTATCTAGAGCTCCACACCATGTACCTACAGGTCTAGAGCCGCACACCATGTACCTACAGGTCTAGAGCCCCACACCATGTACCTACAGGTCTAGAGCCCCACACCATGTACCTACAGGTCTAGAGCCCCACACCATGTACCTATCGGTCTAGAGCCCCACACCATGTACCTACAGGTCTAGAGCCCCACCCCATGTACAGCTATCTAGAGCCCCACACCATGTACAGCTATCTAGAGCCCCACACCATGTACAGCTATCTAGAGCCCCACACCATGTACAGCTATCTAGAGCCCCACACCATGTACAGCTATCTAGAGCTCCACACCATGTACCTACAGGTCTAGAGCCGCACACCATGTACCTACAGGTCTAGAGCCCCACACCATGTACCTACAGGTCTAGAGCCCCACCCCATGTACAGCTATCTAGAGCCCCACACCATGTACAGCTATCTAGAGCCAAACACCATGTACAGCTATCTAGAGCCCCACACCATGTACAGCTATCTAGAGCCCCACACCATGTACAGCTATCTAGAGCCCCACCCCATGTACAGCTATCTAGAGCCCCACACCATGTACCTACAGGTCTAGAGCCGCACACCATGTACCTACAGGTCTAGAGCCCCACACCATGTACCTACAGGTCTAGAGCTCCACACCATGTACCTACAGGTCTAGAGCCCCACACCATGTACCTACAGGTCTAGAGCCCCACACCATGTACCTACAGGTCTAGAGCCCCACACCATGTACAGCTATCTAGAGCCCCACACCATGTACCTACAGGTCTAGAGCCCCACACCATGTACAGCTATCTAGAGCCCCACACCATGTACCAACAGGTCTAGAGCCCCACACCATGTACCTACAGGTCTAGAGCCCCACACCATGTACCTACAGGTCTAGAGCCCCACACCATGTACAGCTATCTAGAGCCCCACACCATGTACAGCTATCTAGAGCCCCACCCCATGTACAGCTATCTAGAGCCCCACACCATGTACCTACAGGTCTAGAGCCGCACACCATGTACCTACAGGTCTAGAGCCGCACACCATGTACCTACAGGTCTAGAGCCCCACACCATGTACCTACAGGTCTAGAGCTCCACACCATGTACCTACAGGTCTAGAGCCCCACACCATGTACCTACAGGTCTAGAGCCCCACACCATGTACCTACAAGTCTAGAGCCCCACACCATGTACAGCTATCTAGAGCCCCACACCATGTACCTACAGGTCTAGAGCCCCACACCATGTACAGCTATCTAGAGCCCCACACCATGTACCAACAGGTCTAGAGCCCCACACCATGTACCTACAGGTCTAGAGCCCCACACCATGTACCTACAGGTCTAGAGCCCCACACCATGTACAGCTATCTAGAGCCCCACACCATGTACCTACATGTCTAGAGCCCCACACCATGTACAGCTATCTAGAGCCCCACACCATGTACCAACAGGTCTAGAGCCCCACACCATGTACCTACAGGTCTAGAGCCCCACACGAAGTACCTACAGGTCTAGAGCCCCACACCAAGTGCACCTGTCTAGAGCCCCACACCAAGTGCACCTGTCTAGAGCCCCACACCAAGTGCACCTGTCTAGAGCCCCACACCAAGTGCATCTGTCTAGAGCCCCACACCAAGGGCACCTGTCTAGAGCCCCACACCAAGGGCACCTGTCTAGAGCCCCACACCAAGTGCACCTGTCTAGAGCCCCACACCAAGGGCACCTGTCTAGAGCCCCACACCAAGTGCACCTGTCTAGAGCCCCACACCAAGGGCACCTGTCTAGAGCCCCACACCAAGTGCACCTGTCTAGAGCCCCACACCAAGTAGCTACGGTCTAGAGCCCCACACCAAGTGCACCTGTCTAGAGCCCCACACCAAGTGCACCTGTCTAGAGCCCCACACCAAGTAGCTACGGTCTAGAGCCCTACATCAAGTACCTACAGCTGTCTAGAGCCCCCATAAAAAGTACAGCTATCTAGAGCCCTACAGTTCTAGAACCCAACAGTTCTAGATGCCAATGCTGACACTAAACTCTACCTGCACGTGAGCTCTAGCAGCACCTGTCGGGGTCAAGGAAATCATTCTTTAAATTCTCCCACCACTTCCTCATTCATTGATGTTCTCTCCACCCCCCCCCCCCACCGGGAGCCAGTACTACAGATAAGATACTGTATCTACAAATACATAGTCGACGGTGACTTTTATCTGTACTTAAAATACCACCAGGGATTCTATGGCTTATCTTAGTTGTGTTCTATCGTTGTGGTGAGTATTTTATTATCGCGTTTTCCTAGTCGGCGTGGAGCGTGCCATACGATCACTACTTGAAGAATCACACAGTATAAACACAAAGGAGAAACCCAGATATAAAGCCTGTACTAGTAGGAGATAATGTTTTAAATTAAAGATCATTGTTTATGTGATTTGGGATAGTGCACACATTACGCAACAGGCAATCTTCGTTGTTAGCCTTCAACAATTCGATCGTATCGCAAAACTAGCAGTGACTGTTTAAAGTTACAATAATACTATGCCACCCAATGGACTAAAGAACTGGCATTTATCTGGACTGGACGCCTTACTCTGAAGTTTTAGAAGTTTAAAACAAAAGCACGAACATGTTAATAAGTATGAAAGCTTAATCAGGGTTTCTTTCAAGACATTTTTACCACGGTGCGGGGCAGAAATGGGGGTGGTGGGTGGAACTTGAAAGTACATACATAATTTTTCTATTAGTCAGGGAGGGGGGTGGGTGAAAGGCTCTAGGAAAGGGCAGTCCCCCCCCCCTCCCCCACCAACCAAAGATAAATCTGAAGGTAGCATTGAATACCGTACACGTATTTAATACTACTAATAACTGGGAAAATAACTTTAATAATGAACCACCCTGTATTTTTATAATATAACAGAACTAAAAACTTAAAGCTGGCATTAAGGCAAGAAATAAAACAGGTTGAACCCATCAGATGTCAAACAAATACATTTGCAAGTATAGTTTAAAAAAGCCAATCAAAACGCGAGTTATTTTCAACGTTTTACACAGTGCTAATCAGGTATTTTCCACCCTAATTTTTGCCACACAGATCTCTTCAGCGTGGTCTAAAGGTAAAACGTGTCAACATGAAAACAAACACGAGCGGGTATATAACAGCCACTCACCTGCCTAATTGCAGACAGCCTGGAAGGGCCTACAGGATGTACCTGCACGGCAGACGAGAGCGCATTTCTGGCAGTGGGTGGACTCTCAGGTACTACCGTCTGTGGAGAAGGCGCACGTGCATTCATGAGATACTTCAAAAAGACTGCTCACATACAGTGTAACATAAAGTAGACATTTTTTTTACTGACATTTACCCCATGTAATATATTCATAGACCACCCACTCTCATATAACTGTTGTAAAATATATAATTATACAACAATGCAGTATATCACACATACGGCATATCTATAATATAAGCCGCCATGTAGTGTGTCATTCCTTGATTCCTTCCGTCATCGGTATAGCAACAATACAGAAAAATTAAGCCACGTCCTTGCATGCATCACATCATCTTATTACAAACACAGGACTGAAGTCTTTTATGTATAGCATTATTTTTAAATAGCCAACCCAAAACTGTTTGTATTATCCATACAACCCAGAAGCTAGCTGCCTTTTGACAACGTACAATTAACAAACGGCCATAAATCAGCCTGTGCTCTAACCTGTTTTGCTATGAACGTTTCATGAATTACATCTAAACTATATTGACTACAGCTAGTTATTATGGGTAGCTCTTACTACTCTTAGTATAGACAACTGCTGTTAAAAACATTCACTCAGTCTATACGTTTAATGCACACGTTTTTGGCTAGTACTTCAAATCTAAAGCACCGTTTCCTATTTTCATCAGACACGTGAATTAACGTGGCCCCTCCTAATTAAGACACGGGCGACAAGCTGGTACGTAATGAGATGCGCTAATTAACATATGCGCCAAGTGTTATGGGGTATAAAACATTTCACAAAGCTGTCTCAAACGCCTACAAGATAACCCAGTAACACGACTGCTTCAAACTATGAAATATGTGTCTATGTCTGTAGACATTAACGGTCCTCATATTTTGATTTGTGGGCCATCATAAGGTAACATACCAACACGACTGCTTCAAACTATGAAATATGTGTCTATGTCTGTAGACATCAACGGTCCTCATATTTTGCTTTGTGGGCCATCGTAAGGAAACATACCAACACGACTCATCAAATGATGCAATGTGTGTCTGGGGACTTCAGCGGTTCTTATGTTTTGGTTTGAGGGCCATCATAAGGAAACAGTAACACGACTACTTAAGACTATGTACTAAGTGTCTATATGGACATCGGCGGTTCTTATATTTTAGTATGGGGGGAAGGACATGATAAGACACTACTTAAAACTATGTACTATGTGTCTGTGGACATAAGCGGTTCTTAAATTCTGGTGATCCAACAGGTTAGATTATTGCCTTTGTATTTCAGATATATTGTTCAAATTATATTGTCCTGAGATAGCTATCTATCTCAGACATCGGTTCTTTTGTCCTGAAATATTGACGGAAATATTTTGTCCTTGATATATTTTGTTCACAAATGTTTTGTCCTGATATTTTAAATTTTTGTCCTTGATATATTTTGACGGAAATACGTGTTTCTGCCAACATGCATATTATGCGAATGTGTGTTATGGTCCAATTATTTCTCCTTAACATACTTCGGAGGTCGCGCCTTAGTTTCTCCTGCCCCATGCTAGTTAAGCTCTAATATAATTAACTCTTGCCAGCCGATTATGTTTCCCTGTCTCAGTTAAAACAAAGCCACTCCCCCACTCTCCCCACCTAACCAACCAGTCGGCTGACAATGGTTAAAAATAGGTTGTAGTAAAGAATAAACAAAGCTAATCAGATCAATAATTTATAGTGGGGGGTGTGGGGAATAAAGGATTTCAGCAGAGATCAATAAGTTGAGCATGTTATTTGTAGTTCAGGGACTAGCTTTATGGCTTAGCATAGTCGACCATAGAAGAGTTAAGCGCAGCTCCATACTTCAAGAAACGTGTTATAGACAACGAGGTTATGAAAATATAACATGCATTATAGACAACTAAAATAACCTACAACTGAATATGTTCAGCAGTTAAAACGAGGGATTAAAAAAGATAAATTAATCAAATACAAAAGCTTTGTCGATTACATAACTGCATTTAGATTAACAGCGAGGAGCGTTTGTCTCTATTAGCAGCTTAGCTCGTCGGTAGGAGCTCAGCTCAGTCTTACCAGCTTAGCTCAAAGCTATGGAGCTATATACTATAACAAAAAAACTAACAAAATAAGATGTAGTTGTGTATTAGAGCGATTCATGTTAGGATTTATCGGAACTTTCACCGATGTTTGAATCTGAAACCAATGAAATAGGCATGTTGACATGTTATTTCAACGTGTAATGTAAACACAAGTACATAATATAGTACTACATAGGACAGAGTCTTTCTAGTCAGAAGGGATCCGAACCCACCACAGGGCACCAAATCGCCCGCCAACCGTGCATAAGGCCAGAATCGTAAACACTTGGACCATTAGTTGCTGTGGTGTGGTGGGCTAGGAACCCGTCTGACTCATGTCTTTTCTAAGAGTTATGAACCTGTGCCTGTCTGTGGCTGAAATAACCCAGTACGTCAACAAGTCTATAGAGCAAGCGCAAACAAATTAAGTGGCCAAGTGTCTGAAGAAACAGATAGCTCACAAAGTCCCACCACACATATATATTCTGATAAAGTCATACCACATGCGTATATTTTTCTGACAAAGTCCTACCACATGTGTATGTTTTCTGATAAAGTCCTACCAAGTATGTATAGTTTCTGATGAAAGAAAGTAGTTAGGGAAAAGCAGCCGGTATGTCGTGGACCCAACATGGAGGAATATCCCAAAACCGAGTACAGTGGAGAGGTGTGGTTGCGTCCCTATGCTCCTCGATGTGTCTAAAGGAATGATTATGATGATGAACTACGCAGGAAAACAGAATAATGTATGGTCCTACCCAAGATATAGATATACAACCACTTTTGTTTTAAAACAAAAAAGCCATGTTTACATTCAATGTATAAACTGCCACTATGTCTATGTTTGGATACTACTTTCCGTTATATCTATGTTTGAATATTACCTTCCATTATATCTATGTTTGGATATTACTTTCCGTTATATCTGTTTGAATATTACCTTCCATTATATCTATGTTGGGATATTGTAAACTAGTATGGTCATATGGTGGCTCTATCCCATAACCCCAGGAGGGTCATTGGGGCACCACAATTGACTTCCATAACGTCTGTATAGAAGGTGTAAGACAAACAGCCGTGTACATGTGGAGATAAAACTGACACAAAGTCATACCACGACTCAGTGGCCGGAGACATGGGTAAAGACAGCACCCAATACAGCACTAGCAAACCTATTTTAATGGCAGCATATATCGCAACCATCTCAAGGGCAGACAATTTATAAACCCGTATCCCACATAACCGTATGCGTGACGGGTTACACAACAGGCGAGTGGGAGGGGGGAGGTAGTGACAAAACCACTGGCCCGTATCCCTGGCATGTAACAGTACACCTTTAAACCCAGCAGCAGTGCTAAAACACAAACATTTTTTGTTATATAAATAAGGCCTAAAGGATTGCCATTTGAGTGCTGGAATACTGTTGCCGGATGTGGAATGTGATACTGGTATGTTTTCAAGTCTTTGAGTGTAGGCAGACAGTCGGTCACGTGACCGTGATAGATGCATTACATTGGCTAACCGTGTAAAGACTCCTGCCAAGTTGAATGTATTGTTTATTGTTTACTTATAGAATATCAAAAGAACATTTTTTTAAGAAGTAGAATAAAAGTGAAATAGACAAGACAAATCGAGTAAAGAAATAATATACACTGAATCTTACCGTTTAAGGTGGTAATAACATTGCATTTTGAAAACTTGATTTAACATGTGATTAAAGTTGAACTAACATCAACACCCAGTAGGCCTACTTGTATAACCATAAAGAAATGAACACTGAACCCATCACCCTCTCGCTCAGCAGTTGTACACTATATCATGGGTGTGAACGATCTGATACGGATGATCCCACCCATCAACCCACACCTCCCCTCCCTCACCTCTGCCCCACCCCTCTCACATATCCCCACCCTCACATCTTTGACTATCCCATCACTATGCTAGCGCACCCAAGAATGTACTCCCACTTGTATGCTACGTTTCAACCTCATACGAAATCCCATGTCTTCATAAAGCTGAGCTTTAAACGTAATGCTATGAGTGATGACAACATTCATGTAGCCAAAAGGAAACCTATACCGAAGATGAAGTGTAGCAAGTTATTATTGTTAACCTCTAAAACAATTAGTGTACCATATTAGATTGCGGTTAATGAAGGCGGAGATGAAAAACATTTTTTTACCAAGGCTAATGAGTAGACTTTGTAGTCAGCACCAAAAAGGGTTAGCATTCGCGCGCGTATTAGTATTTTGTTAAAGTACGGTAGTTCCGAATGAAGTAAAGTACACAGTTTAGAACTGTGAAAAAGTATAAGCCAGCAATGCATTCCTATACAAAAATCAGACCTTAATTACAGAAATTCAAGAGATCTCCAAGACGAGATTTTATACGCCTAGCTTTAACAAGATAGTTATACCATTTTTATACCATACGAATATTTGACCGAATACATGTGGGTAGGATCACTAATTACTAACAATAGCACGTCATCTACTAATCAACGTAAAATATAAATCTTTTATGTCTTTAGACATTTAAAACAAAATTCAAATAGCGTCAATTTATAATGAGCAGTTTAGCAAATATATTAAAAATTAACCAGCATGCATTTATCTTGATATTTCATCTAACTACCGTGTCGTACTGATAAGCGAGCAAGGTCGTTGCGGCACACTCCCACTTCGACACAGCAGAGGATACTTTTTATTGCAGGTTAGCACCCAGTGACTTGCTGGTGGCTAATCTCTCACCCCCCCCCCCCCTCACACATACCCCCCCCCCCCCACTGCTCCTGCTCTAGCGTGAGGCCGTCGTGATGTGGGTTCACACACGCGTGTTGCTAACCCGCGGTATGAGATCAAATATTCATGGCTGCTCACTGCTAGGGGGGGGGGGGGGGTGTGCCTGTGTATGTGTGTATGTATGTTGTATGTATGTGTGTATGTATGTTGTGTGTGTTGTATATGTGTGTGTTGTATGTTGTATATGTGTATTGTATGTGTGTTGTATGTGTGTGTGTTGTGTGTATGTGTGTATATGTGTTGTGTGTTGTCTGTTGTGTGTGTATGTGTGAGTATATAAGTGTATGTGTATGTATGAGTATGTAAGTGTGAGCATTTATGTGTGTGTATGTGTGTGCAAGTGTGTATGTGTGTGCAAGTGTGTATATGCGTGTATGTGTATGTATGTGCGTGTGTATGTATGTGCGTGTGTATGTATGTGCGTGTGTATGTATGTGCGTGTGTATGTATGTGCGTGTGTATGTATGTGCGTGTGTATGTATGTGCGTGTGTGTAAGTATGTGTTTGTGTGTGTACGTATGTGTTTATGTATGTATGTATAAGCGTATGTGTATGAGTACGGGAATGTATGTGTAGGAAACGCAAGCAGACCATCAGTAGTTCAATAAACTACTACACGAAAGTCCCTTGTATCATACTATTCAAATACAAATGACAAATTACAGCTTTTAAAAAAAAAAAAAATCAAAGCGCATCAAGTAAAATCAACACAATAAAAAACTACTAGCAAGCCGGAAGATGGTATAACCCATGGTTTGGAAGCAGATTTCAATTTTCAAGGCAGAATCGTCGACCCCCCCCCCCCCCCCCCCCCACTACAACTAGTCAGGACACAAACTATCAGCAACCTATGAGCTATCTGTTAGCACCTTCCCTTAAGAATTTCGACTGAGCAGAACACGGGATGTACTAGTACACAGCATGGACTAGCCCAGTGGGATAGGACAAACTTGTCCATCTCTGTCACGTGCGGTCATCTGTACTAATTAGCGGCAAGGACGATTTAAGTTAATTTTGGGTGGGTTTTGTCAGTGATAGGTGGGTAACGTGGAAAATACGCTGGTCACGTTAGTCGTATGTGGATCACGTGGGTAATATTTTGGTCACGTTAGGTCATGGGGGTACTAAGTGGGTAATGTGGATATGTAGATCACGTGGGTACTAGATAGGTCACGTGACTACTAGGTGGGTCACGTTCTTGGTATGTGGATCACGTGGACAATATTTGGGTCACGTTAGTGGTATGTAGGTCATATAGTAACTAGGTGGGTCACGTTGATATAATGTAAGTCACGTGTATAAGTGGTAGGTCACGTGTATAAGTGGTAGGTCACGTGTATAAGTGGTAGGTCACGTGTATAAGTGGTAGGTCACGTGGATAAGTGGTAGGTCACGTGGATAAGTGCTAGGTCACGTGATTAAGTGGTAGGTCACGCGGATAAGTGGTAGGTCACGTGGATAAGTGGTAGGTCACGTGGATAAGTGGTAGGTCACGTGGATAAGTGGTAGGTCACGTGGATAAGTGGTAGGTCACGTGGATAAGTGCTAGGTCACGTGGATAAGTGCTAAGTCACGTGGATAAGTGCTAGGTCACGTGATTAAGTGCTAGGTCACGTGGATAAGTGGTAGGTCACGTGGATAAGTGGTAGGTCACGTGGATAAGTGGTAGGTCACGTGGATAAGTGGTAGGTCACGTGGATAAGTGGTAGGTCACGTGGATAAGTGGTAGGTCACTTGGTAAGTGCTAGGTCACGTGATTAAGTGCTAGGTCACGTGGATAAGTGGTAGGTCACGTGGATAAGTGGTAGGTCACGTGGATAAGTGGTAGGTCACGTGGATAAGTGGTAGGTCACTTGGTAAGTGCTAGGTCACGTGATTAAGTGCTAGGTCACGTGGATAAGTGGTAGGTCACGTGGATAAGTGGTAGGTCACGTGGATAAGTGGTAGGTCACGTGGATCATTTGGTATTACTATGTATGCGGGTCACTTGGGTATTAAGTCACGTGTGTAATAAATGGGCACTTGTTTGACATGCAGGCACGTGATTTGAACAATTTAACTGTGTGACACAAGAATAACAAAGAAGTGTTTTAAGGCCATTGTGTATAGGGGTGGTGGCTTCACATGTTTGATACAATTGCTTAAAGGGTTTTTAACGTCTTGACGATAAAAACTGCCTTGAGTGTTAAAACTGTCTTGGTACTAGACAATATAGACAAGCAGTACCATATGCATGTCTATTAAATTAAAGTAACTTTCCTGTTAACTTACCAAGAACTAAAATTTGAATCATCCGAGGTGGGTTATTTTTACTAATTTTTGTTAAAATTTGTAGTAGAAATTATAATAAATAATTAAAACATTAATACAAATAGCTACTACTAAACTACCTAATGAGTTATGAATAGTCAAATAAATAAAATAAAAAATTTAATAGTTAGTATTCAGACCTCTTACAAAAAAAAAAAAAAAAAACAGCGTAGAAGCATCAAATGTTTTCTTACCTTTGTTCTAGGGGAGTGAACTCCACTGCTAGATCCATCATCAGAACATCTTGAGTTATTTCCCTTTGTGCCCTCGCTATTAGATTTCGTCCCTTGGCTCCCGAGGTCACGATCACCCGCTGGCGTCTTCACGCCGGGCGGAACCACCGGAGTCACAGGCGACATATGTAAAGATGGCGTCAGCTGCGAAAGTGACGCCTCTGATGTCATTGGTGCCGAACCGGAGATCACCGGCGTGGACGTGACCGGTTGGGACCGGTCGTTTTTGCCGGCCGTTATCTGGGAGCGGCCGGAGTTTATCGGCGAGGTACTGTGAGTTATCCTGGGCGTTGAGTCTAAGATATCCCCGCCCTTAGTGGCCCGGGGTGGGGCCGCTAGCTCGCTCGAGTTATCGCTCGATTGGCTATTTTTATCCCGGTGTGGCTTGACCGCCCCATCTTTGGCTTTATGTCGAGTCTGGGCACCTGGGGATATATTATAGATAAATATATGCAGGTGTTCAATAGATTTACATATGTATACAGGTGATAATATTAAAAGAAGATAAAAAAAAAACAGTACGTGCGTAGGCAATGAGAAAGGAGATGCAACGGGTGCTTAAAACCGACAGCACTAATTTATCTATCTATCTATCTATCTATCTATCTATCTATCTATCTATCTATCTATCTATCTATCTATCTATCTATCTATCTATCTATCTATCTATCTATCTATCTATCTATCTATCTATCTATCTATCTATCTATCTATCTATCTATCTATCTATCTATCTATCTATCTATCTATCTATCTATCTATCTATCTATCTATCTATCTATCTATCTATCTATCTATCTATCTATCTACCTACCTACCTACCAATCAATCATTCAATCATCTGAAAAAAATCCCCTTTCTATAATACTATATATTCAAACAGCACCAAAAAAATTAAACATGATTACACTGACCCTAAACCTAATCAAACCATTACAGTTAACACTAGTCGAAGGGTCATGCTGGGGCTAGCCTGTTCTATAGAATACGAACCGTGTAATAAATGTGATTTATTTAGTGCTGTGTCAGCCAGTATCAAGTATTGGATAAGATTGCCTGGATCCCACTTTACCAATAACAGTTATGGTAAGTGTTCTCGAGAGTTAAGTCGTTACCACGGGCTATTTGATCTTGGATGGGGGTGGTGGGGGGGGGTGGGTTAATGACCGGGGAAACAGTCTATTTCAGATCAGCTCTCTTCTCCGGACGAAATTTAAAAAAAAATATTTCTATATGTATTTATACGTTAGCTTGTGTCCCTCCCCAGGAGAAATAACTATGAAAGAAACCCTACATACAACAGCCAGATCAAGCAAACAAATCCATTTAACTTGGCCGTACGTCCAAGTTTCTGTAATTAAAGTCTGCTGCCAACATCTAGATAGTACAACACTTACCTGTGCCATTGACAGAGGTGTTGGGCATGAAGTCTGGCTCAGTCACCGTCTCCGTCACCTCATCACTCAGGTCCAGACACTCCTGCAGACAGAAGCAGACGGTAGTTACAGCAAACGATAGTTACATCAGGCGATAGTTACATCAGGCGATAGTTACATCAGGCGATAGTTACAGCAGTCGATAGTTACAGCAGTCGATAGTTACAGCAGTCGATAGTTACAGCAGACGATAGTTACAGCAGACGATAGTTACAGCAGACGATAGTTACAGCAGACGATAGTTACAGCAGGCGATAGTTACAGCAGGCGATAGTTACAGCAGACGATAGTTACAGCAGACGATAGTTACAGCAGACGATAGTTACAGCAGACGATAGTTACAGCAGACGATAGTTACAGCAGACGATAGTTACAGCAGACGATAGTTACAGCAGACGATAGTTACAGCAGGCGATAGTTACAGCAGTCGATAGTTACAGCAGACGATAGTTACAGCAGGCGATAGTTACAGCAGGCGATAGTTACAGCAGGCGATAGTTACAGCAGACGATAGTTACAGCAGGCGATAGTTACAGCAGACGATAGTTACAGCAGACGATAGTTACAGCAGACGATAGTTACAGCAGGCGATAGTTACAGCAGACGATAGTTACAGCAGACGATAGTTACAGCAGACGATAGTTACAGCAGACGATAGTTACAGCAGACGATAGTTACAGCAGACGATAGTTACAGCAGACGATAGTTACAGCAGACGATAGTTACAGCAGGCGATAGTTACAGCAGTCGATAGTTACAGCAGACGATAGTTACAGCAGGCGATAGTTACAGCAGGCGATAGTTACAGCAGGCGATAGTTACAGCAGACGATAGTTACAGCAGGCGATAGTTACAGCAGGCGATAGTTACAGCAGGCGATAGTTACAGCAGGCGATAGTTACAGCAGGCGATAGTTACAGCAGGCGATAGTTACAGCAGGCGATAGTTACAGCAGACGATAGTTACAGCAGACTATAGTTACAGCAGACGATAGTTGAAGCAGACGATAGTTACAGCAGAAGGCTAGAGAACTAATTACAACCTCCGCATCATTTTTCAGCGTCGGAGGTAAAATTCATGCGGTAGACAATACAGGATGGTCGGGCAAGGAATGAAAAAGATGGATTTACGAGTCAAACTGGATCAGACCTGAGGGGTTATAATTAAATGAAGTCACATTTCATAGGGAGTGGGGGAGGAGTAAGTGCAGATGTACTAGGTTGGTCGGTTGTATGGGATTTAGAAATCTGACTTTGTATGATATTTTAGATTATTTTTAAGGACAAGAAACATTATTTAACTTAGTTATATGAAGGAATGAGATAAGCTAGGACGGCGAGACCTAGCGATAAGACGCTAGACTGTTAACCAAAGTTCTCGAGTTCGAATCCGGGTTCAAGTCAGTAGAACTTTCTTGAGTCTACCCAGCCCTGATGGGTACCTAACTCACATTAGGGAAAATTAAGGCGGCCTGGGCATATTACTAACCGCATTATCCCTTCATATGCAGAGGTCACTGAAACAGATTAACACTACTTCATCTGCCTCCAGTGTCTTGGACACGAACAGGAAAACATGATGATGGTTGTGGTTGGCAATGCCATTTTGCGACGAAGACAAACAAAAGTGCTTGGTACGGGGGTGAAATGGGCTAAAATTGCACGATGTTAACCAAGAATACCTCTCCCCGCCACCCCTATATTGAGTCTTCATTTTACAACCGCTTATCAGTTGATGAAAATACGTGTATTTATGAAACAGCTTTACATTTACAGCCCTTCCGTTCTGCCATCTCCTAACATACAGGTTTAAATGTAAACATTCGTATACATGAAACAGCTTTACACGTAGGCTACATCTAATACGTTCTGGAACTTAGTATATTACACGTTAAAACAAGACCTTTCAAACAGCAACTCTTCTATTTTCTACCCATTACCAGCGGTATCTAAATTACAATCACTTAACGCGGGTGTGACGTGTGCTTAATATAAGCGCCGAGTCTTCCACCGGTCTACATTATCTCCCAGTTTTTTCATGCAAGATAAGCGGGATGTGAGTTCAAGGTCGGTCATCACCAGTGTTGACGATACCATCAAAGTCTGCTCGTGCACTAGACATTACCAGAGCTATATCGTCATGACCTGACAGGTTCGATACCGGGAAAACCCGATCATGCCTGTGATGCTTGACTTTATGGGATGGTGTGGCAAGGGGATAGAGCGCTCGCATGCTAACCCGAAAGACTGGAGTTTGGTTCCGAAACGTTTAGCAAACCGAACTGAAGTCTAGTGGACGTTTCTGAGTCCACCCAACTCTATAGTGAAAGTAAACGCCGGCTGTTGAAAGAACTGCTGACCACGATGTTCCCTCATGTGTCGAAGTCACAGAAACGGTCTAACTCTACTTCATATCTCCAATCATGCCCAGAATCAGTTTCTTGTTGAACTGTACACATAGTATTAAAAAAAAGATGTATTCAGAAGAATTTTTTGTTCCATTTAAACTCATCCGCCGAGCAACAGCAGGTAAATCAAATTTCGGATTTTTAAAAATTGTACATACACACAAACGCACTCACAGTTTATACAACCAGTGGTTCTTGCAGACATTTCACGCCCCCCCCCCCCTTTTTTTTTTCCCGGGACGAAATATTTATTATGATGGGGGGAAAGGGGGTTGCAAAACGCCTGTAAGAAATCATGTTCCAAAGACACACCGACACAAAAAATGACTAAAGGTTGAGTCTATGACTCCCATGACCTGGATCCAGGAGTGCCAGTGCACGACGGAGCCACCGTGTGCGCGTGAGTGGCCGGCGGAAGCCGTGTAGACCGAGGTTTAAACATCCACATATTTATCGTGTCACTGTTATATTAGTCCTTAGATCAACATGGCACTCGGTCAAGATAAGGTGTGAGGGTAGGTAGGACTTGGCTGCAATCGCATAAGATGATCGCTGATGATAGCGTCACGAGTGACTAGGGCTAGTCAGATGTTTTTTTTCTCCCCACTACAGCCATCGTGTAATCTAACATTAACACACAGCTAATTCATAAAGATAACATTGGGGCTCGTCCATAAATGACGTCACACCTCTTGGTTTGGGAGGGGGATGTATACGATTTTTTCTTTAAAACGTTTAGTTAAAATTATTATTCAGATTCAGAAAGAGGAAGGGTGGGGGTGGTGGGATTAGAGGAACTTGACGTTTTGGGTTTCTGATAACCTTGAAAAGATAGGGTGGTGAGGTTTTAATGGATTCGATACTTCATTAACTGACTACCCCTTTACCCTAACAACATTTTTATTTACAAGCGAGTCGGCCAGTTACCTAAGTAACTTGAAATAACATGGCTGTAATTGCTTTTAGAATAGGTTACAATAAGTTTATAATCACTGTTAAAAGGGTGATTTTGCTCTACTATTCGCGACAACCAGATTTTAAACACTGTTGAAATGTTATTCCTGAGTAAAAAAAAACAAAAAAACAAATACAAAAACCCGTTACGCTGTGTTGTGATCAAAGCCCTGCATGTTTGCTACGCACAGCTGACGACAGGTGTATGCATTCACTACAATTATAATTAGCCAGGCACCACGTTAGCTCATTTACATTTGTTTTCTCGTGGAAACAAAAACATCAAGTGATCAAGGGAGTTTTAATTCACTAACCTTGAAACTAAACACGCCTGTGTGATAGCATAGTGAAGCCGCCCCCCTCCCCTCTCTTTTACACACACGCACATAACACACCCACCCAACAGAATATGCTCACACTAATATCACGCATAGACATCTAACAAATCGCACACGCTTACGATAACAATGGTCATCTCAATCCAAAATCATAACTTCTAAACAAGGGTCATTTACCAATACAAAAAAACACACCTTAAAACACAACACAACTTGAATTAACCTCATTGCTAGGCCACTACTTAAACACGACATAATAAATAAATACAAAATCTGATAAACTTACGTTAAAACATCAGCTATAAACTAAACCACTATGTCCTATCACAATTTTTAAATCCATTGTTTGAATTCCAGTCCATCACCACTACGAAACCACGACAGCTAAGCCTATTATATAAATAAGAACATAGTTCCAACACCACCTTGCTACGTTTTTAAGCCAGAAGAATCTCACTACTAAAAGCTATGGAGCAACGAAATCCTTCAAGTGCCTGCCATACGCAGGTAGCCGGAGCGAGAGTTGTGTATCTGAGATGGTAATTAGCTCCCCTTCACGGAGATGAGAGGATTGGTTCCGTGTGGGTACACTAATCATCCTCCCCACTGCTACACCATCTGCTAAAAATATTTACACGTACTCAAAAGTAAAAAAAAAAAAAAAAAAACACCTGTAAATTCCTTCAAAACGTCGCAAGAAGAAAGGTCGTGAGCTTGCACTTTGTCAAATATAAAACAAAACGAGTAGCGTCCCTTCGATAAAAAAAAAGTTATCTCCCTTTTCTTTACGAACTAAACGTCACTTCAAATAACTTTATTAAAAACAAGAATCTACATAAAATTCACGGAAAAATGACAATCCATACCGAGGCCAAGATCCACGGTTTATGTTGTAGATGTCTAGAATAAGAACATTAGATGCCTAGAATAAGAACATTAGATGTCTAGAATAAGAACATTAGATGTCTAGAATAAGAAAACCAGAGAGGGTGGAGTCGATGGTCCAGATACCAGAGGTAGATAACCTCCTCGTGTCTTGTGCACTTCCCCTGCATGACACCACACTGCATACAGCACCAAGCTACAACAGCAGGTGTACCACCACGACGCATGAACTTTCTATAACTTACACAACAACAAAAAAACTATGCCATTGCATCCAGTGTTTATATCTGTTTTAAATCAGATAAAGACAAGACATATGGAGCTTCAGAAAAACGTAACGCACAATTAAATAGTAGGCATGGGTTTTCTAAACTGATGACTAAGCACTTTCCCTACGCGAAATTACCTCTGTGGTACGAAGCACTGTAACTGAGGTACACAACATTAAAAAAAATGTAATCCCTCGTTTGCTGTTATACAAGAGAAGTTTATAAAGGGAAGTAACCTCGAGTACACACGCAGTTTATCACTCCTTGTAAAGTGAGTTATGGCCCGCTCCCTGAACCATAAACTAATCCAACGTCCACTCGCACAACGGGTGTCTGTGTTCACAGACACACAAACAAACAAACACAACGTCATACACGGGCGAGTCTACACAATCTTATTTAACACACTACTCACACTACGAGAGATGGAAAAGTAAAACAAAGCATAGTTTTAGTAGCGTGTTGATGTACACGTAACGCTATTGAGAATGTAAACACGATTACGGTAAAGCATAACTTGATTTGTACAGTGTTACGCATTATTGGATGAGTGTGCGTATGTGTATGTGTATTTGAATGGGTTAAGGTAAACGGGAGTGTGTGTGGGTGAGTAAGTATATAAATGTATGTATGAGTGAGGGTATATGTAAGTTTGTGTATGAGTGAATGAATCTGCGAGTGTTGGTGTGAGTATATGTATGTTCTTATGTAAGTGTATGAGGGTGAGTGTATTTGTGAGTATATGTGTGCGAGCATGACAATGTATACGATAATTAATATGTGTCTTCTTGAGTATCTTTATGTTCAAGTGTAAGTGTATGAGCGTGAGTGTATGTGAGTGTATGAGTGAATAAATGTGTGAGTATCTGTATGTTCATATGTGAGAGTGTATGTGCGAGTATGTGTGCGAGTGTGCGCGAGTGTGTGTGCGAGTGTGCGCGCGAGTCTGCGCGCGAGTGTGTGCGTGCGCGAGTGTGTGCGTGCGCGAGTGTGTGCGTGTGCGAGTGTGTGTGCGAGTGTGTGTGTGAATGCATATGTGTGAGTATGAGTGAATGTTTCTTTTTTGAGTATCTGTATGTTCATATGTAAGAGTATGAGTGTATATGTGAGCATCTGTATGTTCGTATATGAGCTTGTATGTAATAAAGCTATTCCCATTTATTTCTCACAGCAGCTGTTGGACCCACCAATGATATTAATACAGCTCAAACCACAAATATATACTTAGAAAAAAATTACATGCTACAATGATGAATTGGCCTACCACCAACAGACCACAATACAAATTTAACCTACACAAACATTATGCAATATCAACAACTTCAGTAAGACTGTAGATAACATACGGAATATCTGACAGTGCCGTTAAATTTTAACTAACAAAAAAGAAGGTTTAGCTACTGTATGACATTGCCATTACAACGAGGATTTCCTTCCAATAAAAACACAAACATTAAGAAAAAAACACGAACAACTAAATCACATGAACCACATCCATAGTATGAAAAAAAATCACCATTTGAAAAATATCACCAGAATAATATGACGGCTATAGAATCAACAAAATGCCATCATTTAAACAAAAAACTAGCAAATAATGCGGAACAAAAATGTGTTGGCTTTTGGAGTACAAGCACATTTCGAAAGGTTTGAGAAAGGTGTTTATGGTTGTAAAAAGTGGTAGGAAAAATAGGCGTTTATTGTTGAGAGTTAGTTAGAGGTTTTTGAGTGGTTAGGAAAGGTGTCCATGGTTAATAAGTGTGGTTAGCTAAAGGTGTTTATAGTTTTTGAGATGGTTTGGTAATGGTGTTCTAGTGGTTAGCTAAAGGTGTTCATAGTTTTTGGGATGGTTAGGTAATGGCGTTCCAGTGGTTAGCTAAAGGTGTTCCAGTGGTTAGCTAAAGGTGTTCCAGTGGTTAGCTAAAGGTGTTCCAGGGGTTAGCTAAAGGTGTTCCAGGGGTTAGCTAAAGGTGTTCCAGGGGTTAGCTAAAGGTGTTCCAGGGGTTAGCTAAAGGTGTTCCAGTGGTTAGCTAAAGGTGTTCCAGTGGTTAGCTAAAGGTGTTCCAGGGGTTAGCTAAAGGTGTTCCAGTGGTTAGCTAAAGGTGTTCCAGTGGTTAGCTAAAGGTGTTCCAGTGGTTAGCTAAAGGTGATTATGATTGAGTGCAGGTAGTGAGACCAGAGCATGAAACTTTTTGTTTCACTTACGCACATCTGAGATAACTTAAACGTGTTTTATGCTTCACGAGTTGTTTTTTTTTCAGCGCCATGGTAAAAATATCCAGTGCAATCTAGATCTACGTCATAAGCTGCAGGTTAACATGGAATGATCTATGTCTACTCACATTCTTAGTATAAATCAAATACTGTGAAATATGTTAGCATGGAATGATCTGTCTACTCACATTCTCAGTATAAATCAAATACTGAGTAGAACGTTATCAACTCTATGTCTACTCTTAGTCTAGATGTAAATCATTCTGTAAAAACGGACCAACATGGAATGACCTACGCCTCTTCTTAAAATGTTCGATCCACAATTCAAGACTGACAAAGAACACCTAGATTTCTGCAGGAACATGCTGCTCTTATATCACAACCTAAACCAAAACAACAGCAGAGACGGATAACACTTAGGTTACGGCCTTAGCTAAAAATCATCCAGCACCCCGACTGTTGTATTGCAAAATGATTTATATATATTCGAAAAACTGTATTTCATGTGTATTCTGGGCGCTGGGTGGCATGTCTTCTGGGACCCTAGGTGGCATGACTTCTGGGGCCTTAGGTGGCATGTCTTCTGGGGCCCTGGGTGGCTTGTCTTCTGGGGCCCTGGGTGGCATGTCTTCTGGGGCCCTGGGTGGCATGTATTCTGGGGCCTTGGGTGGGATATATTCTGGGGCCCTGGGTGGGATGTATTCTGGGGCCTGGGTGTGATGTATTCTGGGGCCCTGGGTGGGATGTATTCTGGGGCCTGGGTGGGATATATTCTGGGGCCCTGGGTGGGATGTATTCTGGGGCCCTGGGTGGGATGTATTCTGGGGCCTGGGTGTGATGTATTCTGGGGCCCTGGGTGGGATGTATTCTGGGGCCCTGGGTGGGATGTATTCTGGGGCCTTGGGTGGGATATATTCTGGGGCCTTGGGTGGGATATATTCTGGGGCCTGGGTGGCATGTATTCTGGGGCCTTGGGTGGCATGTATTCTGGGGCCTTGGGTGGGATATATTCTGGGGCCCTGGGTGGGATATATTCTGGGCCATGGGTGGGATGTATTCTGGGGCCTTGGGTGGGATATATTCTGGGGCCTTGGGTGGGATATATTCTGGGGCCCTGGGTGGCATGTATTCTGGGGCCTTGGGTGGGATATATTCTGGGGCCCTGGGTGGGATATATTCTGGGCCATGGGTGGGATGTATTCTGGGGCCTTGGGTGGGATATATTCTGGGGCCCTGGGTGGCATGTATTCTGGGGCCCTGGGTGGCATGTAATCTGGGGCATTGGGTGCGGTGTAATCTGGGGCCCTGGGTGCGGTGTAATCTGGGGCCCTGGGTGCAGTCTATTCAGCCTCCACTTAAATCCCCTATTGCCACAGAACCTGCCAATCAGAACCAGGCAACTACAAATGACTGCGGTCTCAATGAACATCAGCAGCTACACGCTTGAGTTTACTAACGATAAAAACATTGCCGGCAGGACGAAAGAAGGTGAGCTTAAGGTAAAAACAGAGCGGATGTAAACAGATTAAGGCGCACCCATAGTTACGTAACATAGTAGGGGAGAGGGGAAAGTCAGTCTATTTAAAACATGAATGAATTCAGCCATTCAAAGACAGGAAACGTCAGCCAACACAAAACAGATGAATGACTTCTCAGAGGGAAAGTCAACCCACACAAAACAGATGAATGACTTCATTCTCAGAGGGAAAGTCAACCCACACAAAACAGATGAATGACTTCATTCTCAGAGGGAAAGTCAACCCACACAAAACAGATGAATGACTTCATTCTCAGAGGGAAAGTCAACCCACACAAAACAGATGAATGACTTCATTCTCAGAGGGAAAGTCAACCCACACAAAACAGATGAATGACTTCATTCTCAGGGGGAAAGTCAACTCACACAAAACAGATGAATGACTTCTCAGAGAGAAAGTCAACCCACACAAAACAGATGAATGACTTCATTCTCAGAGGGAAAGTCAACCCACACAAAACAGATGAATTGCTTCATTCTCAGAGAGAAAGTCAACCCACACAAAACAGATGAATGACTTCATTCTCAGAGGGAAAGTCAACCCACACAAAACAGATGAATGACTTCATTCTCAGAGGGAAAGTCAACCCACACAAAACAGATGAATGACTTCATTCTCAGGGGGAAAGTCAACTCACACAAAACAGATGAATGACTTCTCAGAGAGAAAGTCAACCCACACAAAACAGATGAATGACTTCATTCTCAGAGGGAAAGTCAGCCAACACAAAACAGATGAATGACTTCATTCTCAGAGGGAAATTCAACCCACACAAAAAAAGATGAATGACTTCATTCTCAGAGGGAAAGTCAGCCAACACAAAACAGATGAATGACTTCATTCTCAGAGGGAAAGTCAACCCACACAAAACAGATGAATGACTTCTCAGAGGGAAAGTCAGCCAACACAAAAAAAGATGAATGACTTCATTCTCAGAGGGGAAGTCAACCCACACAAAACAGATGAATGACTTAGTATATCTCAAAGAGGAAAGTCAGCCCACATAAAACAGATGAATGACTACAGACATTCCTTGTGAGGAAAGTCAGCCCACATAAAACAGATGAATGACTACAGACATTCCTTGTGAGGAAAGTCAGCCCACATAAAACAGATGAATGACTACAGACATTCCTTGTGAGGAAAGTCAGCCCACATAAAACAGATGAATGACTACAGACATTCATTGAGAGGAAAGTCAGCCACTACAAAACCAATGAATGACTGCAGCAATGTACAAAGAAGAAAAGTCACCTCCCTCAGATGAATGACGGCAGCCATTCTCAGATAGAAAGTCATCCCCCACAAAACTAATGAATGGCGCCAACAATTCTAAGACAAAAAAAAAATACAATGCACTGCACTCAAGTTCACCGCTTAACTAAAACAACCCAGAAGAAAAAAAAAGGAGGGGGTGGTTTTTGTTTATATAACCGAGACAGCAATCTCTGGATGCGTGTAGTGGTTTCCACTGTTTAAATCAAGATACTCAATCTAGATGATCCTGTTTCAGTGACTCGCGGTAAATAGATTAGAATAAGAAAATTACGACATCATACACGATGCACTGTGGTCATATTTACCAATATTAACAATGAAATATATTCAATCTAGATGGTCCTGTTTCCGTTTCTTTGACTCGAGATAAATAGAATATCATGACCTCATACACTATGCCTAGCGGTCTAATGAAAGTATACATATTTATCAATATAAACAATGAAAGATAATCCAGATAATCCTATTTCCGTTTCCTTGACTCGAGGTAAATAGATTGGAATATCACGACATCATACACTATGCATGGCGGTCTAATGAAAGTACATATATATATATACGAGCCGGCCCGCGGCATAACATACGCCGCTATTTAGTTGTTGTTTTTTCTACTTTTCAGTAATTCATAATTTGTGAATTCGACAGTACCAATGCTGCCACTGAAAATATTTCTTTAAAACACTATAAGTATAGTATAAGTAGCTCGTTAAGGATTATAACCACCCCCCCCTTCCTCCCCCCCCCCTACGTTTAAAATCGTTGCCCCTGCTTGTAAACATTTAGAGTGAACACAGCTCACTAAAACCATGTAGGGGTGGGGAGGTAGGGAGCGCGTTTACAGCTTGTTTTCTAGCGGCTCCCAGAAGAGAATTATATATATATATATATATATATATATATATATATATATATATATATATATATATATATATATATATATATATATATCTCAATATTAATAATGGGAGATATTCAATCTTAAATGAGAGTATTCATTGAATAAAGTAAATAAAGTAAATAAAGAGGATCGAATGACCTAAAACAACAGAATACAATCAATTCTCAAGCGAAGATGTAGTCGATTATTGTTTATCTAAGCCGAGTTTATTTTAGTCTGTATACACACGGTTTGTCACTGCACGTGTTGAATAAACTCAAGGATGTACAATCAAAGTGAGAGTCTCTACTTAAATACACTTAAGTTTATGATGGGTTGAGAAACACATTATCATGAACACAAGGCATGCTGTAACAGAGGCGTAGCGACCCTACCCTACAATTTGACGCCCACCTCGGGAACAACCTTTCGATTTTCAATTTGCACCCTCCCCCCCCCCCCCCACCAAACTTTCAATTTGCACTCCCACCCATATATTTTTTATATTTATGATGCAAAACTGCAGCTAAAATGATATTTTAATTTGTTTTTACAACCCATTTTGGCGCCCCCAAAGGTCGGCGCCCGGGGACATATGTACCCCCCGCCCCCTCTCGCTACGCCTGTGCTGTACAACTAATTATATCCCAATGCTATCATTCTTCATAGTAATGTACTTAAAGTAATTATGATACTAATTATATCCTTCTTATGAAGCTACTTTAACAAAGTGAAAAAATCAAAACCACAAGTCACATGTTGAAACCAATACTGAATTGAATTAAACGAAACTCATGCCCACAAAATCGCTACCTAAATTTAGAACCACAAATTTTCCAAATCAATCTATTCCCGTGCTTCTTAAGCATCAATTTATAACAAGAAACACCGAATAAAATCTTTTTTGCATCACCGCCAATAGCGTCGACATTTCACTTTCCGGATCAAACACGAAATAAAAAACCACTTCCCACTTCCTCAAGCGATAATTAGCCACCGATCCTCACCCCCCTAATCATACACACATGTACATGCAGATATAAACTCGGATGTTGAGGCGTGCCCCACAGATAGATAGCTAACTCATAACCCGCACGCGACTACTTCCTGCGGTAAAACAACTTGATACGTTTATTTACTATGGGAGGGGATGTAGAGTGTCAAGATCATTTTTAATACGTGTATTTTACATTTCAAATGTCAAAATCATTTTAGTACGTTTATTTTATTATAGGAGGGGATTTACAGCGTCAAGATGATTTTTTCAATACGTTCTATTTTACTATAGGAGGATATTTCAAGTATCAAGATGATGTTTTAAAAACTTTACACCAATCCAAACACGCACGTAAGAAATGTACACACATGTTTTAAAAACTTTACACCAATCCAAACACGCACGTAAGAAATGTACACACATCCATCAGCAATAATTATAATTATATACCCACCCACCTATGTATGTAAAGCAGTCATCATAATTATACACCAACACACGCACTTATCAAACAGACGCACAACAACAGCACCAATCAAAATGTATTACTTGTGTACTAAAACCTCGTGACGACTACACTCTTGTTAATACTTATTATTGGTAATGAAATCTCAATTTAGTTGTAACGACAATCTATTGTCCCAAGTTTGCTTACCTTACCAGTGTTTCTTTCAAACTTTTGTCTCGGGGGGAGGAGGGGGTGTGCGGACACTGGTCAAAGAATATATATTTTCTATTTAAATTCCATTTCGCTCGGCGGGGGGGGGGGGGGGGTAACATTGCCCCATGCACGAAGAGATGCCTGGGAGAAACTGTGTACCTTACCCTTAAACCATGCCACTAACAGCAGTCATATGGCCATACGAAATAACCCTCTCAATACTACCGACCTAAATTATAAAAAAAAAAAAACAGGTACGCGCAGTGTCTTTATTGTTGTTCATTGATCAAATAAACCCCTACTCTTCTTCTGTAGTCAGGCTAAAATTTCTAGATAAACTCGCACATAAAGCAGGCCTCCATGGGTACATTAACATTCTTAGCTCTTCATCATACGTTCTGTGTTAACATTTTTATCCAGGTTTTTAAAGCGATATTTTATTAGCCTTAAACCATTTGCTATTTTAAACACGGGAACGTTTTGGCCAAGTAATGTGTTACTAATTATAAACAATTACGATTTTTTTTTTTTTTTAAATCACTGCACGCATTCCCTTACCTGTTAAAAAAAACTAACACAACATACGCTCACATATTACACTACTGACGCGTAACCCTGAAAAGTTAAAAGAAATTTTTCAATGTTTTAATTACGTTCACTAAAAAAGAGCTAAAACTACTCATAATATCAGCCTAAAAATGATGGTGAGAGTTAACTCCCTGCAGCATTAACTTAAGCGTTAAGGGAAGTAAGCTGTGATAATTGACTAAGGGGGTGGGGCATGGGAATAAAACTGGACATGATAGACTTCCTTGTTAACTCTTTCATCCAATGTTTACTTTTAATGAATTCCAATCGTTACGTGAACTGCTTGCAGTTTTATAACTACAAAGTATCGCCAAAAAAATACCCCCCGCCACCAAAAAGATTATATAAAGAGGATATGAAACGTACACTTTTAGACTTTATTAAAGAGGGTGAAATTGGAACATCTAATTAATATCTTTCTAGAGAAGAAAGTCTATATTGAGTACCATTAACCCTAACCCTGAAGATTGCTGCGTGCATTGAAATTGGAGCTGGCAAAAAGTGGAGGGGCTCAACTTTTTGCATCTGAACTTTTTTAGTAGCGGGGCTTATCTGGACAAGTACCAAGTATCGCCTGTCTATGTTACTTGGCTCAAGGAGTGGGCGTCATCAGTTATTGTATTGAAATCAAGTTTGTATCGAGATTACAAGTCTCAACGGCATAAAAATCAGATAATGTGGGAAAATGTGCTTTCACGTTAAACCAAATACAGTAAAACGTCAAAAGCCCTTTGGTGCTATAAATTTGTATTAACGTTAATCCTAATCTAATCCTCGCTAGCTACTACAAAAAATCCCACTAACCATCGTTCACTCAGCTTTCAAGTCCGCATTCGACCCCGCGATTAACTCAACTCACAAACTCACCATCACCTGTCTGTGTTCTAGACTATTCAACACAGTGTTTCGTTTCTTTCAGACTTTTTTCTCCAGGGGGAAAGGGGGCAATTGAGAGGCAAATAAGTGCCACTTTTTTGTATAATCCACTCATCAAATTCCGTAATGTTTCTACTTATTTCCGCATACAACTCTTCATTTAAACGTGGAGCACGCTTCAATTAAAAAATTATTAAGCCATGATATATTTATACGCGTGTTAAATGGACGGAAGCAAATAAACTAGATCCCAGTCTAGTCTGTAATCGTTTCATCAGATCGCAAACGCCATGTAAAACACCACATACAATAGCGAGACAGTAAATAGGACGTTCGAGGTTCAAATGTAAGCCTGGGTCAATACGACCTAGTATAGCCTGGCTCTGCATATGTCAGAACAGAAACAAAACGTGTTATAATTCACGTATCTTAAAATATGAAAATTGGCATTTCCGGTTGTCTTAACTCCGGGAACAAAAAAAAAAAAAAAAGAAAACTCAATATACTTAAATATATAGTCTATATTTATTCTTTTGATGGGATCGCGTGACCTAAGCGGTAGAGGGCTAGGCTGCTAGTCTCGAGTTCGAATCCGGTCACAAGTCACTATTACATCCCTGAGTCCACCCAGCTCGGATGGGTACCTAACTCAAGTAAAGGTGGCTGAGCAGTGTGCTGATCACATCATTCCTTTATATGCCCAGGTCAAGAAAGAAACTGTCCTTAACGTTTTGTTGGTATTGTAAATATCTGACCTCGACCCTGTTATTTGGCGTTAAATAAAGGTTTTTTTTTATTTCTTTGACCATATGTGCTTTGACTAAAGGGGGCCAAACACCCAATGGTCAAACGCCCAATGGTCAAGAGCCCAAAGGTCAAACACCTAATGGTCAAACACCCTATGGTCAAACGCCCAATGGTCAAGAGCCCAAAGGTCAAACACCCAATGGTCAAACACCCAATGGTCAAACACCCTATGGTCAAACGCCCTATGGTCAAACGCCCAATGGTCAAACGCCCAATGGTCAAACACCCCATGGTCAAACGCCCAATGGTCAAGAGCCCAAAGGTCAAACACCTAATGGTCAAGAGCCCAAAGGTCAAACACCCAATGGTCAAACACCCAATGGTCAAACGCCCAATGGTCAAGAGCCCAAAGGTCAAGAGCCCAAAGGTCAAACTTCCAATGGTCAAACACCCAATGGTCAAACACCCTATGGTCAAACGCCCAATGGTCAAACACCCCATGGTCAAACGCCCAATGGTCAAGAGCCCAAAGGTCAAACGCCTAATGGTCAAGAGCCCAAAGGTCAAACACCCAATGGTCAAACACCCAATGGTCAAGATCCCTATGGCCAAAGCTGCACGTACTAAATAAAATGGAACTTTACCAATACTTCAATGCTCAACTAATATATGGTACATATGTTTTTTCAACGACGGATACAAAGTTCACCACAGACAATACCCCCCCTCCCTCTCCCCAGATAAATCTAAAAAAAATTATCATTTAACCACAACTCCCAACCTGAGATAAACTACAGCAACATACGTCCCACGGCAGCACGCCAAACAAACATCCACCCGGGTTAGGATTAAGCCAGGTTAGCAGCCATCTGGTAAATATTTACAGGACGACCCGGAAGACACCATTAAGCCGACAATTAACGTTGTTTCCACGACTGGAGAGGCTTAACACGTGCCGTTTCTAATGTATCCAATGCTGTCTTCTGTTTAAAGTACATTTGGTCGTGGTTTTAATATTCGCTGGTACAACAGAATAATCAAAGTACATCTGGTGTTGGTTTCAACACTGGCTGCTACAACAGAATAATCAAAGTACATCTGGTGTTGGTTTCAACACTGGCTGCTACAACAGAATAATCAAAGTACATCTGGTGTTGGTTTTAACATCGACATGTACACCAGAATAATCGAAGTGTATTTGGTGATGGTTTTAACATTGGCTGCTACAACGGAATAATCAAAGTATATCTGGTTTTAACGTGGGGTGTGAATCCAACTAAACGTTGCAAAATTTGCCCGAAAAAAATGGTTTTCTTGAGAATTGTAATAACTGACACGTCATTCCACATCTGGTTTGTGTGTGTGTGTGGGGGGGGGGGGGGGGTTGTATAAATGAACATATATATATATATTTATTTATATATATGCCTATATATAGATTTTTTTTTCTCGGGGGGGGGGGGGGGGGGTGACACCATTAGTTGCCGCACCAGGTGACACCCAACCCAGCTACGCCACTGGTTTTAACATCGACAGGGATAACAGAACGATCACGGTAGGCCTATAGCCTATATGTATTGAAGAGTTTGCTAGAATATATTATATCTGCAGTGTAAAGCCTAGCTTCATTTATGTAGTCAGTGGCCAGAAAAAATCTCTCTAGGATAGAAATGCCAAGTTTAATTACAAAAAAAAAAAACAAAAAAAAACTAACAACTTTTTATAAAAGCAGTTTGTATGTGACGTCATTTAAATTAAGCTTGCAAAGATAAACTGGTTCCCAACATGTTTTTAGTTCTTAGAAGCTCCAGCACAGAGGATCAGTTGAAACAAGATGGTGATTGACGCTTCCCTTTTCTTAAAAAAGGAGGCTGAACTTAAAGGCTAAAGTTTACCACAGGAACATTTTAAAACAGGGAAACTTTGATGCACGCAATGCACAATATTTAAACTTTGTGTTCACAATCAAGTGAAATGAGAATGATTGAATAGAGTTCAAAACCCGGTTCAAACCGTCTTAGCCTGCAGAAGTTCCCAGTGTAGGGTACCAAGAGTCAGAGATAGCCTGCAGGTCGGTCTGGTAGCAGAAAGGTTGGTTCCACTAACACTAGGCCGTGGAACATTCTGTAGGGGTGTTAGCGTGCATGCACACACTTTATACCAGCAACATCACAGTTCATAGCATTTAAGGGAAAGCTGGATAAAGTCGGTAATGTATGGGTCAGTTGGAGAGATCAAACAATATAGGGTCAGTTGGAGTGTATCGAAGTTGACGTTTACATAAATTAATAATATTTAATATGTTCCATTCTGTTCACTACCTTAAAATTAAAGATAGATAATAAATAAACACGTGTAGAAAACTTCAAAACAATAACGCTCTGGTTAACATTCGCGAGCTAAATATGTTTCAAGCACACTTTAAAGGCTACAAGTCTGTAGTGCTGTATAAATTACCCGATTATCCTTGGTTGAAACTAGTTGGTCTCCTTCCATCACTTGTTAAATGCAGCGATCACAGGCGTGGTTAGAACAACAACACACTAGTATGGTTAGAACAACAACACACTAGTATTGTTCGACCGCTTTAAAACATCTGTTCGGTCGTACGGCAAAGGTTTACAGTGTGGTGAACTGTTTCACTCGTACAACGCCATCATCACCGGCGTGGTTAGAACTACAACAACACACTAGTGAAACAACACCACTTTAACACATCTCGATCATACGACAATCGTGGTGAACTGTTTTTACCTCCCCCCCCCCCCCTCTCCACTTTAACACACTAAAACGGATGATAACTGTCAATTGTAAACAACATACACAACTCTCGACAATAAAAACCTAATAAACTGACAGTGGGAGCTTATGCCACGAATTGTTGACCTAAAACTGTCGAATGTTTTTTTTTTTTTTTTTAAATGTAGACAACTTGTACATCTATTTGATCCAAGCAAGAAAATAAATAATAAAAGTAGTTGGTGATAAATCATATGCTTAAAGATGTCAATGCCTACAGAGGTTCAAACACAATATAAAAGCGTAAAGTTCACCACATGCCGATGTTCTAGGTAATCCAAAAGATAAACACCTGAACTATAATATTACCTGGAAATGCACGCGGCGGGTGGACCAAACGAAATTCACACAACTGCCGTGAGATTCATACACGAGGAACTTCGTCTCTTATGTACTCAACGTTCTCAGAGGTTCTCAAAGTGAGATCTAATGCTCTCAATGGACCAAACGAAACTCACACAACTGCCGTGCGATTTATACACGGGGAACTTCGTCTCTTATGTACTCAACGTTCTCAGAGGTTCTCAAAGTGAGATCTAATGCTCTCAATGGACCAAACGAAACTTACACAACTGCCGTGAGATTTATACACGGGGAACATTGTCTCTTATGTACTCAACGTTCTCAGAGGTTCTCAAAGTGAGATCTAATGCTCTCAATGGACCAAACGAAACTTACACAACTGCCGTGAGATTTATACACGGGGAACATTGTCTCTTATGTACTCAACGTTCTCAGAGGTTCTCAAAGTGAGATCTAATGCTCTCAATGGACCAAACGAAACTCACACAACTTCTGTGAGATTCATACACGGGGAACGTCGTCTCTTATGTACTCAACGTTCTCAGAGGTTCTCAAAGTGTTATCTAATGCTCTCAATGGACCAAACGAAACTCACACAACTGCTGTGAGATTCATACACGGGGAACGTCGTCTCTTATGTACTCAACATTTTCAGGGGTTCTCAAAGTGCTATATGATGCTCTCAATGGTTCTAGTAGCATGTAGAGCATACACTGAGCGTTCTCAATGGTTCTCAAAGTATGCAGAGCATGCACTCAACATTCTCAAAGGTTCTCAAAGTATTATATAATGCTCTCAGTGGTTCTAGTAGCATGTAGAGCATGCACTCAATGTTCTCAGATTCTCAAAGTATTATATAATGATCTCAATTAACAGCGCCCTATAGCCAAACTCGATTGTGCTCTGTAAATAGCAAACTCAATTATGCCCTGAAAATAGCCTAATTTAATTATGCCCTGTAAATAGCCTAATTCAATTATGCCCTGTAAATAGCCTAATTCAATTATGCCCTGCAAAATAGCCTAATTCAATTGTGCACTGTAAATAGCAGCGCCCAATTATGCCATGTAAATAGTCAAGCTCAATTATGCTCTGTAAATAGCCACGCCCAATTATGCTCTATAAATAGCCTAATTCAATTATGCTCTATAAAAAGCCACGCCCAATTATGCTCTGTAAATAGCCTAATTCAATTATGCCCTGTAAGTAGCCTAATTCAATTATGCCATGTAAATAGCCTAATTCAATTATGCCCTGTAAGTAGCCTAATTCAATTATGCCATGTAAATAGCCTAATTCAATTATGCACTGTAAATAGCCTAATTCAATTATGCCATGTAAATAGCCTAATTCAATTATGCCCTGTAAATAGCCTAATTCAATTGTGCACTGTAAATAGCCAAGCCCAATTATGCCCTGTAAATAGCCAAGCCCAATTTTGCCCCGTAAATAGCCAAGCTCAATTATGCCCTGTAAATAGCCAAATTCAATTGTGCACTGTAAATAGCCACGCCCAATTATGCCCTGTAAATAGCCAAATTCAATTGTGCACTGTAAATAGCCAAGCCCAATTATGCCCCCTAAATAGCCAAGCCCAATTATGCTCTGTAAATAGCCAAGCTCAATCC
Organism: Physella acuta; assembly: GCF_028476545.2. NCBI lineage: Eukaryota > Metazoa > Mollusca > Gastropoda > Physidae > Physella > Physella acuta. The sequence continues at coordinate 184,532 of NW_026732677.1, read as the reverse complement.
CTTACACCTGTAAGTGGTGTGGCAACACCTCCTTAAAGCAGTTATCTACAAACTTAATCAGCCAAACCTCTTTACTTTTAATCCAATCAACATATATAGCTCTTACATCATATCACCTGACCAGGTGAGAGAGCTTAACTTCGCCAGAATCTTTCCCAGGCCATGGTTGAAAAAGGAATAGTAGATGAGCGCAGGACTAGCAACCCTGCCTCATAAAAAAATAAAACCAAGCTACAGAATCTACAAATACACCAACCAAACGCCTTCTTGGATGAGAAAGTTCTTCTTTAGAAGAAACACAAATCACAAAACAACAAGCGATTGATAGAGCTATTAAAACAGGCAAATAGGGATGGATCAGGCAGGCCACGAGAAAATAAGAGAAAAACTGTGAGGCAAGCATTGGACTGGAACAGTGGCGTAGCCAGGAATTGGTCATGGGAGGGGTTCAAAAATGTTTCCATACATATATAATCCTATATATGGGGAGAGATGTAGCTGCAGCTTTTAGCTCCTCAAGGGCTTCACAGAATGAAGTCAGGTGGACAGCTGTATTGCTGGTTCCACTACCTACCCCCCCCCCCCCCCCAGCTATACAAAACCGTTCTAATGATGGCCACTACAATTGGATAGTACTATTGATAAATACTATAGATGTGGCTTTAAAAAACTTTGTTGTATTTTTGAAAAGCCAGTTAGAATAGGTTCAGTAAGGTACACCCTGCAGGCTATTTCAAATGAAATTTTGTTTGATAGTTTAGTGATATAAAAACAAAATTCTTAATATAAAGTATATTGAACATATTTATATTCCAATGATTTATGAGAAGCTTAAAGAAAAAAAACAACAGAAATAAAAGTAAAGAGTTTCTAAAAGGGATTAGATAAATGCTTTGGGGAAAATCTCACAGGTCAAGTAGTTTTTAGGGAATAAGATTTGTAAAAATAGTATGTTATTATGCATTAGTGATACAGTTAGTAATCAGATTAAGTTATAGTTAGGTAGTGTGTGTGACTAGAAAAAAATCAATCATTTTTCCCTTCCTATGGTGTAACTGGGGGTCAAGAGGGTAGTTACCTCCCCCGAGTCTATTGAGCTGAAACCCAGAAGACAACTGTCACAACAGCTCTGTCTACAGCTTTAACACACATGCCACACCACCAAAGAGAAACAACCCCTGCCACAAGGACTATAACTCTAGCAGTCAAAGCTAATTACCCCCCCTTGGAGCAGGTGCAGTATTTTGCCAAAGGAGAATGCGCTATTTAAAAATGAGCACCTACCTGTGATATGCTTGCCAAGTATTCCTCATCATCCTGGTCCTCTTCATCATACCTACACACATTTTCATTTAAACTTGATTAAAATATCATCAAAAGAACAACATCAAAGACAATCAGTTAAATTAGCTACAGGACTCAAAAATATAATTTCACATAAACCTCCATGCTGAAGAAAAAATTAAAAATTAAAATGATAATATATAATTATGATTTTTATCCACTCAAATTAATGACATGAACTAAATAATCTTGACACATTCTGATTTATTAAATAGTAAATCCCATATTTTCTTTCATTTTTGAAAAAAATATAAATCCAACTATTTAGGTTAAACTAATTCTTTTGAGTCCTGTTATTAAGCTTTAATATAAATGTTTGTAGTGCATCATTTTACATGGCGATGATAAAATGTTATGTATATACAAGAAATAATATTAACTCCAATGGTCCTTGAATCAGTGGTTCTTAATCTGGTTTCAAGCGAACCCCAGGGGATTCAGTGAGTTTGTCTCAGGCATTTGGCAGAGGTCAAGACACATAACTGCCTTATAAGATTCAAGATCTGACTTTGTCAGTGCAGAAGTGCAGAAGATAGAACTATTAAGAAGAGTTTGGCGGATATGAAACTGGTGGAGTTCGGCGCCTCCAAAAATGTTAAGAACCACTGTCCTAGTTTGCAGTGGTTCTGGATTGTGATCACGGATGAGAAGGCCATCATTATTTTGTTACAACTGGTTAAAGTATGTAGGTACATGTTTTAACATTTTAAAAATTGTAACAGAGTAAATCCCAATAGATCTGAATTAAGGGTATATAGGAAATGTACTCTTTTGTAAGTGATTGAAAAAATTAAACCTATACTATATAAACACAAGATTAATTAAACTGAATACCATCATAATATAAATACAAAACACCAACAATAGTTACACAAACTAAAGCCGACATGTCAAAAGCCAACAGTAAGAGGACCCTAAGAATTACAACAGAGACTTTAAAGGCATGACTTACTCTACACTATCCAAATGCCAACAGTACACAACTTACTCTACCCTAGCCTAATGCCAACAGTACATGATTTTCTGTACTAGCCAAATGCCAACAGTACGTGGCATACTCTACACTAGCCAAATGCCAACAGTACCTGGCATACTCTACACTAGCCAAATGCCAACAGTACCTATGAACTACACCAGAGACTTTAAACCATAACTTACTCTGTACTAGCCAAATGCCACCAGTACATGACATACTCTACACTAACCAAATGCCAACAGTACCTAAGAACTACACCAGAGACTTTAAACCATAACTTACTCTGTACTAGCCAAATGCCACCAGTACATGACATACTCTACACTAACCAAATGCCAACAGTACCTAAGAACTACACCAGAGACTTTAAAGCATGACTTATTTGACTAAGAACTACACCAGAGACTTTAAAGCATGACTTACTTGACTAAGAACTACACCAGAGACTTTAAAGCATGACTTACTTGACTAAGAACTACACCAGAGACTTTAAAGCATGACTTACTTGACTAAGAACTACACCAGAGACTTTAAAGCATGACTTACTTGACTAAGAACTACACCAGAGACTTTAAAGCATGACTTACTTGACTAAGAACTACACCAGAGACTTTAAAGCATGACTTACTTGACTAAGAACTACACCAGAGACTTTAAAGCATGACTTACTTGACCTAAGAATTACACCGGAGACTTTAAACCATGACTTACTCTACACTAACCAAATGCCAACAGTACCTATGAAATACACCAGAAACTTTAAACCATGACATACTCTACACTAGCCAAATGCCAACAGTACCTATGAACTACACCAGAAACTTTAAACCATGACTTACTCTGTACTAGCCCTGAAGGCCTCAGTAAATGTGTTGCCGTCTCCAGTGTGTTGGGGTGACATGTCCCAGTCCTCAATACACTTGGGCACACAATAGGCTTGGTCGTCTTCCAGAAGCATCTGAAGTTTTTTGCCCTGCAGGCTACCAAACCTGGGAACAGACCGGTCACATTTCTTACAGTCACATTTCTTACAGTCACATTTCTTACAGTCACATTTCTTACAGTCACATTTTTTACAGTCACATTTCTTACAGTTAACCATGTTCTAATCAGTGGGAAGATATGATCAGATGGAAGTAAAATGACTGCAACCTGAAAGCCTTGAATTCAGGGTTAGAGGCTTCAGGATGTTCTTGAGTCTGATGGGTACCTGACTCACATTAGGGAAACTAAAGCAGTAGGACATAGTGCTGACTACACTATTATCTGTATGGCTAGATAACTAAAATAAATAAACTCTACTTCATCTGCCTGATGTGTCATGGCTAAAAATGATAAAAGATGATGATGTTCCTATTAGGATAATTAGAAGGGAAGACACCGATATCAAAGGTACCTATCACTTTTCAGATAGTTTACCATTTTCAAATCAGAATAAATAGGAGGGAATGGAGTGTACTGACTTGAAAAATATTTGTATCTATAAAGGATGGATTTGTTTATTTTGTAAACATAAAAAAAAATTAACCTCAAAAGCTTTCATAAGTATCTTATTTCTTATTTCTTTTAATGCAGTTCTAATCCCTAATTATCTTCTCTTTCTTCTCAAATGTAATAGAGCATTGGCTATCCTCCAACACCATTATGTTTTACGTGTCAACACCGTATGCACATTATGGCCTAGTGGCTCAGACTTGAGCCTAATTTCTAGTTAAAATGCTCCCATTTCCTTTGTCCAGACAAAAACAATCAGCAAATGCAGCTGTTGTTTTTATTTTAGATTTTTCTCTCCTAAACAAATCGCTGCCACAAGCTAACAAATGTAAGCCACGGGGAGGGGGTCTGAACTTGCGACTTTTGGAGTTGGCGATCATACACTTTCCCATCAGAACATACCATCCCCTGCTTTAATTACATTTCTGGGATCTTCAACATTTTCTAATATTCTTTTGTAACCCATCAATAAGGTTAACTTTTTGCATCGTGTTTACATACTCTGCTGCTGAATTTTAAGGACACATTTTTTATGGGATGGTGTGGCCAAGCAGTAGAGAGCTAGACTGCTAACCCAAAAGTCTCAAGTTCAAATTCAGGTTCAAGTCTGTAGAATATCCTTGAGTCTACCATGCTCTAATGGGTACCTAAATCAAGATGGGGAAAACAAAGGCGGCTGGCATAGTGCCGACCATACTATCCCTTCATATGAGGTGTCTTAAACAGATAAACTCTACTTATTCACCCCATGTGTCTTGGGTATGAAAGGGAATAATGAAAGGGAATAGATGATGATTTTTTAAATCTTTAATTTGTTAAAACCTAATGTACACTTACACCTTCAATGTATAATTTTGTAACTGCTGATCATTTAAGAAATTGAATAAGTTATATTGGGATTAAATACATACAATAACTATAAGTTGGGATTAAGTTGTACAGGTAAAAGTGAATCCAGCATACCTTGAATTCTGTGAAAAACTTTGACTCAAGCTGCTGGTAGACATAGAAGAGAAGGAATTATTCACGTTACTCATTGACAATGATGCTGATGATGAGTAAGAGGACGTGGGTGAGAATGAAGAGACGTTCTCACCCGGGGGGTCATATCTTGAGTAGCCACACCCCCAGGCACCAGAGTACTCCTCCCCGGGGCCATCGTCCAGTTGAAACGTCACAGTTTTGGCGCTGTCACTGTAGGTTGGAGTTGTCGGCACGTCTCTGCTTCTTTTTGTCCTGACTTGCAGGGACTCAGGCGAGGTGATCTGCACAACCTTCCGCTTCACGGGACCAGGGCTGGCTGGCTTACCCAGCTCAATAGCCGCACAGAAACTTGGGCGCCGCAACTCCTCCGTGAAAGAATCCAACTGGTTCTGGTTATTTCCAGATTCGGAACAATATTTAACGATCCCGCTGTTGTTTTCAACGGCAAGCTTAAAGCTCGGTCTACGCACTCCATAATTAATCCCTGAGCTAATACTTTCACTTGCAGCCTCCTTAGAATTCTGCTGAGTGTGTTCTCCCTGACTTGGATAAACTGGGTTATCTTTCACACAGCTGTTTTCAGATTGCTTGAGGGATTTCACTGAGGTGATGAGCACTTCAGAATTCTGGGAGTTGCTCTCCACAAGGAAGCGACCGGAGCTTCGGATAAAGTCTTTTCTTCTGTGGCTGCCATACAAGCTCCTCTGGCGCTTGTGTGTGGGGGTGAACTCTGGTTCAGCAGAGACAGCTTCCTGGTCAGCTGTCTGCTCTGATGTTGACCTGAAGTTAATGCCCTGTAAGGAGAGTGACCCTAGGTCAGTGGCCTGTCCTGAGAGGGCATCTAGGTGAGTGCCCTGACCATTGTCTGTTGAGTAGCCAGAGCTGTAAGTCTGGGTATTCTCTGCTGTGTAGTCCTTATAGTTGTTGTTGTAGTTGTAGATGGTAGAGTTGCTGGGCTGGTTGCCGTTAGCTGGGCCAATAGAAGGGCATGATGATGTGTACCTTATGTGGGAACAAGGCACATTTTCTTGAGTAAAATATTCCAGTGGACTTTCTATTTTAATGTTAAAAAAACAGCTAGGTAAAGACAATATTATTTTAAACATAAGACTTATGTAAGAAACATAAGGTTGAAAAGTTTTTTTGAAAGTGAATATTATTGTTTAACTTTGTAAAACTTATTTCTGCACTATGTAATGGCTGCCTTAATAACTATTCTTTATTGTCTGATTGTAGAAGAGTCAACAGCTTATCTTGACTTTACTATTAGTAAAACACTGGCTTCATTATAAGCATTGGACTTTCTTTTAAAGTTGACTAAAAAAATGTTATTGTAAATCTACACTTTTCATTTGAATAATCAACAATAATGTGCATTAATCTTAAGTTGTGCCACTGAAATGGCACATAATCAACCATAGGCGTAGGGTGGGGGTACATGCGCCCCCGGGCGCCGACCTTAGGGGGAGCCAAAATGGGTTGGAAATACAAATTAAAATGTCATTTTAGTTGCATTTTTGCATTATAAATAGTTGGGGGGGGGGTGCAAATCAAAAGTTTAAGGGGGGCTGTGCAAATCGAAAGTTTGTAATCGGCCATCAAGAAATCTCCAGAATCTGAGCTGGCCTCAACAACTTTCCCCTTCAGTAACCCATCTCAGCCATCAACACTAGGTTTTTAAATCAATGAATGAAGTCATCATTTCATTATAAACTAATGCAATAAATAATTTTTCCAAACCGGTAACAATCAATAAAAAACTCATAGAAATTTTTTCTAACATAATACAATATTTATTCTGTATCAGCTTTCAAAAGTCTAACTGAAAGACATTACCTGTTATCTTGTCCATATGACTCACCTGTTTTGTAGCAACATACGAGCAGCCCTACACTCGTAGCAGTCCACATCTTCACAGGACACAGATGAGGTGTACGGGTATTTTGATGAGTACATGGGCAGGTTACCGTTAAACGCATCAATACTCAGTGCATCTGTGGAAAATACATCAATACTCAGTGCATTTGTGGAGAACATATCAGTACTCAATACATCTTTAGAATATACATCAATATTAAAGCATCAGTAGGAAAACATCAATACTCAGTGCATCTGTGGAAAATACATCAATACTCAATACATCTTTAGAATATACATCAATATTAAATCCATGAGTAGGAACACATCAATACTCAGTGCATCTGTGGAGAACATATTAGTACTCAATATATCTTTAGAATATAGGCCTACATCAATATTAAATGCATCAGTAGGAAAACATTAATACTCAGTGCATCTGTGGAGAACATATTAGTACTCAATACATCTTTAGAATATACATCAATATTAAATGCATCAGTAGGAAAACATCAATACTCAGTGCATCTGGGGAAAATATATAAATAATCAGTGTCTGTTAATAAATACATCAATACTCAGTCCATCTGTCAATATTATATCAATACTCAGTTCCTTGGTGGAAAATGCATCAAAATCCAATGCATTTACAAAATCCTGTCCAACACTACAACTGAGAACAAAGAAGAAGAAAGAAAAGCATTTGAGAAAATCACAACTCTAAACATGTCTGAAGAACACACATCAATTCTGAGTGCATCTTAAAACTTTTGGAAAACACATCAACAAATCAGTGCACTTTGAGAAAATCACATCTCTAAATGTGTCTGAAGAAGACACATCAAAACCCAGTGTAGGTGAGGAGCTCAGAATTCTCAATGCATCCACTGAACACAGTATGTCTAAAGAAACACAATGTCACTGTCAACACAAGAATAAATAACACAAAAGTTGCAGTTACAAAAGTGTTTCTGTGATATCTTACAAGTACCTACAAGGTGAATGCTGTATCAAACTGTACATACTGTCAAACATTTGTCAAAACCTAATCCTAAGTCTCAACTAGCTGAATAATGTATTGCACATACTTGTCTAACATTTATCTACAAGCTGAATACTGTATTACAAATACTTGGCAAATACTTATCAATCCCTAAGTCTCTGCAGCTAGCTTATAGCTGTATCAAACTGCACACACTTAAGTTACACTAATCAGGGATTAACCAGCCAGCTGTTGCAAGTTTATAATTGCTCATGCAAGACTTCATGCTGCTACAGACTAATCTAAAAATACCACCCTGTTCAAAATCCATTTACCAACAAGTGGTGATCCAGGGGAGACCTTGTGTCCATTAAACCAGTTGTTGGATGGGTGGATGTCTTCATAGTTCCACAGCAGGCGCAGGTTTAGGTTATTCTTTTTCTGTGTAAAAAAAAAAGGTGTAATGTTATGACCAACAATGACCAGTAATGAATACATAGACTTTACTGTTGTTTACTTTGGTTTAATAAAACTCTGTAATTTTCCAGAAGAATTTAAAAGCAGAAACTAACACAATGAACTTAACTAAACCAATTTAGTCTAAACTTTGAAAGAAAAGATTAAGGAAAATTAATTGCACAAATCAACTGCCAGAGAATGTGAAGAAATTTTTTTAAAGATCTGACTACAAACAGTTAATTTGCTTTTAAATTCTGAGTAAAAAAATTTAAGAATGATGAGATAAATAAACAAATGTTTACTGACCAACAGAAAACAATTGTTTACTCCCCAGTGCACCAATGAAAACAAATGTTTATTACCCAGTGCACCAACAAACGTTTACTCCCAAGTGCACCAACAAACGTTTACTCCCAAGTGCACCAACAAATGTTTACTCCCAAGTGCACCAACAAACGTTTACTCCCAAGTGCACCAACAAACGTTTACTCCCAAGTGCACCAACAAACGTTTACTCCCAAGTGCACCAACAAACGTTTACTCCCAAGTGCACCAACAAATGTTTACTCCCTAGTGCACCAACAAATGTTTACTCCCCAGTGCACCAACAAACGTTTACTCCCAAGTGCACCAACAAATGTTTACTCCCCAGTGCACCAACAAATGTTTACCCACCAGTGCACCACCAACAAAAACAAATGTTCACTCACCAGTGCACCAAGTGCAGCCTCTCTCTTCTCTAGTTTAGTCCTCAAAGCTTCAATATCCCTCTTGATGTTCTCCTTTATCTGGTCTGTATTGCCTGAGCTCATCACATCCTCCTAGCAATAACAACAAAAATAAACTTTCATCTACAACAACAAAAATAAACTTTCATCTACAACAGGGGTCTCCAAACTTTTCAGTCCGAGGGCCACATTAACTATCAAATTTCAGTTCGGGGGCCAGTTTCTTCCAGACATGTCTTTGATTTTTCTGGGCAAAGTTCCTCAGCTATCACCAACAAACGATTTTTACTTGGACAAAAAGATCGCAGCGGGCCGGATGAGAGGACTTCGCGGGCCGCATCCGGCCCGCGGGCCGTAGTTTGGAGACCCCTGATCTACAACAACAAAAATAAACTTTCATCTACAACAACAGAAATAAACTTTCATCTACAACAACAAAAATAAACTTTCATCTACAACAACAAATATAAACTTTCATCTACAACAACAAAAATAAACTTTCATCTACTGCGTTAAAATTACCACATCATTTTAATAGCTCGAGGGTATTAATGGGGAAGTTAACTACAAAACCTAGGATTTCTTTTACAGGGTACTTAAACCAAAACTGTTTTTAAGTATAGTTATTAAATAATTTAAATAGTTCTTGCATTTTAATTTCCGAGGGTCGGGTAATCAAGTAGCGAAATGCCACAGAGGGTAGCCAGCATACAGTCAACATGCGAATACATCAACAATTATCTACTAAGCCATGCATAGGGCACCATGGATTCAATACACAACGGGCATGTCCAGATGTTTTTACTTTAGCACAATGCCATGGGGGTCAACAATTATGTCTAGTAAATATGTAAGTAAAGTTCCATTTTTGAACATGGTCCATGGGGGAAATAAAGTAGAGTCCACCTGTTCATGTAACCTTGGCATATGAAGAGATAGTGTGGTCAGCACAATGCCCAGCCGCCTTTACTTTCCTTTCCTCAATGTAAGTTAGGGACACATAAGAGCTGGGTGGACTCAAGGGATGTTCTACTGACTTGAACCCAGAATTGAGCACAAAACTTTGGGATAGCAGTCTAGCACTCTATCCCTGGGCCATGCAGTCCCATTACCTGCTGGTCCTGGCACTCAGTCTCCACATCCTTCTGCACCAGTCTCCAGATGTCTCTCAGGTCCAGCTGCCTGGCCAGTGTACTGCTGCACAGGTTTTCCTAAACCACAGCACAATTTCTTAAATTAGTGCCAGAATACACTGAAGCATGGTAGTTATAAGTAAAGTTACCCTTTCCAACCTGGTGGCTCACAAGGCAGATGGAGTAAAGCACAACTGTTTTTGTGACCACAGCATATGAAGGGATAGTGTGGTCAGCACTTTATCTTTGTCACCTTTACTATCCCTAACATGTCAGGTACTTGACTTTACTTTCCCTTTCTTCTTCTTCTTCTTCGTTCTTAATTATTAGTGTTGAAGGGGATCGAGATTTTATATGCCAGTGGGTTTGAACTCGAAACTTTGTTCAAATTTATCAAACATGAGCTTTTTGCCAACTCTACCACGCCTCCAACACAATTAAGCGTTACGTGTCAACTGGTTATGCGCCATTGAGGCCATTGACTCCGATTTCAGCCTGCTTTTCTTTTTGGATTTGCTTCCATAGCCTTTGTCCAACCAAGAACAAACTACAAGGCAGCAGTTGTTTTAATTTTGGAGTTGTCTCTCCTAGAAGAGTGGCTGTCCCCAGCTAACGAGCCTCATCTGCCCGAGGGTTCGAACTCGAGACTTTTCGGTTTAGCAACCATGAGCTTTACCGACTCAACCACGCCGACCCCTAACATAAGTCGGGTACTTGCTTTTACTTTCCCTAACATAAGTCAGGTACTTGCCTTTAATTTCTCTAACATAAGTCAGGTACTTGACTTTACTTTCCCAAACATACATCCCAAACATAAGTCAGGTACTTGCCTTTACTTTCCCTTACATAAGTCAGATACTTGACTTTACTTTCCCTAACATAAGTCAGGTACTTGCCTTTACTTTCCCAATCATAAGTCAGATACTTGACTTTACTTTCCATTACATAAGTCAGATACTTGACTTTACTTTTCCTTACATAAGTCATATATTTGACTTTACTTTCCCTAACATAAGTCAGGTACTTGACTTTACTTTCCCTAACATAAGTCAGGTACTTGACTTTACTTTCACTAACATAAGTCAAATACTCAGGTGCTGGTCAGATTTAGATTGATTCAGGGAATTCCTACAGACTCAGGCCAGGGACCCAAACACAAGACTTTCAGGTTAGCAGTTTCACACTCTACCATCTGACCATGCCAACTCATATAGGTTATAGTCATACATTTATTTTAATTAACATTTTAAAAATTATCATTAAAAAATTAAAAAAAAAAAACACGTTTTCTGATAAGCCAGAAGAGGGAAAGTACGGAACCTTGTTTTTATCAAATTACAATTACTAGGTTATGTCCCTTTTTTGTACAAATCAATAGGAGTCTAAAATGATCAAAAAAATTTTCCATGGATCAATTTAGTAATAATAATAATTGAATATTGTATTGTTATTGGAAACAATGCTTCCCTGAAAATTTCAGTGCGCTAGCTAACTGGGAAGTGCCCGAAATTTTGATCGCAAGATTTGATGGAAAGACAAACAGACGCGAAAGCAAGTTAAAGAAAACGTGGGAAAAATGGGGAAACTAAGAAGAATCCAATTCATCAACCAATAGATACAAACCAATAAAATTAAATCAGTTTCTTTTACTATTATTTTAAAACAGATAACAAACTATCATTGTTGTCTACTTTGACATTTATTATCTGTACAATCCCACTTTATGTTTCATTTACCTCCCCAATTATCTCCCCTTCCCAACTCCTGTCAGCTAATCAAAGATGCCAGAATTGATCAAATCAAGCCTTACCTCCAGCTCTGCACATTTCAGTTTCTCCTTCTCCAAGCTGGAGCTGGCATTCTGTGCTTCCTCGTCCAGTTCAGAGATCTTCACTGACAACATTGGAGAAAGACAATTTCACAATTAACATTGTAATGAGTAACATTTTTAGATATATCACTTAACTTTCATGGGTCTAAATGTTTCCAGCGTAATCTAGGGCTAGAAATCTAGTCTGTGAGTATTCAATTCACTTAAATTGATTTAAAAAAAAATAAAAAAATGTAAAAAAATAAATATATAAGCCACTCTACTTCACATACACAAAGAAAAATAAGCAGTTTTGTAAACCACCTACACGCCATGGGATACAATTTTTTTCCCATAAGAACATAAAACTAAAACTAAACTGTAACCCAGGTCTAGAAAATCTAAACCAGCTGTAGACACAGATCATTTTACCAATGTATAACATAGAACAAGCTGTAATAGACCCAGATCAATTTACCTATGTATTGCAATATCAACTTTCTGCAGTCACAAATGGAATATTCCTCCTCAAATAAAACAACACAATATAGAAAATATACTTTTTTTTTTAAATGTACCATCTGAATAACTGAGTCATCACATTATCTATCAATGTTTTTTATTCAGCTAGTTATAAGCCCCTACTTCATTCTTCATTTTATAAATCTATTTTTTTTTAATAATTTGTATGTTATTACTTTCTTTCAAACAGCATAGGCATAAATCATTAAATGTGTTACCAATAAGTAAAATGGTCACCTTGTCTATTATTTACTATTACAAAAAAATGTTCTCATAGTTAATAGTATTACATCACACAGAGATTAGTCTATAATGAAAATCCACAAACCACATTTTGATAAATCAAACAAATACACACATTATAAATAAGCTGACACAGGTAACATTTAGTAATTACTAGCCGTCCCGGCCAGGCCCTGCTCTGGCTTCTGTGAAAAACCTTTCTGTTAAAGACCATTACCTGTGTGTTTAGTAATCATCATAAACCCGGCATTGCCCACCCAAACCACAACCAACCAAAACAACAAAACGCAAACATAACGCTAACACAATTACAAATACAAACGAAAACAAAAACCTAACAACAAACCCAACCACAACCACAAACACCAATACAAACACAAAGAAAAAACAAACAAAAAAGCAAACGAAAACAAAAACCTAACAACAAACCCAACCACAAACACCAATACCAAAAAAAAAAAAAAAAACAACGAAAAAGCAAACGAAAACAAACCAAATCCAAACACAAAACCAACCAAAAACACAAACCCAAACAAAAAAACACAAACAAAAACGAATAAAGAAAGAACAAAAACGAACCAAATCAAAACGCAACCACTAACGCAAACCCACCTAAACACAAAGAAAACACTAACGCGAACATAAACGCCCGGGGCGGAATCACCTGTTTTAGCTTAATGAACGACTATAGTACCCCAACTTATTCATAGTCTTTTGCACTCACTTAAACGAACGCGCCTGTTTCAATTTGATGAACAATTATAATACTCCAAGCTTATCCGTAAAATACCTACAACATTTGCACTTGATCAATCCCCGCTAATTATGTAATTATTTTTTTTTTCCCAACACCAAAACAAAGTAATTAAAAAGTAAACTTTTTTTCACAAAATGCAATGGTTTTATAAAGGGAAGTAATTGTGTTTTCCTAATTTATCAAAGGGAAATAAGTGCTATAGGACTAAATAAAGACATAATTAGAATTGTTGTAAAAGATGCTATTTTTTTAAAACTTGTGTTTAATGAACATGCCGACAATTATTACTTTAATTTGAAAAATGAAAATTATTTCCCAACACTTTCAATAGTAATTTTTTAACTCATAAATTTAGACAAATGCACACGATAATTGTCTAACACTTAAATACATCCAAGACCAACGACAAACATATGCGTTACATACAGAACTGAGCTTTATATATTAGATTTAAAAGCACCATCAAGTCAACCAAAGCCCTTAAAATGTGTACTGGCTTATAAAAATCAATACATTCATGAAGCCAAGGGAAGCAAATTTATAAAAAGTAACCCTAATCAATGCAGCATGGATTATTTTTCAGGAATGCTTCTGGCTATTTTGTAAAGAGCTGTCAAGGCTATTTCTTATAGTTTACATTTATTTCCTTATGTTTATATTTATAATCATGTTTTATTTAATGTTTTCTATTTAATTTTTGAAATTCCGTTTCAATGAAACCTTAGAAACAATATAAAATGAATAAGTCTTTAAAAAGTATTGAAACTAGGAAACTTTAATCAACACATTTGTTGTTTTGGATTACATTAACAACTTTTACTTATACTAAAAAAAAATAAATAAATAAAAAATAAAAAAAATAAAAAATTACGAAGGGGCTCATGTATTGGAAAAAAAAAAAAAAACAACTTTTACTTATACTCTGCAACAAGATCTTTAACATCAACACTGTTATCACATTAAACAAACTCCTTAAAAAAGGAGACAGGATGGACCTATCAAAAAGCAAGGGCAGTAGCTATCTCATCAATAGACTGACCATTTGGAACAGTGGAATGCTATCTATAGACTGACTAGACTTGATTTATAGGACAAGGCACATTTCAATGGACAGATACTAGACTTGATTTATAAGACAAGGTACATTTCACTGGACAGATACTAGACTTGATTTATAAGACAAGGTACATTTCACTGGACAGATACTAGACTTGATTTATAGGACAAGGTACATTTCAATGGACAGATACTAGACTTGATTTATAGGACAAGGTACATTTCAATGGACAGATACTAGACTTGATTTATAGGACAAGGTACATTTCAATGGACAGATACTAGACTTGATTTATAGGACAAGGTACATTTCAATGGACAGATACTAGACTTGATTTATAGGACAAGGTACATTTCACTGGACAGATACTAGACTTGATTTATAGGACAAGGTACATTTCACTGGACAGATACTAGACTTGATTTATAGGACAAGGTATATTTCACTGGACAGATACTAGACTTGATTTATAGGACAAGGCACATTTCACTGGACAGATACTAGACTTGATTTATAGGACAAGGCACATTTCACTGGACAGATACTAGACTTGATTTATAGGACAAGGTACATTTCACTGGACAGATACTAGACATGATTTATAGGACAAGGTACATTTCACTGGACAGATACTAGACTTGATTTATAGGACAAGGTACATTTCACTGGACAGATACTAGACTTGATTTATAAGACAAGGTACATTTCACTGGACAGATACTAGACTTGATTTATAGGACAAGGTACATTTCAATGGACAGATACTAGACTTGATTTATAGGACAAGGTACATTTCAATGGACAGATACTAGACTTGATTTATAAGACAAGGTACATTTCACTGGACAGATACTAGACTTGATTTATAGGACAAGGTACATTTCACTGGACAGATACTAGACTTGATTTATAGGACAAGGTACATTTCACTGGACAGATACTAGACTTGATTTATAGGACAAGGTACATTTCACTGGACAGATACTAGACTTGATTTATAGGACAAGGTACATTTCACTGGACAGATACTAGACTTGATTTATAGGACAAGGTACATTTCACTGGACAGATACTAGACTTGATTTATAGGACAAGGTACATTACACTGGACAGATACTAGACCTGATTTATAGGACAAGGTACATTTCACTGGACAGATACTAGACTTGATTTATAGGACAAGGTACATTTCACTGGACAGATATTAGACTTGATTTATAGGACAAGGCACATTTCACTGGACAGATACTAGGCTTGATTTATAGGACAAGGTACATTACACTGGACAGATACTAGACCTGATTTATAGGACAAGGTACATTTCACTGGACAGATACTAGACTTGATTTATAGGACAAGGTACATTTCACTGGACAGTTACTAGACTTGATTTATAGGACAAGGTACATTTCACTGGACAGATACTAGACTTGATTTATAGGACAAGGTACATTACACTGGACAGATACTAGACTTGATTAATAGGACAAGGTACATTTCACTGGACAGATATTAGACTTGATTTATAGGACAAGGTATATTTCACTGGACAGATATTAGACTTGATTTATAGGACAAGGTACATTACACTGGACAGATACTAGACTTGATTTATAGGACAAGGTATATTTCACTGGACAGATATTAGACTTGATTTATAGGACAAGGTACATTTCACTGAACAGATACTAGACTTGATTTATAGGACTAGGTACATTTCACTGGACAGATACTAGACTTGATTTATAGGACAAGGTACATTTCACTGGACAGATACTAGACTTGATTTATAGGACAAGGTACATTTCACTGGACAGATACTAGACTTGATTTATAGGACAAGGTACATTTCACTGGACAGATACTAGACTTGATTTATAGGACAACGCACATTTCACTGGACAGATACTAGACTTGATTTATAGGACAAGGCACATTTCACTGGAGAGATACTAGACTTGATTTATAGGACAAGGTATATTTCACTGGACAGATACTAGGCCTGATTTATAGGACAAGGCACATTTCACTGGACAGATACTAGGCTTGATTTATAGGACAAGGTACATTTCACTGGACAGATACTAGACTTGATTTATAGGACAAGGCACATTTCACTGGACAGATACTAGACTTGATTTATAGGACAAGGTACATTTCAATGGACAGATACTAGACTTGATTTATAAGACAAGGTACATTTCACTGGACAGATACTAGACTTGATTTATAGGACAAGGTACATTTCACTGGACAGATACTAGACTTGATTTATAGGACAAGGTACATTTCACTGGACAGATACTAGACTTGATTTATAGGACAAGGTACATTTCACTGGACAGATACTAGACTTGATTTATAGGACAAGGTACATTTCACTGGACAGATACTAGACTTGATTTATAGGACAAGGTACATTTCAATGGACAGATACTAGACTTGATTTATAGGACAAGGTACATTTCAATGGACAGATACTAGACTTGATTTATAAGACAAGGTACATTTCACTGGACAGATACTAGACTTGATTTATAGGACAAGGTACATTTCACTGGACAGATACTAGACTTGATTTATAGGACAAGGTACATTTCACTGGACAGATACTAGACTTGATTTATAGGACAAGGTACATTTCACTGGACAGATACTAGACTTGATTTATAGGACAAGGTACATTTCACTGGACAGATACTAGACTTGATTTATAGGACAAGGTACATTTCACTGGACAGATACTAGACTTGATTTATAGGACAAGGTACATTACACTGGACAGATACTAGACCTGATTTATAGGACAAGGTACATTTCACTGGACAGATACTAGACTTGATTTATAGGACAAGGTACATTTCACTGGACAGATATTAGACTTGATTTATAGGACAAGGCACATTTCACTGGACAGATACTAGGCTTGATTTATAGGACAAGGTACATTACACTGGACAGATACTAGACCTGATTTATAGGACAAGGTACATTTCACTGGACAGATACTAGACTTGATTTATAGGACAAGGTACATTTCACTGGACAGTTACTAGACTTGATTTATAGGACAAGGTACATTTCACTGGACAGATACTAGACTTGATTTATAGGACAAGGTACATTACACTGGACAGATACTAGACTTGATTAATAGGACAAGGTACATTTCACTGGACAGATATTAGACTTGATTTATAGGACAAGGTATATTTCACTGGACAGATATTAGACTTGATTTATAGGACAAGGTACATTACACTGGACAGATACTAGACTTGATTTATAGGACAAGGTATATTTCACTGGACAGATATTAGACTTGATTTATAGGACAAGGTACATTTCACTGAACAGATACTAGACTTGATTTATAGGACTAGGTACATTTCACTGGACAGATACTAGACTTGATTTATAGGACAAGGTACATTTCACTGGACAGATACTAGACTTGATTTATAGGACAAGGTACATTTCACTGGACAGATACTAGACTTGATTTATAGGACAAGGTACATTTCACTGGACAGATACTAGACTTGATTTATAGGACAACGCACATTTCACTGGACAGATACTAGACTTGATTTATAGGACAAGGCACATTTCACTGGAGAGATACTAGACTTGATTTATAGGACAAGGTATATTTCACTGGACAGATACTAGGCCTGATTTATAGGACAAGGCACATTTCACTGGACAGATACTAGGCTTGATTTATAGGACAAGGTACATTTCACTGGACAGATACTAGACTTGATTTATAGGACAAGGCACATTTCACTGGACAGATACTAGACTTGATTTATAGGACAAGGTACATTTCAATGGACAGATACTAGACTTGATTTATAAGACAAGGTACATTTCACTGGACAGATACTAGACTTGATTTATAGGACAAGGTACATTTCACTGGACAGATACTAGACTTGATTTATAGGACAAGGTACATTTCACTGGACAGATACTAGACTTGATTTATAGGACAAGGTACATTTCACTGGACAGATACTAGACTTGATTTATAGGACAAGGTACATTTCACTGGACAGATACTAGACTTGATTTATAGGACAAGGTACATTTCACTGGACAGATACTAGACTTGATTTATAGGACAAGGTACATTTCACTGGACAGATATTAGACTTGATTTATAGGACAAGGTACATTACACTGGACAGATACTAGACTTGATTTATAGGACAAGGTACATTTCACTGGACAGATACTAGACTTGATTTATAGGACAAGGTACATTTCACTGGACAGATATTAGACTTGATTTATAGGACAAGGTACATTTCACTGGATAGATACTAGACTTGATTTATAGGACAAGGTACATTTCACTGGACAGATACTAGACTTGATTTATAGGACAAGGCACATTTCACTGGACAGATACTAGACTTGATTTATAGGACAAAGTACATTACACTGGACAGATACTATACCTGATTTATAGGACAAGGTACATTTCACTGGACAGATACTAGACTTGCTTTATAGGACAAGGTACATTTCACTGGACAGATACTAGACTTGATTTATAGGACAAGGTACATTTCACTGGACATATACTAGACTTGATTTATAGGACAAGGTACATTTCACTGGACAGATACTAGACTTGATTTATAGGACAAGGTACATTTCACTGGACAGATACTAGACTTGATTTATAGGACAAGGTACATTTCACTGGACAGATATTAGACTTGATTTATAGGACAAGGTGTATTTCACTGGACAGATATTAGACTTGATTTATAGGACAAGGTACATTACACTGGACAGATACTAGACTTGATTTATAGGACAAGGTATATTTCACTGGACAGATATTAGACTTGATTTATAGGACAAGGTACATTTCACTGAACAGATACTAGACTTGATTTATAGGACTAGGTACATTTCACTGGACAGATACTAGACTTGATTTATAGGACAAGGTACATTTCACTGGACAGATACTAGACTTGATTTATAGGACAAGGTACATTACACTGGACAGATACTAGACCTGATTTATAGGACAAGGTACATTTCACTGGACAGATACTAGACCTGATTTATAGGACAAGGTATATTTCACTGGACAGATATTAGACTTGATTTATAGGACAAGGTACATTTCACTGAACAGATACTAGACTTGATTTATAGGACTAGGTACATTTCACTGGACAGATACTAGACTTGATTTATAGGACAAGGTACATTTCACTGGACAGATACTAGACTTGATTTATAGGACAAGGTACATTACACTGGACAGATACTAGACTTGATTTATAGGACAAGGTACATTTCACTGGACAGATACTAGACTTGATTTATAGGACAAGGCACATTTCACTGGACAGATACTAGACTTGATTTATAGGACAAGGTACATTACACTGGACAGATACTATACCTGATTTATAGGACAAGGTACATTTCACTGGACAGATACTAGACTTGATTTATAGGACAAGGTACATTTCACTGGACAGATACTAGACTTGATTTATAGGACAAGGTACATTTCACTGGACAGATACTAGACTTGATTTATAGGACAAGGTACATTTCACTGGACAGATACTAGACTTGATTTATAGGACAAGGTACATTTCACTGGACAGATACTAGACTTGATTTATAGGACAAGGTACATTTCACTGGACAGATATTAGACTTGATTTATAGGACAAGGTATATTTCACTGGACAGATATTAGACTTGATTTATAGGACAAGGTACATTACACTGGACAGATACTAGACTTGATTTATAGGACAAGGTATATTTCACTGGACAGATATTAGACTTGATTTATAGGACAAGGTACATTTCACTGAACAGATACTAGACTTGATTTATAGGACTAGGTACATTTCACTGGACAGATACTAGACTTGATTTATAGGACAAGGTACATTTCACTGGACAGATACTAGACTTGATTTATAGGACAAGGTACATTTCACTGGACAGATACTAGACCTGATTTATAGGACAAGGTATATTTCACTGGACAGATATTAGACTTGATTTATAGGACAAGGTACATTTCACTGAACAGATACTAGACTTGATTTATAGGACTAGGTACATTTCACTGGACAGATACTAGACTTGATTTATAGGACAAGGTACATTTCACTGGACAGATACTAGACTTGATTTATAGGACAAGGTACATTACACTGGACAGATACTAGACCTGATTTATAGGACAAGGTACATTTCACTGGACAGATACTAGACCTGATTTATAGGACAAGGTATATTTCACTGGACAGATACTAGACTTGATTTATAGGACACGGTACATTTCACTGGACAGATACTAGACTTGATTTATAGGACAAGGTATATTTCACTGGACAGATACTAGACTTGATTTATAGGACAAGGTATATTTCACTGGACAGATACTAGACTTGATTTATAGGACAAGGTACATTTCACTGGACAGATACTAGACTTGATTTATAGGACAAGGCACATTTCACTGGACAGATACTAGACTTGATTTATAGGACAAGGTACATTACACTGGACAGATACTATACCTGATTTTAGGGACAAGGTACATTTCACTGGACAGATACTAGACTTGATTTATAGGACAAGGTACATTTCACTGGACAGATACTAGACTTGATTTATAGGACAAGGTACATTTCACTGGACAGATACTAGACTTGATTTATAGGACAAGGTACATTTCACTGAACAGATACTAGACTTGATTTATAGGACTAGGTACATTTCACTGGACAGATACTAGACTTGATTTATAGGACAAGGTACATTTCACTGGACAGATACTAGACTTGATTTATAGGACAAGGTACATTTCACTGGACAGATACTAGACTTGATTTATAGGACAAGGTACATTTCACTGGACAGATACTAGACTTGATTTATAGGACAACGCACATTTCACTGGACAGATACTAGACTTGATTTATAGGACAAGGCACATTTCACTGGAGAGATACTAGACTTGATTTATAGGACAAGGTATATTTCACTGGACAGATACTAGGCCTGATTTATAGGACAAGGCACATTTCACTGGACAGATACTAGGCTTGATTTATAGGACAAGGTACATTTCACTGGACAGATACTAGACTTGATTTATAGGACAAGGCACATTTCACTGGACAGATACTAGACTTGATTTATAGGACAAGGTACATTTCAATGGACAGATACTAGACTTGATTTATAAGACAAGGTACATTTCACTGGACAGATACTAGACTTGATTTATAGGACAAGGTACATTTCACTGGACAGATACTAGACTTGATTTATAGGACAAGGTACATTTCACTGGACAGATACTAGACTTGATTTATAGGACAAGGTACATTTCACTGGACAGATACTAGACTTGATTTATAGGACAAGGTACATTTCACTGGACAGATACTAGACTTGATTTATAGGACAAGGTACATTTCACTGGACAGATACTAGACTTGATTTATAGGACAAGGTACATTTCACTGGACAGATATTAGACTTGATTTATAGGACAAGGTACATTACACTGGACAGATACTAGACTTGATTTATAGGACAAGGTACATTTCACTGGACAGATACTAGACTTGATTTATAGGACAAGGTACATTTCACTGGACAGATATTAGACTTGATTTATAGGACAAGGTACATTTCACTGGATAGATACTAGACTTGATTTATAGGACAAGGTACATTTCACTGGACAGATACTAGACTTGATTTATAGGACAAGGCACATTTCACTGGACAGATACTAGACTTGATTTATAGGACAAAGTACATTACACTGGACAGATACTATACCTGATTTATAGGACAAGGTACATTTCACTGGACAGATACTAGACTTGCTTTATAGGACAAGGTACATTTCACTGGACAGATACTAGACTTGATTTATAGGACAAGGTACATTTCACTGGACATATACTAGACTTGATTTATAGGACAAGGTACATTTCACTGGACAGATACTAGACTTGATTTATAGGACAAGGTACATTTCACTGGACAGATACTAGACTTGATTTATAGGACAAGGTACATTTCACTGGACAGATATTAGACTTGATTTATAGGACAAGGTGTATTTCACTGGACAGATATTAGACTTGATTTATAGGACAAGGTACATTACACTGGACAGATACTAGACTTGATTTATAGGACAAGGTATATTTCACTGGACAGATATTAGACTTGATTTATAGGACAAGGTACATTTCACTGAACAGATACTAGACTTGATTTATAGGACTAGGTACATTTCACTGGACAGATACTAGACTTGATTTATAGGACAAGGTACATTTCACTGGACAGATACTAGACTTGATTTATAGGACAAGGTACATTACACTGGACAGATACTAGACCTGATTTATAGGACAAGGTACATTTCACTGGACAGATACTAGACCTGATTTATAGGACAAGGTATATTTCACTGGACAGATATTAGACTTGATTTATAGGACAAGGTACATTTCACTGAACAGATACTAGACTTGATTTATAGGACTAGGTACATTTCACTGGACAGATACTAGACTTGATTTATAGGACAAGGTACATTTCACTGGACAGATACTAGACTTGATTTATAGGACAAGGTACATTACACTGGACAGATACTAGACTTGATTTATAGGACAAGGTACATTTCACTGGACAGATACTAGACTTGATTTATAGGACAAGGCACATTTCACTGGACAGATACTAGACTTGATTTATAGGACAAGGTACATTACACTGGACAGATACTATACCTGATTTATAGGACAAGGTACATTTCACTGGACAGATACTAGACTTGATTTATAGGACAAGGTACATTTCACTGGACAGATACTAGACTTGATTTATAGGACAAGGTACATTTCACTGGACAGATACTAGACTTGATTTATAGGACAAGGTACATTTCACTGGACAGATACTAGACTTGATTTATAGGACAAGGTACATTTCACTGGACAGATACTAGACTTGATTTATAGGACAAGGTACATTTCACTGGACAGATATTAGACTTGATTTATAGGACAAGGTATATTTCACTGGACAGATATTAGACTTGATTTATAGGACAAGGTACATTACACTGGACAGATACTAGACTTGATTTATAGGACAAGGTATATTTCACTGGACAGATATTAGACTTGATTTATAGGACAAGGTACATTTCACTGAACAGATACTAGACTTGATTTATAGGACTAGGTACATTTCACTGGACAGATACTAGACTTGATTTATAGGACAAGGTACATTTCACTGGACAGATACTAGACTTGATTTATAGGACAAGGTACATTTCACTGGACAGATACTAGACCTGATTTATAGGACAAGGTATATTTCACTGGACAGATATTAGACTTGATTTATAGGACAAGGTACATTTCACTGAACAGATACTAGACTTGATTTATAGGACTAGGTACATTTCACTGGACAGATACTAGACTTGATTTATAGGACAAGGTACATTTCACTGGACAGATACTAGACTTGATTTATAGGACAAGGTACATTACACTGGACAGATACTAGACCTGATTTATAGGACAAGGTACATTTCACTGGACAGATACTAGACCTGATTTATAGGACAAGGTATATTTCACTGGACAGATACTAGACTTGATTTATAGGACACGGTACATTTCACTGGACAGATACTAGACTTGATTTATAGGACAAGGTATATTTCACTGGACAGATACTAGACTTGATTTATAGGACAAGGTATATTTCACTGGACAGATACTAGACTTGATTTATAGGACAAGGTACATTTCACTGGACAGATACTAGACTTGATTTATAGGACAAGGCACATTTCACTGGACAGATACTAGACTTGATTTATAGGACAAGGTACATTACACTGGACAGATACTATACCTGATTTTAGGGACAAGGTACATTTCACTGGACAGATACTAGACTTGATTTATAGGACAAGGTACATTTCACTGGACAGATACTAGACTTGATTTATAGGACAAGGTACATTTCACTGGACAGATACTAGACTTGATTTATAGGACAAGGTACATTTCACTGGACAGATACTAGACTTGATTTATAGGACAAGGTACATTTCACTGGACAGATACTAGACTTGATTTATAGGACAAGGTACATTTCACTGGACAGATATTAGACTTGATTTATAGGACAAGGTATATTTCACTGGACAGATATTAGACTTGATTTATAGGACAAGGTACATTACACTGGACAGATACTAGACTTGATTTATAGGACAAGGTACATTTCACTGGACAGATACTAGACTTGATTTATAGGACAAGGTACATTACACTGGACAGATACTAGACCTGATTTATAGGACAAGGTACATTTCACTGGACAGATACTAGACCTGATTTATAGGACAAGGTATATTTCACTGGACAGATATTAGACTTGATTTATAGGACAAGGTACATTTCACTGAACAGATACTAGACTTGATTTATAGGACTAGGTACATTTCACTGGACAGATACTAGACTTGATTTATAGGACAAGGTACATTTCACTGGACAGATACTAGACTTGATTTATAGGACAAGGTACATTACACTGGACAGATACTAGACCTGATTTATAGGACAAGGTACATTTCACTGGACAGATACTAGACCTGATTTATAGGACAAGGTATATTTCACTGGACAGATACTAGACTTGATTTATAGGACACGGTACATTTCACTGGACAGATACTAGACTTGATTTATAGGACAAGGTATATTTCACTGGACAGATACTAGACTTGATTTATAGGACAAGGTATATTTCACTGGACAGATACTAGACTTGATTTATAGGACAAGGTACATTTCACTGGACAGATACTAGACTTGATTTATAGGACAAGGTACATTTCACTGGACAGATACTAGACTTGATTTATAGGACAAGGCACATTTCACTGGACAGATACTAAACTTGATTTATAGGACAAGGTATATTTCACTGGACAGATACTAGACTTGATTTATAGGACAAGGTACATTTCACTGGACAGATATTAGACTTGATTTATAGGACAAGGTATATTTCACTGGACAGATACTAGACTTGATTTATAGGACAAGGTATATTTCACTTGACAGATACTAGACTTGATTTATAGGACAAGGTACATTTCACTGGACAGATACTAGACTTGATTTATAGGACAAGGCACATTTCACTGGACAGATACTAGACTTGATTTATAGGACAAGGTACATTTCAATGGACAGATACTAGACTTGATTTATAAGACAAGGCACATTTCACTGGACAGATACTAGACTTGATTTATAGGACAAGGTACATTTCACTGGACAGATACTAGACTTGATTTATAGGACAAGGTACATTTCACTGGACAGATATTAGACTTGATTTATAGGACAAGGTACATTTCAATGGACAGATACTAGACGATTTATAGGACAAGGTACATTTCACTGGACAGATACTAGACTTGATTTATAAGACAAGGTACATTTCACTGGACAGATACTAGACTTGATTTATAGGACAAGGTACATTTCACTGGACAGATATTAGACTTGATTTATAGGACAAGGTACATTTCACTGGACAGATACTAGACTTGATTTATAGGACAAGGTACATTTCACTGGACAGATACTAGACTTGATTTATAGGACAAGGTACATTTCACTGGACAGATACTAGACTTGATTTATAAGACAAGGTACATTTCACTGGACAGATACTAGACTTGATTTATAGGACAAGGTACATTTCACTGGACAGATACTAGACTTGATTTATAGGACAAGGTACATTTCACTGGACAGATACTAGACTTGATTTATAGGACAAGGTACATTTCACTGGACAGATACTAGACTTGATTTATAGGACAAGGTACATTTCACTGGACAGATATTAGACTTGATTTATAGGACAAGGTATATTTCACTGGACAGATATTAGACTTGATTTATAGGACAAGGTACATTACACTGGACAGATACTAGACTTGATTTATAGGACAAGGTATATTTCACTGGACAGATATTAGACTTGATTTATAGGACAAGGTACATTTCACTGAACAGATACTAGACTTGATTTATAGGACTAGGTACATTTCACTGGACAGATACTAGACTTGATTTATAGGACAAGGTACATTTCACTGGACAGATACTAGACTTGATTTATAGGACAAGGTACATTACACTGGACAGATACTAGACCTGATTTATAGGACAAGGTACATTTCACTGGACAGATACTAGACCTGATTTATAGGACAAGGTATATTTCACTGGACAGATATTAGACTTGATTTATAGGACAAGGTACATTTCACTGAACAGATACTAGACTTGATTTATAGGACTAGGTACATTTCACTGGACAGATACTAGACTTGATTTATAGGACAAGGTACATTACACTGGACAGATACTAGACCTGATTTATAGGACAAGGTACATTTCACTGGACAGATACTAGACCTGATTTATAGGACAAGGTATATTTCACTGGACAGATACTAGACTTGATTTATAGGACACGGTACATTTCACTGGACAGATACTAGACTTGATTTATAGGACAAGGTATATTTCACTGGACAGATACTAGACTTGATTTATAGGACAAGGTATATTTCACTGGACAGATACTAGACTTGATTTATAGGACAAGGTACATTTCACTGGACAGATACTAGACTTGATTTATAGGACAAGGTACATTTCACTGGACAGATACTAGACTTGATTTATAGGACAAGGCACATTTCACTGGACAGATACTAGACTTGATTTATAGGACAAGGCACATTTCACTGGAGAGATACTAGACTTGATTTATAGGACAAGGCACATTTCACTGGACAGATACTAGGCTTGATTTATAGGACAAGGTACATTTCACTGGACAGATACTAGACTTGATTTATAGGACAAGGCACATTTCACTGGACAGATACTAAACTTGATTTATAGGACAAGGTATATTTCACTGGACAGATACTAGACTTGATTTATAGGACAAGGTACATTTCACTGGACAGATATTAGACTTGATTTATAGGACAAGGTATATTTCACTGGACAGATACTAGACTTGATTTATAGGACAAGGTATATTTCACTGGACAGATACTAGACTTGATTTATAGGACAAGGTACATTTCACTGGACAGATACTAGACTTGATTTATAGGACAAGGCACATTTCACTGGACAGATACTAGACTTGATTTATAGGACAAGGTACATTTCAATGGACAGATACTAGACTTGATTTATAAGACAAGGCACATTTCACTGGACAGATACTAGACTTGATTTATAGGACAAGGTACATTTCACTGGACAGATACTAGACTTGATTTATAGGACAAGGTACATTTCACTGGACAGATATTAGACTTGATTTATAGGACAAGGTACATTTCAATGGACAGATACTAGACTTGATTTATAGGACAAGGTACATTTCACTGGACAGATACTAGACTTGATTTATAAGACAAGGTACATTTCACTGGACAGATACTAGACTTGATTTATAGGACAAGGTACATTTCACTGGACAGATATTAGACTTGATTTATAGGACAAGGTACATTTCACTGGACAGATACTAGACTTGATTTATAGGACAAGGTACATTTCACTGGACAGATACTAGACTTGATTTATAGGACAAGGTACATTTCACTGGACAGATACTAGACTTGATTTATAAGACAAGGTACATTTCACTGGACAGATACTAGACTTGATTTATAGGACAAAGTACATTTCGCTGGACAGATACTAGACTTAAGTTATAGTAAACAACAAGCATTCAACGCAAAGTGGGTAGTAGGTGTATAGGGGTTGGGATAGGGTGTAACATGCGACCGGGGCAGTGTCACATTTTCATTGCATTGTGATGTTGCTATTTGTGGTGTATCTGTTTAAATGCTGTCGTTTTTTATTATTTTTTTTTTAGACAACTAAAAAACGACAGCATTTAAACAGATACACCACAAATAGCAACATCACAACGCAATGAAAATGTGACACTGCCCCGGTCGCATGTTACACCCTATCCCAACCCCTATACACCTACTACCCACTTTGCGTTGAATGCTTTTTTTTTAAAACTTTTAAATCAACTTATTTGTGAATATTAAGAAAAAATAATTTAGGTCTGTATCCCTCACATGTAAGACAAACTTGGAATATGACAAAATCAACCCAAAATAACTCAATATGACAGGTTTTAGACTTTTTTTTTACCCCCTCAGAATCACTTGACAGGCAGTTAGCTTGCTTCATGACTGCCCACCCCTACCCCACACTCAACAATCACACAACCTATAAACATTGTAAAGACACAAATCACTGAACCAGAACCCTCACATACCCCCCCCCCCCCCCCTCCCATCATTTCTATCTTTTTGCATCCATGACCCCAACTAAAAAAAAATTTTCACGAACACATACTCACTATATATTACCTCCCTGTATACACATTGCATACAAATGGTCTAAACAGCATATTTGTATTTCATTTAAATATGTATATATTTGTAAATCCACCTTCAATGTTTTTGCTGTTATACTTGTTTTATAATAAAAATATAAGTAAAAAAAAAAAAACCACCACTTACCTTCTGACTTGTGCAGCCTCTCTGAAAGATCAATATTAGCCCTGAAAGCAGAAGAAGGAATACTGTTTTGAACTAACACATTCAATAGCTCAGTTATCAAAACACTAACGCTTTGATGTATTGATCAATATTATTTGTCAGCAGGTATCAAGTAGGTATCAAGTTTATAAACATGATCTAACAAATAACAATTCTACAAGCTATTCCAAGAATAAAGGTTTCCTAAATTAAGCAAGGCCCAACTAAAAGAAAAAAAAGGAAAAGGTCCCTTAAAAAAAATGAGATCCATTAAGCAAACTAGGTCCAATCAAATAAATAAGGCCAAATCATGTAAATATGGTCCCATCAACAAAACAGGGCCCCATCAACAGAACAGTGTCATATCAACAAAACAGGGTCCCATCAACAGAACAGTGTCATATCAACAAAACAGGGTCCCATCAACAGAACAGTGTCATATCAACAAAACAGGGTCCCATAAAAAACAAGGTCCCATTTACTAAATAAGGTAAGCATGTAAGCAAATCATGTCACTTTATAAAAATTGCTATGAACACATAAGAAAACCATCTAATAATGTCAAATCCTATTCATTTAAAAAGTATATAAATTAAACATCCATTCCAAGTGCACTTTTTTCTTAGTCAAGATAAAAACAGCTCACAACTTAAATTTCCTGAAACAGTTATTTAAAAATCTATAGTTAATCACAAAGTAAACAGCTATAGACCATCCTGCCTTCTTCTAATAAAAAATGTATACACCATTAAATGGAACTTCTTTAAGCACAAGCACAGTAACAGTTCATATAAGGCTAGCAAGACACAAGGAACCTAACAAGGGCACAGAATCAGCAAGAAGTGCCAGGAATTATCCCCCCTGTGCTGGAGATTGTTTCTTCATCAAATCAATAGAAAGATGTCCAAAATAGCATGGGCTGACAGTTCCAATATGAGAAGGGAGGGAAGAGGGACTTTAACAGGTGAGGTGTGATGAACTTTCATACACTTTGCTGCACTTTCAGACAGATAAACAGCATTGGAAGACTATTTGTAAACCATAGATGCAATGTTGTATAAAGGAAAATATAGAATAGATTCAGGAGTGGTGACAAGTGTGGGGTAATGCAGTGTGTGGGGTGCAGTGTGTTTAGTACAGTATTGTGTGGGGTCCAAGCAGTGCATAGGGTATGTGGATTAAAAGCAGGGAGGTGGGGGGGGGGGGGGTCAGCAGTGTTTTGTAGACAGCAGTGTATGGGGTTAAGCAGTGAGCTGGGGACAGCAGTGTGTGAAGACAGAAATGTGCGGTAAACAATGTGTGGGGTACAGCAGTGTGTGGGTACATGCACATGGGGTACAGCTGTGTGTGAGGTACAGTTGGTTGTGGTACAGATGTGTGTGGTATAGTTGGTTGTGGTACAGTTGGTTGTGGTACAATTAGTTGTGGTACAGTTGGTTGTGGTACAGATGTGTGTGGTATAGTTGGTTGTGGTACAGTTGGTTGTGGTACAGTTGTGTGTGGTACAGTTGGTTGTGGTACAGATGTGTGTGGTACAGTTGGTTGTTGTTCAGATGTGTGTGGTATAGCAGTGTGTGAGGTACAGCAGTGTGTGGTACAGCCATGTGTGATATAGCTGTATGTGGTACATCATTGTGTGGTACAGCAGTGTGTGTGGTACAGCAGTGTGTGGTACAGTTGTGTGTGGTACAGTTGTGTGTGTTACAGCAGTGTGTGTGGTACAGCAGTGTGTGGTACTGCAGTGTGTGGTACAGTTATGTGTGGTACAGCAGTGTGTGGTACAGCCATGTGTAGTACAGCTGTGTGTGGTACAGCAATGTGTGGTACAGCTGTGTGTGTGGTACAGCAGTGTGTGGTACAGTAATGTGTGGTACAGAAATGTGTGGTACAGCTTTGTGTGTGGTACAAGAGTGTGTGGTACAGAAGTGTGTGTGGTACAACTGTGTGTGTGTGGTACAGCAATGTGTGGTACAGTTGTGTGTGTAGTACAGCTGTGTGTGTGGTTGGTACAGCTGTGTGGTACAACAGTATGTGTGTGGTTCAGCTGTATGTGGTACAGTTATGTGGTACAGTTGTGTGTGTGTGTGTGTGGTAGAGCAGTGTGTGGTACAGCAATGTGGTAGAGCTGTATGTGGTACAGAAGTGTGTGGTACAGTAATGTGTGGTACAGCTGTGTGTGTGGTACAGAAGTGTGTGGTACTGAAGTGTGTGTGGTACAACTGTGTGTGTGGTACAGCAGTGTATGTGTGGCAATGTGTGGTACAGCTGTGTGTAGTACAACTGTGTGTGGTACAGCAGTATGTGTGTGGCAATGTGTGGTACAGTTGTGTGTGTGGTACAGTTGTGTGTGTGGTTGGTACAGCTGTGTGGTACAACAGTATGTGTGTGGTTCAGCTGTATGTGGTACAGTTGTGTGGTACAGTTGTGTGTGTGTGTGTGGTAGAGCAGTGTGTGGAGTTATAACAATTGTACAGGTTCCACAGTGTTTTGGTTACAAAGAGCATGTTGGGGTGAGCTAATAAATCATGCAACGATTGGCCTGGGAATGAATAGACGGTGATTAATTAATTATCTGTTGTGACAGCATGCCATTATTGTTCAGTTCAATTTGGGTGTGGGTTCATTCTCTCTACGTGGTGCTAATTAAGTGGGGTACAAAAGTGTGTGGGGTGTGTCCACTCTCTCTATGTGGTGCTAATTATGTTGGGTACAGCAGTGTGTGGGGCACAGCAGTGTGTGGGGCACAGCAGTGTGTGGGGCACAGCAGTGTGTGGGAAAAGCAGTGTGTGTGGCACAGCAGTGTGTGGGGCACAGCAGTGTGTGGGGCACAGCAGTGTGCGGGGCACAGCAGTGTGTGGGAAAAGCAGTGTGTGTGGCACAGCAGTGTGTGGGGCACAGCAGTGTGTGGGGCACAGCAGTGTGTGGGGTACAGCAGTGTGGGGGGGTACAGCAGTGTGGGGGGTACAGCAGTGTGGGGGGTACAGCAGTGTGTATGGTACAGCAGTGTGTGGTACATCAATGTGGGGTACAGCAGTGTGTGGGGTACAGCAGTGTGTGGGGTACAGCAGTGTGTGGGGTACAGCAGTGTGTGGGGTACAGCAGTGTGTGGGGTACAGCAGTGTGTGGGGTGTGTATGTGGTGCTAATTATATCCCGACCATAGAGACAGGCATTCGTGGAGTGAGATAAATCTACAAATAGTCTCTACCCACAGTAATAATAATAGTAGCGAATAGAATAAAACAATTAGAGATCGTCCATTAATTATTACGTTAATTTATCGACATCCAAGTTTGCCACCACTAACCCACCAACGTCCGCTACCGTGACCATTTAAAAAACCACTCAATCAACCCCCCCCCCCCCCCCCCAAAAAAAAATCACACAAAATAAGAAAACCACTCCCTCCTGGTTACACTTTAAAAAATAAATATCTATCTTCAAATTCAACCTGCTTTCCTTGTTGTACACACCAAATAAAAATGAAAATCTCTTAGTCTTCCCATTAGTGGGCAAAATCCGTACAATGTATTATTATGCAGACGTTCGCGACTGAACTTTCCATTGAGGATTTTTTTTAAAATACATTGGCCAAGTGAAAATGTCAGGGTGTTATCGGTAGTCCGCTTAATATGGAAATAAGGCAGAGAGCGTGTTGGATATAGACCGCAGTTTGTCGGTCGGCTTTGGTGTAACCGGTGTGATATCCGACCAAACTTATGTACATAATAAAGTAACTGTTTAACATATGATAATTCAGCGATACTTGCAATAGACTTGAAAAGCTGGTTCTAAATTATTCCAAATTTGTGTTGCCAGAAAGCATATTTTTTCAACCAAATTTGAATCTTATCTATCTATCTATCTCTCTCTCTCTCTCTCTCTCTCTCTCTCTATATATATATATATATATATATATATATATATATCTTCTATATATATAATTCTCCTCTTCGAGCCGTTAGAAAACAAGCTGCAAACGCTCTCCCTACCTCCCCACCCCTACATGGTTTTAGTGAGCTGTGTTCACTCTAAATGTTTACAAGCAGAGCCAACGATTTTAAACGTAGGGGGGGGGGGGGAGGGGGGGGGAAGGAAGGGGGAGGGGTTATGGTCCTTAACGAGCTACTTCTAGTGTTTTAAAGAAATATTTTCAGTGTCAGCGTTGGTACTGTCGAATTCACAAATTATGAATTATTGAAAATTAGAAACAACTAAATAGCGGCGTATGTTATGCCGCGGGCCGGCTCGTATATATATAATTCTCTTCTGGGAGCCGTTAGAAAGCAAGCTGCAAGCGCCTCCTTGCAGTCCCCTCTCTTTCTCTCTATCACTATCACTACCACCCCCACCCCACCCTCACATTGTCTGGTGAGCTGTGGTCACGCTGTTTACATTTTACAATCATAGAGGACGGGTTTGGTGACGGCTATAGGGGCAGATAATTTAGTTTGAAAAGATTTTAAACGTAGAGGGGGTAACTAAGAGGAGGCTGCTTTCACGTGGGGGGGGGGAGGGGGGGGTAGTGTTTTTAAGCAAAAAGCAAATATTTTTCAGTGGCCAGCATTGGTTACTGTCGATTCACAAATTATAAATTACTGAAAAGTAAAAAAAAAAAAACAACTAAATAGCGGCGTATGATACGCAGCGGGTCGGCTCGTATATATATAATTCTCTTCTGGGAGACGTTAGAAAACAAGCTGCAAGCGTGCCTTGCAGTCCCCCTCTCTTCCTCTCTATCGCTACCACCCCACCCCACCCCCCACCCCCCACCTCACATGGTCTGGTGAGCTGTGGTTCACGCTAAATGTTTACATAATACAATCGTAGAGCCGGGTTGGTGACCTATTAGGGGCAGATAATTTAGTTTGAAACGATTTTTAAACTTAGAGGAGGTAACTAAGAGGAGGCTGCTTTCACGGGGGGGGGGGGGGGGGGGAGAAGGGGGAAGGGGGGGGAGAAAGGGGAATGGGGGAGAAAGGGGAAGGGGTAGTGTTTTAAAGCAAATATTTTCAGTGGGCAGGCATTGGTACTGTCGAAATTCACAAATTATGAATTACTGGAAAGTAGAAAAAACAACAACTAAATAGCGGCGTATGATACACCGCGGGTCGGCTCGTATTTTATAAAATGAATGTGATAAGTATAAAATTACTTCCGGTCGGTTTCATTAAGGCTAGAAATAGTCAAACAAATAATTGTTAGTACTATAATAGTAATTTAGCAAACAATTTATTTTTAATTTGGATTAGTAGAGTCAGGGTGGACATCAAGGAGAGGTTGGGGGCAGTTATTGAAAATATTTGAAACGATAACATAATATAATTACATAGACTTTTCATACCTATTGTGGTTATTCGGTTGTTGCAATTGTGGACCAAATGCAGCAAAATGAAAAAATATAGCTCAACCTTATAACAAAGCTATAGTTACTTAGTATAGCTAAGAATCGGGGATTTAAACTTTACTATAGGAAAATTCACGAATTTCCAAAAAAACAATGAGTGTTTTGTCTAAAATATTGACAGCACTACGGTGTCGTAAACACTCCATCATTATACATTTATAATACCATCAACTCCAGGTATTAACTTTTTGAAACAATCACTCTATCTTTTTATATTATTGATACCATCACTATATCGTTATAGCTTTGATCACTTTACCATCACTCAATCATGTTTTCTCCTGGGGAAGTGGGGGGGGGGGGAGTGGCGGACAATGGTAAAAGTATACATTTTCTATATAAATTCTATTTAGTTCGGCGGAGGGATGTAGAGTTGCCCCCCCCCCCCTTTCCGTAGAGATGCCTGAAAGAGACACTACTCCATCGTTTTAGATTTCTGACAACGCCTTCACCCTATTCCCTAACCAGACTGCGTGTATAGCGACAGACCTTGTTAGGGCCTATCCGTCTGGTCCAAATACAACAGTTTCCCTGATAGTGGAGTAGTGGAGGATAGTGGGGACTGTGTCGGGGGTGGGGGAGCTCTTATGAGATTAATTCACCAGTATAAAAGTTTCTATGAATCTAGGGGAATGTGACGATAGTGTATGTCAGTGTGTAAGGGATGTGGGAAGAAGGAGGAGGGGGGGGGGGGGGTATTAGATCAACTCACAAGTACAACGGGTTTTCGGTACTCAGAAGAAGGGGACAATCGGAGGTAGTACAGACGGATGTCATTAAATTAGATCAACTCTGGAAGTTGGGAGGATGGGGGAGACTGTCAGATGTTTTAGGCAGAAGGGAGAAAATAAGAGAAAGGGAGTGAGAGACAAAGAGAGAAAGAGAGAAATAAAGATACAGATAAAGGTGGGGGGGGGGGGAGACAGAGAGAGGAGAAAAGAGAGAAAGTTTGAAGGACAAAGAAGGAAATATAGAGAGGGGAGAGAAAGAGATAAAGATACAAGAAATAGAGAAAGAGTGAGATATAAAGATAAATTAAGAGATGGGAAAAAGAGACTGAGAGAGAGAGAGAGAGAGAGAGAGAGAGAGAGAGAGAGAAAGAGAGAAAGAGAGAAATAGAAAGCTGACAACGAATCAATAAAGAGCACGGAAACTGTTCCAGAATCAAAATCAAACCACACATTGTTGATGTTATTGCCAATATTTAATTAACACAAAAAAACTATCGCTCTTTCCCGACACAAAAATTAACTTAATTATGTTTTCAATATTTAAAAAAAAAAACATCAGAAGACAACTGCCCTTCAAAGCATTGTTGAATGACAATTAATTAAAATGTGGGAAAATACATCAATGCATTGTTGTGTCACAATTCATTAAAATAAAGCATGCGGGAAAGATACATCAATGCATTGCTGCGTCACAATTCATTAAAATAACAGATGGGGAAAGACCTATGTACAATGCTGTACCATAATTCATTAACATAACAGACGCTTGGATATACTTAAACGCATTGCTATTCACAACTGTAGCAACATATACGGACAACATACATCTCAATACAGCAATATATCATGGGGAAGCGTGAATGGATTGTAGAGCGTACGAATGCTATCAGATAAAAGTCTGTATTTGGGATCCCAAGGATGAGTTGACCAAACTCTGAGGAGGCGACCCCATTCACGTAAAGGAAAGTAAAGGCAGCTGAGCATAGAACTGACCTCACGTCATACTATACCAAGGTCACAGAAACAGGTGAACTATCTGACACAAGTGTAACTGATATTACTTTATCACAAGACCGGTACATGAAGTTAACACAGCGTGAAAATACGGGGAGGCGAAGTTCGTGGGTTTAAGTACATCTAAGAATCGTTCTGTTCTATGTATCTAATGATAAACAGTGAGCTGACAGAAAATATAAAAATGCAGCATAACTATAAAAATGTATACGACGGCGATTATTTGTTAAGTTCATACACAGTGATGATGTATAAATGTATGATGATGTATTACCCAGTACAAAATGTATACAAAATGATGATGTATTAGAGGTATACCCAGTATAAAATGTAAACAAAGTGATGATAACGTATACACAGTGAAGATGTATAAATTGTATACAAGGTGATGATGTGTAAAATGTATACAATGTATACAAAGCAATAATGTATAAAATATATACAAAGTGATGACGTATAATAACGTATACACAATGATGACGTATAAATCGTATAAAAAGTGTTGATGTATAAAATGCCTACGCCGTGATGATGTATAAAATTCCTACACAGTGATCATGTATAAAATGCCTACACAGTGACGAAGTATAAAATGCCTACGCCATGATGATGTATAAAATCGTATACACAGTGAAGATGTATAACAACGTATACAATGACGACGTACAACCTGACTAAGATTTACCTCCTCTTCCTCCTGCTGCTCCCCCCACCACGTCTGTGTATCCATCCATCCAACAATTTCATGGCCTGTCCCCCACCGCCAGCCACATCCATTAAATTAATCCATTAACCACGGGCTTCACCGGAATAGAACACCCGGAATAAAAACCGGTAATCCTTTCATTCGAAACACAATAGACCTCCCTATAGAACGCCGCCCGAAAAAAAAAATAATTAAAAAACAACTATTTTAATTCTTAACAAAGAATCGTATCCTAAAATAATTTGTAATCAGCTTCCGAATTCGACCTTCGCCTGCACTACACGACTTCAACAGCGCACCAAAAAAAAAAAATGCTGAAGAGCTTTAATCACGCTATTAAAACGTTCCTCCGTTGTCTTTAATCTACATTCTTACCGCACAACAAAGACGAATATAGAAGCGGGAATTCCCCAAACCCCGGGCGGTCAGGTTCTATCAGCATCGTGGAGACGATCCCGTCCTTGGAGACTCTGTGATCCAAATTACTCAGAGCTTCTAGACTTGGTGCTTTTGGGGTCGGGGGGGGGGGGTGGTAAGTTTATGGTGTTTTTAAATGAGATGCATACTACGCTGTCTGATGATTATACTGCGGTGTCTGATGATATCCTTAAAACACCGGCAAGTTTCAGCCGGTCGTGCCGTGAGTGGTACCGGCTGCTGGTCGACGCTGTGGTCATGGACTGTTGTCTACAGCTGTATGTATTAGTGGGGTCAGAGGTCAATATATTTGTTAAGTTGAACTATCCCTCAAATGTCGCAATTTGTAAAACTTCGACGCTTTTCATGACACGGTGTGGCCTAGCGGTAGAGCGCTAGAGTGCTAACCTGAAAGTCTCGTGTTTGGTTCCCGGGCTCTAGTCTGTACGACGTCTAATTGACCCCTGACTCGCGTAAATGAAAACAAAGGCGGCTGGGCATAGTGCTGACCACACAATCCCCCTATATACCGAGGTTATTAAAACAGATAAACTCTACTTCATCTGCCCCATGTGTCTTAGACAAGAATGAGAAAAAATCATGATGAATTATGAAGACCGCGTTAATCCGAAACACTGTATCACTAGAACATTCTAAACTATCGAGTTCTTTTTTCACACTGATGAAAAAATAATTTAATTCCAATTGCAAAACATAAACGAACTTCCCAGAAGTGTCATAATTAATCACCCTACTCTCACAATAATACCATAGACATCAAATTTATCCAATATAGATAGATCACTGTCTCTTTTTTTTTATCACACTGATGTAAAAATAATTCTAAATAATGCTAAACTCTAACGAATTTGACTTTCCAGTAGTGCTACAATTAATCACATTACTCGCACAATAAGATTCACTTAGCTATCTAGTCTATCCAATGTAGGAAGCTCACTGTCATTTCTTTTTTCACACGGATGTAAAAAATAGTTCAATACAATTAGCTAAAACACTAGTGAATTTAAATTTCCAATAGTGTCAAGAATAGTCAACCTACTATAACTATACGAGAAAATCAAGATCCACTTCTAATCTATCCAATGTAGAAAGCTCAAAGTTTGCAGAAAAATAAACAACTTCACATCCCTATCAAACAGCCATCAGAATATTCTTTAAACACTGTAGATATCCTGACACAACAGCGGAGCGATGAAACCACCACAAGCAATAAATAAACCAGTGAATAAGACTAAGCAAAACACCGCCTCTGTTAGACGACCCCTGTGTTTCACAACAAATTGGCCTCTAGCTGTCTATACCGACTCTATACGGACCACAGTGTTAAATGAAATCAGAGGCGTATCCAGGTTTTCGCTGTAGGGGGAGCGAAAAGAGCAAGAAAAGGCGCCGAATTTTTAACCCGTTCTATATACGTGTATTATATATATATATATATATATATATATATATATATATATATATATATATATATATATATATATATATATATATATATTACTAGCTGTATGTCATTACTTCGCTATGATGTAAACTAAATTGAAAGTAGCTCTCTGAAGAAATAAGAAAAAACACACAATGTAGGCCGATAAAACAAAAATTGTATCAATCTAAACAAAACAAAAAAAAAATCTACACACACTACAACCAAAAATAATGAACGTAACACAATCTGTTTTGTAATTCTTGTAAACAAATTTCTTACATAATAATTCCTGGGAAATTATTCAAGACAAGTGAAATAAGGGAAATAATCACTCTCTTAATATAAATATGTATATATCTACACATTTAATTATAAATGTCAAAACAAATAAATAATTACTTAAGAATATAATGAAATTGTTTAACACTATTCGTTTTTACAAAATGTTTTTGTCTATAATCATAATTTAATATATTGTCATCATAAATGCTAAAGTATTACAGCTTAATGAAAGTTTTTAAAATCAGAGTTGGTATAAAACCACGCTTTTCGATATAATAGAAAACATTCGGAATAAAAGCCTACATATAACTAAATGTCGGTCTTTTAGTTTAGATCATATATTTTAAATAACTACTGCTTCTTTGTGTTCTTTAAAGATCACTTTTTAACATAGTGATAGCTATGGGTTAGATCACTGTATTGATCACACACCTTTTTACTGGTAATTGCAAAAACAATATTCACAGAGTTTTACGTTTAAAAAGCTATTTTTTGGCGGCATGTTACTTTGGTACATCATTACGCGTTTTTCTACATGTACTTAACAGATCAGTTCGGGGTGGGATGGGGGGGGATGTGTTCAACTGCATTCACCACTGTCCGGTCAATTTAGGTCAATTATCCAACCCAGTGTATACCTAGGTGTGATATTAATGTCGCTCTACACAATTGTGGTGGTGAGGTGTGTGTGTGTGGGGGGGGGGGGGAGATAACCAATTCAGAGTGAACATAGCGTAAGTTTTTAGATGACTGTTCTAAACATACATATATATTACACAAATATATATTACAGAAATAGATTTAAATAAGTAGCAGTTTTATTATGACAAATTTTGTTTTACAGAGGGGTCCATGGGGGAGGGGGGTTGTAACTATTTCATGTAATTTGTAATCGTAATCACTATAGCCCAAACTGTAAGAATACTACTACTTCGTCGTGATGACGTTGTTGCCCTTGTCAAAATTTCCCCACCACTACGCAGTTTGCTCATCAGTAAATTTAAATAAAAGTGCCACATCAGTTGTATTTGTTTCTGTATTGTAATTTTTTTAAATTAATCACACGGTTCAAACTGTATATATGAAGTAATTATGCGTGAAGTTTTATGTATAACATTTTCTAATTAAATTATTCGTAAGCAGATACATTATACAGTTGCCTTAAACTTAACACCCCTCTTGCCAAGTGGTACTACCCGTAGATGTTTTTTAAACATTGAAATGCATCGTAATAGTTATTTTTAGAATGGCAAACTGATGCAACTGTTAATACGGGTTGTAAACGTAGACACTACTAGACTAGTACAATAATGCTTAATTGTTGCATGAAAAGAAATCTTGTGATTTACATAGATGTGCCGACCAAAAATATTTTTTTTTAACAAATATCATTGTTTAAAACTTTGAGTTTAAAAAAGTTTCCAAAAAGGCGCCACTTTGCTGAAAATGGCCAGAGGGGGAGCGGCCGCTCCCCCTGCTCCCCCCCTGCGTACGCTACTGAATGAAATGGAAAGTTTTTTTTTAGTCTGGCACCGTCTGCTCTTCGAGTGGGTGGATGGAGGGGGGGGGGGGTATTGGGGGACCAGAAGAGGACAGACATGACGGGTGGGGTGGGGGTGACTAGGAGAATGATGTGAGGCGACCTTCAGACAAACGGCGCGAAAATTACTGACGGCTCAGCGAGCGAAACAAAATGTCTGCAATCGTAGTGGATTTATCGGATGAAGTTCTACCGAAGATAGACAGCTGTACATTATTGAATACTGGTCAAGCTAGCAAAATAAGAGCAATCTAAGTGGATTTATTGGTTAGGGTATCATATGTACATCTGGATATAATTGACCATTGGCCACCCTATAACAACAGTGAT
The DNA here is from genome assembly GCF_028476545.2 of Physella acuta. Classification (NCBI taxonomy): domain Eukaryota; kingdom Metazoa; phylum Mollusca; class Gastropoda; family Physidae; genus Physella; species Physella acuta. The sequence goes on along the minus strand of NW_026732677.1, from coordinate 143,579 downwards.
CTAATTAGATTTATTGGTTAAGGTATCATTTGTCAGCTAGAGAGTATTGACTACTGGTCAAGCTAGCAAAATAAAAGCAGTCTTTGTGGATTTATTGGTTAGGGTACCAAATGTATATTTGGATATAATTGACCACTGGTCACCCTAGAAAAATTAATAACAGCGATCTAATTGGATTTATTGGTTAAGGTATCACATGTCAGATAGACGTTATTGACTAGTGGTCAAGCTAGCAAGCTGACAGCAATCTAAGTGGATTTGTTGGTTTAAGGTTTCATATGTACAGCTAGACGTTATTGACCAGTGGTCAAGCTAGCAAGCTGACAACAATCTAAGTGGATTTATTGGTTTAAGGTTTCATATGTACAGCTAGACGTTATTGACCAGTGGTCAAGCTAGCAAGCTGACAATAATCTAAGTGGATTTGTTGGTTTAAGGTTTCATATGTACAGCTAGACGTTATTGACCAGTGATCAAGCTAACAAGCTGACAGCAATCTAAGTGGATTTATTGGTTTAAGGTTTCATATAGTGGATTTATTAGTTTAAGGTTTCATATGTATAGCTAGACATCATTGACAGCAACCTAAGTGCATTTAATGGTAAGAGTACTACAATATATGAATTTGGAAACGACTTACTAGTCACGCTAGCAAAATAACTGGATTAATTTGTTAGTGTCATATTTACACTGGTCAAACTAGACAGCAACCTAAGTGGAGTTCTTTGTTAGAGAACCAGATTCCCATCTAGACCCTACCATACTGAATCAAGACCACTACTAGTTGGCCTACAATTAAGACAAAAATAAATGTTAAGTACTACAAATCAATATGTCATTATAGAAGCTATTGTATATCTTAAATGCTAATCAACTTGTCATTATACAAGACAATGAATACATCTTTAATACAACTCAACTCGTCAGTTAAGAAATTGTTGTATTTCTCAAAATTCACACAACCGTTTCACTATACAAGTCAACAAAATATCAAATATATCTTTAACGCACGCATCTTTTTTACATATAAAATCATGTATATTTTAATTTTCACTTCCATAAATAAAAAAAAAGAAATCTACTTAATCCTTGATAAGATGAAAAAAAAAAAGAAAAAAGGACAGCATAACCAGTTGATCGATCCATACAGCCCACACGTGAAATAAACCGCGCTCTTTATTTCATCTATCATGCCAAATATAGCCTCAAGAAATCCGGCCTGTTTTTTATATGAAGGGGAGAAAACCGAGATAATCACCGGTAATGATGGAAAAGAAGTGAATACAACCTTCATTTTCTAGACATATTAGAAGGTTCGGGGGTTCAAACGTTACTGGGGAAATACGAAGCTTCACGTAATGGAAGGGGTTTACAGCGTGTTGTTATTTAAAGGTCTTAGAGCATAAAACTCAAGGGAGGTCAGTTAATTTATGACTAAAACTTGGATTATGGACGCACCTCCCCCCCCCCCCCCGCATAATACATACAAATATGTATAAAGATAAATATAGGTAGACAGACAGACATAGACAGAAAGACAGATATAGGTAGAAATAGCTAGACAGACAAAGACGGATGGCATACTCAGACAGACAGACATAGATAGACACATAGACATAGATAGATCGACAGACGGACGGCGAGACAGATAGATAGGTAGATGGATGGATAGATGGATGGATGGATGGATGGATGGATGGATGGATGGATGGATGGATGGATGGATGGATGGACAGTAAGACAGACAGACAGACAGCTAGATAGATAGATAGATAGATAGATAGATAGATAGATAGATAGATAGATAGATAGATAGATAGATAGATAGATAGATAGATAGATAGATAGATAGATAGATAGATAGATAGATAGATAGATAGATAGATAGATAGATAGATAGATAGATAGTGTTATAAGCCCTTATTTAGAGGACACAACTAGTCTACCCATGAATATAGATATGTAGATAAATGGGTAGTGCTTATTTCGGCCACCTTTAGAGGAAATAAGTTAGGTGCTTATTTCCTCTAACATCCACATCCTGTTGAGGATGTGTGTGTTTTAGAGAAAAATATAGCCTCCCCCCCATTTCTCCCCCCGCCCCCCCCCCCCCCCCCACTGTCTTTCGTGACCAATTAATGGAAACACCGCTGATGGAGGCTGTGATATTTGAAGAGAAACTCCTGTTCAGTATTAGTCTTACACTCGAAGACATGAAATCTAAACTATGTGTCAGTCAACACAAAATATCGATCTAACATTGCCCATTGAACTCCGAATGCTGATATTCGATTCCTTATAGAATTCAAGACAATGCGTATTTGAAACTCCATCGCAATTACAAAATTGCATACCTAGGATATAAGTGACATTATCAGACAGTCATCACTCTAGTGAAACTATCGTACCAAGTGATACTATTAGATAAACATCACTCTAGTAAAACTATCATACAAAGTAACATCATTAAATAAACATAACTCTAGTAATACAAAGTGAAATCATTAGATAAGCATCACAGATGTGAATATATAACAAAAACTTACATTATCAGATAACCATTACTTCAGGATATATAAATAACGATGTATAATTCTATAAATCTTAAGACCAGAAGGCTAAATAACTTTACTTACTAAAAAGATGTTCTGCTTCTTAAAGAAGTTCCAACACTTCTATGTCCCCTCTATATTTTAATATCCATCACGCGTGGACATCAAAGACACGGAACAGCCAGCTGTACGTGCTATAAATAACCATGGCATTCAGGGACGATAATTCCAGCCCCAACATCATACAATCATGGTGTCGATCTGACACGCCTCCCCCACCCCTACCCCTGGCCCAACAGAATGGAGAAATCGTCAACTGCTATGATACATCTATATTAGATCAACAAAATGATTATGATCGTTACAGCAATATGCAAGTGGTAGGACTTTCGGTACGGGTCAGTTTCAGCAGGGGTTACTGTCCGTAGTGGTCAACGTTTGCAGGGATTTCTGTCGGTATTAATCAGTGTTTGCAGGGGTCGCTGTCTGCAGGGGTCAACGTTTGAAGGGGGTCACTGACAATGGGGTCACCGTCCGCATGAATCAATACTTGTAGGGATCGCTGTCTATAAGGGTAAAAGACTGCATGGGTCACTCTTCACAGTAGCCACTGTCCACAGGGGTCAACGTTAACAGGGGTCACTGTCAGTGGGGGTCACCTTTTGCAGGGTCACTGTCCGCAGGGGTCATCGTTGGGAGGAGTCACTGTCGACATCGGTCACATTCTGCAGGAGTCACTGTCACCATGTTAACGTGATTCTATTTGTTTAGTTGTGAACTGTTTAAACGTGGCTGAGAAGCAGTATCGTAATATAACCGAACAAAATAAATGAATGTGGACAGGCACAAAATTTCAGCCTTCTCGGCAGTATTGTTCATAACAACATAACAGTTATCTCTCTAATAAGATATACTTCTATCACGCCTCTATACACGATCTAATACTATTATTACTGTATCTTTTATCAATTACATTCACTAAAACTACTGAACCAAATTGTACACTACAAAATAAAGTAGTTAGAATTACTTACCTGATGGGATTAAAATCCATATTAATCCAATAATGAAATATTTACATCCTTATGTAAATCCATGAAATCTACGTCATTCTGCATGTCAAGCAGGCGATTAGCTAACACTAGTAATGCAGGTGTCTCCTCAAATCCTTGCTTTCCATAATCCGTTAAATTCTGTCACTTCTCGGTGTCAATAAGGCGATTATCTAACACTAGTCCTGCTGGAGTCTTCCATTCCTGGCTTTCCATAATCCGTTTATTCTGTCACTTCAGGGTGTCAAACGGCCGATTAGCTAACACTGCTTGAGTCTCCCTAGCACGAGTATAGTGTGCCTACGTACGACCATTATCACAAGCGGGTCATCTATCGGCTGGTTGTCTCAATGCTGATAAAGCCAGCCTGCCTGTGATAGCCAATACAACACTACTGTTGTCTTTTTTTTCTAGGCGTGGGTACTAGGGTGTGCACATTTAATGTACAGTGCTCGTGTTCTACCCACATCACAATCAGTGAACCTGTCTTAGCAACAGTGATCCTGTCTTAACAACAGTGATCCTGTCTTAACAACAATGCACCTGTCGTATCATTAACAGGGCACATGTCTTATTATCAACAGTGCACCTGTCTTAACAACAGCGAACCTGTCTTACCAACAACAGTGCACCTTACTTAACAACAACAGTGCACCTATCTTACCAACAAGAGCGCACCTGTCTTAGCAACAGTGTACCTGTCTTATCATCAACACCCTTATCACAATCAGTGCACCTCTCTTAACAACAGTGCACCTGTCTTAACAGTGAACCTGTCTTAGCAACAGTGTACCTGTCTTATCAGCAACAGTACACCTGTCTTAACAACAGTGCACAAGTCTTACCATCAACAGTGCACCTGTCTTCTCATCAACAGTGTACATGTCTTATCAACAGTGCACCTGTCTTATCAACAGTGCACTTGTCTTATCAACCGTACACCTGTTTATCAACAACAGTGCACTTGTACTTTTGGTGCAGTTGTTGCACTATCAGTGCGCCTGTTGCTCTATCAGCACATTTGTTGTATCATCAGTGCATCTGTTGTGTCGCCCCTGCATAAGTTGCACCATCAATGCACCAAAGACGCTATCAGTGCACCTGTTTTACATTCACACACCATCACCAATGAAACTAACCCATCCACATCTTCCACAACCACCTAAACACCTACACAGCTAACCGACGATCCACCACAAACTATCCTTCACACTGACCACCTATTCAAACCACCTCATCACCACACAATAAGAACCAACAACCACCTCTTCCACAGAGAATAAGCACCAACAACAGCACCACAAGCTCCATCTATGAAATACAAGTACTCCCAGCATCCGTCCAATAACCCGCATCCAATATCACAACTATAAAACCAATGCCTTGGCGAAGCCCCTACACAAACGAAATCAATACGAAGAAATTAAGCAGATAATCGATTGACGCCTTAAATCAATAAGTAAAACCTGCTCGTGTGAGAATCTCCACATAGGGTAACCTAACTCCATCCTTGTTAATGAAAACTTGAGTGGTGACTCACGGGTCAGCCAGACACAGTTCGATTCATGTTCGATTTTACGTCCAATCAGACTTGCTTCTCCCTGATTGATCAAGAAGGAAGGATCTATCAATGAGTGCTGAGTACAAAATTGTTTTTCTTTTCGAGGTTTTTTTTTCTGGAGAAATCGATTTCGTTGTCACTCCCATGGCTCTCAGAAATATCGATACTGTTGCAGTTGGTCGAGCCACTTAGGAGGTGCGTACAAGCATCCCGGGTGTACGTGTGTACACTGTACACACCTGCCTCTAGGTGTAGACTATAGGTACTTTTTTAAGCACTCTTAGCTAGCTATACACGTGGATCAAGTTGTGAACTAAAGAAGGTCTACCTAACTCAAGATTAAAACCGCAACTAAATTTGTCTTACTGGATCAAGATTAAGACTGCTACTACAATTGTCCTACTGGATCAAGATTAAGACTGCTACTACAATTGTCCTACTGGATCAAGATTAAGACTGCTACTACAATTGTCCTACTGGATCAAGATTAAGACTGCTACTACAATTGTCCTACTGGATCAAGATTAAGACTGCTACTACAATTGTGCTACTGGATTAAGATTAAGACTGCTACTACAATTGTCCTAATGGATCAAGATTAAGACTGCTACAACAATTGTGCTACTGGATTAAGATTAAGACTGCTACTACAAGTGTACTACTGGATTAAGATTAAGACTGCTACAACAATTGTGCTACTGGATTAAGATTAAGAAATGCTACTACAATTGTCCTACTGGATCAAGATTAAGAATGCTGCTAAAGTTGTCCTTTTTATTTTACTACAATTGTCCTACTGGATTACGATTAAGACTGCTACTACAAGTGTACTACTGGATTACGATTAAGACTGCTAATACAAGTGTGCTACTGGATCAAGATTAAGAGTGCTGCTAAAATTTTCCTACTACTACAATTGTACTACTAGATCAAGATTAAAACTGAAACTAAAGTTGTCCTACTGAATCAAGATTAAAACCACAACTAAAATTGTTCTCCTGGATCAAGATTACGACTGCTACTAAAGTCTTAAACACATGTCTGAATGTGCCGGCTACTGACGAAGACCTAAACTAATCGAACCCCAGCGTTCAATCAGGCCAACACGACTAATCAAGTTTTTAAAACACGTCATTGCACGGCATGTGAACTAACGATTAACTAGCCTACATGTGTCTGCTTTATCTGCTAATGAAGAAAATTATATGCAATCTACGGCTATAATGATACAGGCGCTAATAAAAACTGCGATCTCGTCTATTCTACCGAGGAGGGAAATATTTCTTAACGCTCACGACAATGTGGACGTTTAGCGTCTCATACACAATACAATTACATCTATTTTAGTAAAGGAGATATTTCTTAATGCTCATGGCAATGTGGACAAGTTTAGCGTCTCATACACAATACGATTACATCTATTCTAGTAAAGGAGATATTTGTTAATCGTGACAATAAAGTCAAGTTTAGCATCTAATACACAATGCTATTCTGCAACACCGGTTATTTCTTAAAGTTCATGAAAACGGAGACACGCTTAGCATTGGATAAACAGTTCTATCCTACAAAAGCAGATATGTGTTGACACTCCTGTCAAATGTGGACAAGTTATGCGTCTAATAAATAATGCGATTACTGTTATTCAACAAAAGCAGATATTTCTTAAGGCTTCTGACAATGCAGACACGTTTAACGTCTGATCAACATAACTATTCAACGAAAGCAGATATTTCTTAAGGCTCCGACAATGTGGACAAGTTTAGCGTCTGATAAATAATGCTATTCTACTAAAGCAGATATTTCTTACTGCTCATCACAATGGAGACACGTTTAGCGTCTGATAAACAAAGCTTTCAAACAGAAGTAGAAATTTCTTAAGGCTAAAACAAGGAGAAAAAATTAGCTTAGACCACAGAGAGGAGGAAAGATTGGACAGGCTACACTGTTATTGTTGTGTTAGTGTATTTAAGGAGAGAATGTTTGTACTGCTAATTACCGGTCTGGTGTTATACCCAGCGGCCGGTGGGAACAAAAAGGGAAGTAAAGTTTGTTCACGGAGTAACGGGACTATGACGGCATTTTAGGGTAAGTACACAGTTACGTGTAGGCTATAATAATAGAAAATACATCTTTTATATACAGTGGTTTTCCAAACTGGGAGGGGCGGACTAGTGTTAGGGGTGGTAGGAAATGCTTTCCTTGTTAGGTAGGTCTACAGGTATATGTACACTTTCAAATCGGTGAAGTGTGTCTGGATATTCAATTTAAAATGTATAAACTATATCTTTGTCTGATGTTTTCCGTTTCTTTGCTGATGTTTAAGGTTTGATCTCAAGACCTGCGTGCATCTCTCGACACTCACCCCCCCCTTCCCAGACTTCTAAAACCCAACACTGTACCCCCACCAACTAACCAAACGTATCAATTTCTACTCAAAATATAGACACATATAAGCTACTGACACTCATTTAATATACATATAAAGAGGAGCTGGCTACACAAAGTATACACGAATTTGAATTATCAAAATATTTTTTTATGCAAACATATGCTAAAAAAGAAACCTTAGTGAGCAACAGTAGAGTATAACTAGTTTTGTTTACATAATCAACAAATGGTAATTAATGTTCAGTTCACTTTGCAGAGCTATTTCACTGTGTTAGCTTTCTCTTTGCGAAGTGATAAGTTGTCACATTTTAAGTGGTATTACATCAGTGTATAAGTAGTCACATTTTAAGTGGTATTACCTCAGTGTATAAGTAGTCACATTTTAAGTGGTATTACCTCAGTGTTTAAGTAGTCACATTTTAAGTGGTATTACATCAGTGTATAAGAAGTCACATTTTAAGTGGTATTCCCTCAGTGTATAAGTAGTCACATTTTTAGTGGTATTACATCAGTGTATAAGAAGTCACATTTTAAGTGGTATTCCCTCAGTGTATAAGTAGTCACATTTTAAGTGGTATTACCTCAGTGTATAAGTAGTCACATTTTAAGTGGTATTACCTCAGTGTATAAGAAGTCACATTTTAAGTGGTATTACCTCAGTGTATAAGTAGTCACATTTTAAGTGGTATTACATCAGTGTATAAGAAGTCACATTTTAAGTGGTATTCCCTCAGTGTATAAGTAGTCACATTTTTAGTGGTATTACATCAGTGTATAAGAAGTCACATTTTAAGTGGTATTACCTCAGTGTATAAGTAGTCACATTTTAAGTGGTATTACCTCAGTGTATAAGAAGTCACATTTTAAGTGGTATTACCTCAGTGTATAAGAAGTCACATTTTAAGTGGTAGTACATCAGTGTATAAGTAGTCACATTTTAAGTGGTAGTACATCAGTGTATAAGTAGTCACATTTTAAGTGGTATTACATCAGTGTATAAGTAGTCACATTTTAAGTGGTATTACCTCAGTGTATAAGAAGTCACATTTTAAGTGGTATTACATCAGTGTATAAGAAGTCACACTTTAAGTGGTATTACATCAGTGTATATGTAGTCACATTTTAAGTGGTATTACCTCAGTGTATAAGTAGTCACATTTTAAGTGGTATTACATCAGTGTATAAGTAGTCACACTTTAAGTGGTATTACATCAGTGTATATGTAGTCACATTTTAAGTGGTATTACCTCAGTGTATAAGTAGTCACATTTTAAGTGGTATTACATCAGTGTATCAGTAGACATATTTTTTTATTGGTATTACCGCAGTGAATGTTGTAAGTTGTCACATTTATGAAGCGGTATTATTTCAGTGTATAAGTGGTCACATTATGTCACTGGTACTACCTTATTTTAGTGGTAATATCTATTTTGTTACAATGATCACTTTAATTAAGGTGCTATTTACTCAGTGTATGTTTTAAGTAGTCACACAACGTCAGTGGTTTTACTTGGGAGTATATTAAAATTTTGTAATCACCTTATTTCAGAGGTATTACATCTGTTACTAGATAAATAGTCATACTATTTCAGTGGCATTACATCTTATGAGGAAGAGTAGCATACATACTCCTGCATTAGGCTACTAGCTCACAGACACACACTACTCAAACACCCAAGTTAAAAATTAAAAGATGACTTACCTTTTCAAGCTATTTACTTGAGACACCAGCATTGCATTACACTCCTGTAATTTCTTAACTTGACTGGATTCTTGTCTCTGAACATCACATCATAAATAACATTTGTAGAGTTCAAAGTTTACAAGAGAAATAATTTAATAAAATAGCAACAATATACTAAAAATATCTTAATTATTAATTAAGATAATTGTGGTTGTTTAATTTTAATTAATAAAAACCAAAAACAAGTTGCATTAGTGTTTCCATATTTAATTAATCAATTTCAGTAATCTTAGGCACAATTTTCTTTTCAGATATCTCTTCCCCCACACCTCCACCCCCTATTATATTTTATTAAAAAGAAAATAAACATCAGAAAGAAACCGTGCTTAAGCAAACTCTCTTGTTTACAATTATAAAACCTGTCAGAAATAATTAAATAACAGTTGTTTTTAAAATGTATGTATTAAATAGCTTTCGGATTTTAATTGACGTAATTTAATTAAATAAGAATAAAAATCAAGCAAAGCTGCGTCCTTACCACTTCCACTGCCCCTTGCCTCTCTCTGCTCACAGCTTTATCTTCTAGTTTTTCAGTTTGGACAAGCAGATTCAAGTTTCTCTTGACTAAATGTCGAAGTTTCCTGTTCTCTTCTGATGAAAGTAATAACAAAATAACACATTTTAAAACCTAGCGCTAGCATTCATAAAGGTGGTAACTATAAAGGTGGTAACATGCAGATCCAAATTTCTCTTGACTAAATGTCGAAGTTTCCTGTTCTCTTCTGATGAAAGTAATAACAAAATAACACATTTTAAAACCTAGCGCTAGCATTCATAAAGGTGGTAACTATAAAGGTGGTAACAAGCAGATCCAAATTTCTCTTGACTAAATGTCAAAGAGTGGTTATAACAAAATAGAACATTTTAAAAACTATAATACATAGAGATGGTAACTATCAAAATAGTTACCTAGTTAAAAGGGTTTTTGTTTTAAATAAATAATCTTCTTCTTTTCTCTTTTGATCTTAATTTAATGTTGGAAATATATTTTTTTAACACAATAAAGTATTATATATCAACTTGTTATGCGACATATAGGCCATTAACTCAGATTTCAGACAGTTTTTTTTGGACTTGCTTTCATAACCTTTGTCCAACCAAGAACAAACTACAAGGCAGTAGTTGCCTAATTTTAGAGTTTTCTCTCCTAGATTGGTTTTTTGTTTCCTGCTCACGAGCCTCATCTGCCCGTGGGTTCAAACTCAGGACTTTACAGTTCAGCAACCATGAGTTTACCCACCTGACCACACTGACCTCCATAAATTAACCAAAAGAATGTCGTGCTTACCCCTGAAATTCTTCAGTAAAGAGACCAGAACCCTGAGCCTGTAGAAAGAAATTTAAGGGAAGTCTAGTGAAAGCAACATTAACACTTATCAAAAAGTAAGGCATATATCATTCATAGATAGATAACTAGAAATACTAGTAAAAATTACTCAAAATAAAAAGACGTATCATTCATAGATGGATAACAAGAAATACTAGTAAAAATTAACTCAAAATAAAAAGACATATATCATTCATCGATACCTAGAAATATAGTAAAAATTAACTCAAAATAAAAAGACATATATCATACATTGATAGATAACTCAAAAAACTAGTAAAAAATTAATTTAAGATTTTTAAATAAAGCATAGGGCTATATCATTCATGGATTGTTAATTAGAATTTCTAAGAAAAATTAATGTAAACAAAAAAGGTTTACTTGTGATAATTTCAATACAATTTTTTATCTAATAAGACGTCATCCACAAAAACATTTAAACTCATAAGTTTTCCTAAATTAATAATCTTAAAACAGAAACTGTGGCAATTAAGTTTTATAGAGATGCATTTCTGTCTAAAAGTTAATCTATATCAGCTATATACTTACTTTTCATTAGAAATATCATAATAAGGATCTTGCTTGGGGCTTGATTTTCCTCTTAAACTTTCTCGATTAGATGACTCTTCTGAATTAGCACTTGAATCACTAAATTCACATTCAAGCTGGAAATATACACAGAATTTTTTTTACAACTCTGGACATTGTTAACATACAACATGGATCTTGGTCATTTTTACTTTCTCGTATATACGTAGTATAGAGAAAGTCTTGTAATCGTGCAAAAAAAAAAAATCGAGATTTTTACAAATCTCGACGTTTTACACCTCACTGATACGGTAAAACATAATTTTGCAATCTTGTCCGTATGTCTGTGTGTGTGTGTGTCTGTCCGTGTGTAAACACGATAACTTGAGTACCGTTACAGCTAGGTTGATGAAATTTCATATATAAGTATTTTATCAAAATCGTAGATCCGTATCAACTTTTGAGCGATTTCCGATAACCGGAAGTGGTACTTTTCCTACTTTGAATTTTTTAAAAGCCTATAACTTGAGTACTATTTCAGATAGATAAATGAAATTTCACATGTAAGTAAAAGATCTAATTCTCTACCTTCTGTTAAATTTTGAGTAATTTCCGTTGACTGGAAGTAGTAATTTACGCTACTTCCGATTTCTCAAAAAACTAATGTAAATTTTAAAAGTACTAATAATATTGCGCACTATTATGCGCTTTTTTTATTTGCGTTCACTTGGTGTGCAATTAATTTGTCTACGAGATTTTATTCTATTTTTAAAACTTTAAGTATTTAAAATGGATTAAAAATCATGTCTATAGCCCGAGTTTCCATCCCCTGTTATTTTATATAAGAATATTCGAGAAAGTTTAGGGGAGATCACTCCCGGTTTATTTATTTAATCAGCAGGTTGGTTAGACACAGTGAAAATTTAAGCAGCTATCCATGCTGTATAGCCTCCATTCATGATTTGGCACTGGATTTAGTATCAATTTGACTGGTTAAGGAATGTAACCTTTATAATACATCTAGTCGTAAGCTTAAGAAACCTAAACCTAGTGAACACTTACAGATTGTATACTAGGTAAGATATGGGACCTTTCTATAACATCTTATCTAGGATATAAACATAATTAAAACAAAGAAAAAACTTAGCGCAGTTGTACTGGGTATACTTATAAATGGGACCTTTCTAATAAAATACACACTTCCCCTTACACTAAAGAGTTATAAATGGGTATAATTATAAATGGGATCTTTCTAATACACTAAAACTTTTCCCTTACACTGAAGAGTTATAAATGGGTATAATTATAAATGGGATCTTTCTAATACACTACACCCTTTCCCTTACACTAAAGAGTTATAAATGGGTATAATTATAAATGGGACCTTTCTAATACAATACACACTTTCCCTTACACTAAAGAGTTATAAATGGGTATAATTATAAATGGGATCTTTCTAATACACTACACACTTCCCCTTACACTAAAGAGTTATAAATGGGTATAATTATAAATGGGATCTTTCTAATACACTACACCCTTCCCCATACACTAAAGAGTTATAAATGAGTATAAATATAAATGGGACCTTTCTAATACACTACACACTTTCCCTTACACTAAAGAGTTATAAATGGGTATACTTATAAATGGGACCTTTCTAATACACTACACCCTTTCCCTTAAACTAAAGAGTTATAAATGGGTATAATTATAAATGGGACCTTTCTAATACAATACACACTTTCCCTTACACTAAAGAGTTATAAATGGGTAAAATTATAAATGGGACCTTTCTAATACACTACACACTTCCCCTTACACTAAAGAGTCATAAATGAGTATAATTATAAATGGGACCTTTCTAATACACTACACACTTCCCCTTACACTAAAGATAAAAAAATCAGAGTTAAAACTTAAAGAGTTATTTGTTGGGTATAATTATAAATGGGACCTTTCTAATAAGACTACAATTCCCTTACACTAAAGAGTTATAAATGGGTAAAATTATAAATGGGACCTTTCTAATACACTACACACTTTCCCTTACAGTAAAGAGTTATAAATGGTTATATTTATAAATGGGACCTTTCTAATAAGACTACAATTCCCTTACACTAAAGAGAACAAAAACTAAGTGACAACTTACAGAGCTGCTGTATGAAGGGCTGGCATTCTCCACTTGGCCACCTAGATCAGGTGTGGCCACAACGCTATCTTTCAGCTCTTTCTCACTGAGTGGCCAGGGCAGGCCAGGGCCATCACCAAGCTGTGGGCCATTCAATCAACAGACAGTTCACAAAAAGGTGTGGATAACATGGATATGATTTACAGTTCACAAAAAGGTGTGAATAACACGGATATGACTGACAGTTCACAAAAAGGTGCAGATAACATGGATATGATTAGTTCACAAAAAGGTGTGAATAACATGGATATGATTAGTTCACAAAAGGTGCGGATAACATGGATATGATTGACAGTTCACAAAAAGGTGTAGATAACATGGATATGATTGACAGTTCACAAAAAGGTGCGGATAACACAGATATGATTGACAGTTCACAAAAAGGTGCGGATAACATGGATATGATTGAAAGTTCACAAAAAGGTGCGGATAACATGGATATGATTGAAAGTTCACAAAAAGGTGTGGATAACATGGATATGATTGAAAGTTCATAAAAAGATGCGGATAACATGGATATGATTGAAAGTTCACAAAAAGGTGCGGATAACATGGATATGATTGACGGTTCACAAAAAGGTGTGAATAACATGGATATGATTGAAAGTTCACAAAAAGGTGTGGATAACATGGGTTTGATTGAAAGTTCACAAAAAGGTGCGGATAACATGGATATGATTGAAAGTTCACAAAAAGGTGCGGATAACATGGATATGATTGACAGTTCACAAAAAGGTGCGGATAACATCGATATGATTGACAGTTCACAAAAAGGTGTGGATAACATGGATATGATTGACAGTTCACAAAAAGGTGCGGATTACATGGATATGATTGGATGTTCACAAAAGGTCTGAATAACATGGTTATGGTAAAACTGATTATTAATAACTTTGCGAAAAACAGATTTTTTATATTTCTTAATCACAAAAGGGAGCTAAGTATTACAGAAGGTTCATACAATTGCTGTCTAGTATACACAAACAAACAAAAACAAGTGAATTACCATGTATGACTCAAGTTCCTTACCAGGTCTCTCAGCTCATTCCTAATGGACAGTGGCCACTCAGATACACTGTTGGTCTCAGACTGGTCGGTGTCCTCTTCTATATCCTCTGTAAGTTCTTTCAGTGAAGGCAGTACAATACCATTACTGCACTCGTTAGCGGATTTTAGGCTAAAATATACACATGCATAATATAATCAGCTTAATTATTTTTTTTAAACATAACCTAAAACATGTCACCACAATTAAGTTAATTAGTTCATGTTAATTTTTACTTCCATAAATATAAGAAATAAATGTGTTGTATTTTATTTCAGACAAGCAGGTCAAAAGATGGTTAATTTAGATTAGAAATAAGCTGGGTGCCTTTATCAGTAGTGAGAATATTTTAATGCGTAATAACTAATAAGATACTTAAGTATAAAACACAACTATTTTCCTTATTCAATTTACTACATGCAGGGAAGCAACTCATACCTAGAGATCTCCAGTTGTGATTCTTTGAGCTGTCCTTGCAATTCTCTGTTTTGATTTTTCAGCTCCTAAATAGTGAAGAACCTCTTGAGTCATTACAAATTACTTCCTTCTGAATAGTTTATACAATCATATTTTATAGCATTAAAAATGAACACATTCTCCTCTGCTAAACAATACACTCCTAGAGTTTGTATAATTATTTAGTTTCTGTGATTACAATAATGAAGTTTTATAACGAGTACTTATAATATCAATCTTTAAATGTGAACAAAGTTTTTTACTTTGATGAAAAAAAAATTCAATTATTTAAATCTAAATTAGAAGTAATTTAAATATAAAATACTATATTTTGTACTAATGTTATTTATAAGAAATGAAGGCTCAATAGCAGATTTAGTTTTGACTGTTAGGAAAGTTTCACTTTAGTTGCCTAAGAATTTCAATCTGAACAAACAATAGGTTTCTAAAATGATATATTAACTATAAAATTAAATTTATGTTTTTATGATGCAAACCTTATCATTTTCCCAATAGTAAAAATGTAGTCAGTGAATATAAAGGTTTATTACATGACCTACATCTAACAAGTCTTATGATGCAAATAATCAATAAAAATAAAGGTCAATAACATACATTATAGTAACTAATACTCAATGGTTTATATTATGATACAACTTTAAATCGATTACTTATAACACAATTAAAATGAGTCAAACCTCATTATACTTGGACATCTCTTGTAAGTGGACAGATAACTCTTGATACTTTTCATCTCTCTACAAAAAATCCAACAGAATAGCAATCAACCTTTAAAATGCTTTAGCACCTTCTCGATCTAACTACTACATGCTCAACCAGATAGTTAAAAACACTAGGTGACATTCACACCACATTCACCTGCAACTTAACCAACACAGGTAAACCAGTTAATTTATGCCCTGGGGATTATGCAGGTAACAGGTGCAGTCATTCAGTCATAAAAAAACATTCACTCAACTTTAATTGAATCAACCTCAACACACACATGTTAATTGGGATTAGTTGTTTTTTTTTAGAAATATGCTTCCCATTTTATTAAATTAATAAAGGCATACATTTAAATACTTTATAAATATATATATACCACTAATTGTATTTCAAAAATGCTTTACTATAAACCTATGTAGGTTACATTGTATTGTGATGAATAAATGTAATGTATAATGACTTGTGATATGCAGCAATGAAGTCATAAGCAACCTTTACAGCTAATATGATTAGCCTTATAGAAACAATCCCAAAAGCAAAGACTGATCTGTTACTAATAAAGCATTCAAAATTATATTCATATAATAGAAATATATTATTCTAAACAAAACATAGCAAATATCAAATGATTGCAAGTATTCAATGTTAACTGGCCCTCATAGCAACATTCCGCTAAAAGAACAAAACAGATGTCGCATTGATGGGCTTTGAGAAAAACTGAAAACGAATGCATCTCATGCTGTGTGCTGTATTCACTTTCACAGATGCACAGCTGCATAAAGCTTTTAGCCTACCTACACAACTGTTACGCATTCAGACATTCTATTTGATTCACTTGCTATACAGATATATTGTACTTTTATTTCATATTATTTTCTTTAAGAATATCCAGGGTAGCATGTTATATAACGCATTCAGACATTCTATTTGATTCACTTGCTATACAGATATATTGTACTTTTATTTCATATTATTTTCTTTAAGAATATCCAGGGTAGCATGTTATATAACGCATTCAGACATTCTATTTGATTCACTTGCTATACAGATATATTGTACTTTTATTTCATATTATTTTCTTTAAGAATATCCAGGGTAGCATGTTATATAACGCATTCAGACATTCTATTTGATTCTAAAATTCACTTGCTATACAGATATATTGTATATATATTGTATATATATACAGATATATTGTATTTTTTTCATATTATTTTCTTTAAGAATAACCAGGGTAGCATGTTATATAACACATTCAGACATTCTATTTGATTCTAAATTCACTTGCTGTACAGATATATTGTACTTTTTTTTTCATATTATTTTCTTTAAGAATAACCAGGGTAGCATGTTATTAAAAAAATACACATTTTAAATATTAAAAAGTAAAAAAGCTGAACTTATGCTTCAACCAGGTAAAGAAAAATGGGCTGTAAGAGTTAAAACTGAGCTTACCTCTGTAAGCTTAGAGCTCATGTTTGAACAGGTATCTTTTAACTCCATCACTTTCTCCTGCAATATAAAGTGTACAAAACTATTAGTGAAGTTCCGCACATTATAACATTATGCACATTATATACAAACCAAAGTTTTCCTTGTTGAATGAATCACAGTCACAATTGAGTAGTTTAACGATGAGACTGTGATTGATTCAATAGCAACAACACATGTGTAATTATTGTAGAGTGTGTAGCTAACAGGAATGGTGACACCACACATGTGCTTGGGTGTCATATCTGATTACCCACATGGTGGCCAATACCACAACCTTTATAGTCTGATGGTGCAGTTTGGCACATTTGTAGCCAAATTAAATTTTTTGAATAACCAACCAAAACAAGTTTTTTTTTCTATTTTCTTGTTCTATTTCTCTCAAATAAGTAATAACCTTAACCAAGGCAGACAGTAACAGGGTAAAACATCTGGCCCATCATCACAACTTTTAGAGTATGGTTGTGCAGTTTGGCACATTTATGGCCAAACTAAATTTTTTGAATAACCAACCAAACCAAGGTTTTTTTCTATTTCTTGTTCTATTTCTCTCAAATAAGTAATAACCTTAACCAACGCAGACAGTAACAGGGTAAGGCATCTGGCTCATCATCACAACTTTTAGAGTATGGTGGTGCAGTTTGGCACATTTATATCCAAACTTAATCATTTGAATAAACAAGGTTCTTTCTATTTTCTTGTTCTAATGCTCTTAATCAAGGTAAACAGAAACAGGTGAGGAATCAAGTGTCTACACTATGCAAGTCAAATGACACTGTTTAGCATTTGTTCACCATGTTTTTGCATTTGTGACCAAGAAATATGTGGTAGATGAAGTAGAGTTCATCTGTTTCAATGACCTAGGCCAGGGGTCTCCAAACTACGGCCCCCGAGGTCCTCTCATCCTACAGAAAAAATGTTTGTTGGTGATGGCTGAGGAACATTGCCCAGAAAAATCAAAGACATGCCTGCAAGAAACTGGCCCCCGAACTGAAATTTGATAGTTAATGCGGCCCTCTGACTGAAAAGTTTGGAGACCCCTGACCTAGGCATACAGCACTGTGCCCAGTAACCTTCATTTCTCTAACATGAGTCATGTACCCATCAGAACTGGGTGAAAAGGACATCATACCCCAGGATCTAAACTTGAGACTTTCGGGCTAGAAATCATGAATTCTACCATCCAACCATGCTGTACCTTAATGCTTGAATTACCTGACTGCTGGCAATTGTCTAAAATAATCATTTTAAATACAGCAATCTTGTTAATCTGCTTTAATCAAGACTAGTCAAATAATAGATTGAAACAGATTACAGTAAAATTACCATGTGATGTTTTCATACAGGCTAATAAATCTAATTATAGGATGTCATAATTAGGAGTAAAGTAATGAGTAAGGAAAAACCCAACAATATTACTTTTATGAAGTTTAGGCTGTCAGATTAAAGATATGTTTCAGATATAAATGGAAACATTCAAGTCTTAACACCAACATTAAAGTGTAGTTAGTAAAAAATAATTCAGAAAGTATAAGTTGTACTTTGATTTTAACATGGTAACCCAAATTGCAAATATCGTTATATTTTTGTTTGAATCAGCTATTAAACAAATGAAAGTGAACCATACATTTGAGACTAAAATAATAAAATCTTCAATCAAAAAGTTACTCATGACTGTACAAAGGAAATACAACAGAACTTACTTTACTTTCTGCTAAACAGAATTTCAACTCATTCCCCACATCTTGCGCCTGAGCTAACTCTGAACTCAACTTGGCAATCTGTCAGTATAAACAAGGAAGGATAAATAGTAGAGCACACTTGTCTATTTCATGAGTCAACTTCAGTGTACATACTACTTCATCAATTCAGTACCACCCAATATATGAAACAAATAAGAATTAATAGCATGAACCCACCTCTATATGGCAACTATTGAGCTGGTTTTGTAAGGTCAACTTTTCCTGATTAAGTAGAATTATTTTTTTCTTCAGTTCATCCATGTCTTTGTTAGACACCATCAACTGCTGCCTGAGTTCCTCATTTTCTGACTCTGTTTCATTGAGAATATCCAGCTGCTCTTGAAGTCTGCTCAGTAAAACAATTTTAACCATTAACACTGTAAAGCAAGTTTGTTTCATTTAGAATATGTAGCTGATTTCAATATAACATTTGTATATATTATCACTACAAATGTAAGTTGGTTTCATTTACAATATCAAGATGTTCTTGTAGCCTGCATATTAAAACATTTGTAACCATCAACAACCCAATGTAAGTTTTAATATTATACACTGTCCTTTTTAAACAAGATCAGATAACACACTGAAATATTTGGGAGATCAAAGAGCAGCAACCCAATGTTTAAAAAATAATTTTTTAAATTCTCAGTTGCTGACCTTTGTCAAAATTCACTGTCTTGCATAATTTGAACCAAACAATATAAATATAGTCAGATTGTAAAAAAAATGTTTAATGTTATTTTAGCAAGTTCTTTTAATTTTAAAAATAGACACTTTTTTAAACAATCACTTTAACTTTAAGCAACAAAAATACTACATGTGATTAAAGGGCAGTAACTGTAATATTAATTTCTTATTTTATTGGCATGTTTAAAGACAAGTAAATTTCTTTACCTTCTGATCTGTGACCTTGCTGCCCCAAGCTCATGGTATTGTTTGACCAGCTCTTCCTCCTTGATATCAATTGTTGCCCGAGCCTCCAGGTTTTCCCTGGTTAACTTAAGGTTGTGATACTGCGAGTCTGCTAATCTGCTCGACAAGTCATTCACTGATGCTCTGCGGAGGTATACAGTTTTAAAAAATATATATATATGATTCCGAGGAAAACAGCACAACAAAACACTGCACAAACAGATAAATGCACACACAAATACAAACTACTTATACTAATATACTTAGATTTTTTTCTTGTTTTGTGGAAAAATGTTATATTACACAAAAAGTACATGTGTCCATTCTTTGTTAATGTCTAAAAATGCTCAAGTTAAGAAAAATAACAAAGATCTTTTTTGAGCGTAGTTTTCTGTTGTATATCTTTCCGGTCACTGAAACTGTTTTCACTTTAAGGATACTGTACTATTGTACTTTTTTTACCATTTCTTTTTCAGTTTTTGTATGATAATTTAGGTAGGCAAAAAGGTAACAGTTGTTGGCCTATTAAAAATCTTTTGAGTAATGGTTAACCCTAATTCCTTGCCCTCACTAATTTTGGATGTTGTTAGCTTATATAGATCAACATAATCTCTATAATTGTTGTGTAAAATGATTCAGACATTAGGCTTTACATATAATAAGGATATTGTTTTTAAACTTTTTATGTCAGCCCATGTTTTTTAAAAAACATGGCTAAATATTTGAAACTCACTCAATCTATAATTCTGTTTTAATTTTTTTTTTATCTTATTATTAAAAAGAAAAAAAATAATTATAATTTAAGAAATTACTGTCTTAAGGACAAGATAACCCTAGGATCGTCATATAATTAACATTATTATTTCCCCTGTTTTAAAATAGCAGGTTTAGAATAAGATGAGAAAGACTGTACTAACCTGTCATCAATGAGACTCTCTTCAACAGATATCTCCAGACCAGCATTTTCTCTCAAACTTTCATTAACTAGAAACAAATACACAGAATGTTATATACATCATATACAATAAATATAATATTAACAACCAAAAGATGTAGGCCTATAATTTATTTAGTAGTAATACAACAAGTTAAAAACTAATTTACAAGAACATTAAAAGAAAAATTTCTTACATGACATTATAATAGAGTCAGCATTTGGTTGTTCTATGCTTGAGTTCCTGTCAATGTAATGCACACATAAAAACAATAACAAAATAATTTTTCATTTTTAAATAATAACTGACTTAATTGTACATTTTTTAAGCTTTTGAATGTTTTAACAACCATAAGTAGAAACACAAAAAGACTATTTTCATGTAGCCTACATGGTTTTACCTACATAAATAAATTATTTTTAGCAAATCTATATAGTTTAACTTACTTTAAGATTTATCTTCAATTAGCATACAAGATTTTACTTACTATAAGAAGTACTTTACCTTAGACTGAAGGTTTTCAATGCATAGAAGAAGTAGGGACTACTATCAGTTAGCCTACAAGGTTTTACTTACACAGAGAAAGTTATTTTACTTACACAGAACAAGTTGTTTTCACTTACACAGAGAAAGTTTTTTTACTTACACAGAGAGTTTTTTTTTTACTTACACTGAGAAAGTTTTTTTACTTATACAGAGAAAGTTTTTTACTCACATAGAACAATTTTTTTTTTACTTACACAGAGAAAGTTTTTTTTACTAACATAGAGAAAGTTTTTTTTACTTACATAGAGAAAGTTTTGTTTACTTACATAGAGAAAGTTTTGTTTACTTACATAGAGAAAGTTTTTTACTTACATAGAGAAAGTTTTGTTTACTTACATAGAGAAAGTTTTTTTTACTTACATAGAGAAAGTTTTTTTACTTACATAGAGAAAGTTTTTTTACTTACATAGATGAAGTTGTTTCTACTTACACAGAGAAAGTTTTGTTTACTTACATAGATGAAGTTTTCATCTCACTGATCCACTGAGAAAGTCCACTCTGAAGAGTGTCAATGCCCACTTCTGCATTCATATTATCTGGGTCTAGAATCTCAATCAAGCTACCAACAGCACCATCTTCCTAAAATTATTATTTTTTATTATTCAGAGAGGAAATGTTTTAAATAAATTTGTTTTTCAATATAAAATATTTTATTTGATGTGAATTATCTATAGTGATAGTGTGAAAGCATGGTCAAATGGTAAAGTGTTTGGCTGCTAGCCCATAGGTCTTGAGTTTGCATCTCCGTTCCGACTTATGACTATGGGATGTCTCTGAGTCCACCCAGCTCTGGTGAGTACCTGACTTACATTGGGGAAAGTAAAGGTGGCTGGGTATAGTGCTGACCACACCATCCCTTCATATGCTGAGGTCAAGAAACATATGAACTCTACTGAAAATAGTTTGATACAGTTTAGGTCACAAACAATAAGTTTTAATAGCCTTCGATTTTTGGGTTGCTATTTTTTTTTTTTTTGCTTTTCTGTAGCAAATATATAAGTATGTTCTTCTTTTAACCTTAAAGATTAAGGAAAAAGAATGATTACCTTTTAATATACAACATTTTAACATGAGTTTAAAATAATTTGATAAAACACACATTTTTTTTATTTTTAAATAGTCACATAAGATAAAAAAAATGTAGGTGTAATTATTTGAATTTCTGACCAATAATAGTACATATTAAAATGAAAGATATAGGCTTTAAAACTTACCTGTAAGTTTGCATCAATACTAGTCCTCAAATAATCCACAAGATCTGACACCCTGACCTTTCCTAGACCCCTGGGGTCACAGGCCTCAAACCACTTCTCAATGAGATAAACATCACAGTGGATATCACTACCTGCCCTTGATTGCAACTCAGCTGATCTACAGCTAACTAGTTCAAGATTATCCATATTCACAGAGAACTCATTGAAGCAGGGCTCTGTCCTGCTGTTGTTGTTATTGTTGGTTTGGTCCTCGGTCTCTTTATGTCCCAGATCAGTGACCTGGTTTTGACCAGTGTAATGAACAGCCTCAGGCCTAGCCCCTTGAAAGGTGTAGCTCATTATGGCTGGGCTGGGCTCCTTGTCAACTGGGTGTAAATAACAGTATCAGGTTTAAGACTCAGTGGTTGTAGCTAAAGACTTAGGCTAAGGTAGGGGGTTTGGTCAATTATAAAAAGCTGATAAAACAGACCTTGATCTTTTACAACATTAATTAATTTATAGACCTACCTAATGCTAGAGGTATAAGTATTGTTGTATATAAAAGAAACTCAATAGAGATGTAAAAAAATTGTTTTAAATAGCCTATAGGTCTATAGATCTAGTCTAGGTATATTCACTAAAACATTTTTTTTTAAATTTTACAATTAGGCCTACTTACTTGTAGACTACCAGGTCTATCCAAAAAAAAAACTAAGCATTATATAAAATCTAATAAAGTAAAAAACAAACACACTACTACTTAATTAAGTCAAAAGTCGTAAACTTAAGTAAACCTATAGATCTAATTAAAAAAAATTAGCATCTGTTTCTTTCTCAGCTTATCACATTATTTAAAAAGAAAACACTGAACACTCATACATACTATTATACAGATCTAGTAAAGTAATAAGGCTTATTCAGTAATATTCATTAGGTGATTCTATTAGTTAGGATAGATTTTTATTATAAATTCTAGCATATTAAAAAGTCTTAACTTAATTATTATTCTAGACATCTATCTACTATTTATACCTAGTCTGCTACTAGACTCCAGCTGATCTAATTCTAATCTAGATTTGGACCTATAATGGTCACGCTGGACAATTCACGCACTGGATAGTGAATAGAATAGTGCCTGATCCTGAGTGATACTTGTGATAATGATACTAATACAAATATAATATTTATTACTTCATACTTATACTCTATAATTATAAGGCCTAGATCTAGGTTCTAGATCTCTTATCTAGAAATCTAGATTAATTTATTTATGCTAAATCTAGAATGAGAATTATGATCATTATGAATGATGAGTTAAAGACCGAAGTTAAATTTGACAAAATACCCCAAAAAGGCTCTTGGCTCTTATTGACTTCTTATAAATTATTATTATATTATTATTAGATCTAGATCTCGATTAGCCTAGCCATTAGGGGTCTAACTAAATTATATTTATATTATTATTAACCAAAAGCCTCCTCTTGTAGTATGTGGGACCTCTTGGACTTGGCATTTGTGGGCCTTTGCGCTTTGGCCTCTTAGTTTTTTTTAATTAAATTTAAATAGATTAATTTGGTGGCATTTATTGTTATATTCCCTAACATCTAGACTATATTCTAGATCTAGATTAGTCTAGATTTAGAATAAAGATTAAGGGTGTAGCCTTGATTTACAGATTTGGACTTCAGTTTGTCAATGACTGCTCATAACTCATTCCATTGACGGAAATGTCGGCTTTTATAAACACTTTATTTTCGACAATTTTATTCTTTTATCAAAAAAGATTGAAAGCCCTTCAAAAATGTCCCTCCATTATAAGAAGATTATAAAAAATATTGGCAGACAGCCTAAAGGTAGAGAAAAAGAAAGGCTGTAAATCTAATTTGTCTAAATATTATTTTACTTTAAAAACATCTGTAAAACTAACTGGCATGTTTACTGTTAGGTTTTTTTCTGTTAGGTGTTTTTCTGTTTAGGCCTAGCCTTTTTATTTTTAACACACGCTTAGTGTCATAGTCTAGGCAGGGCATTGGGGCCGTATTTTTAAAGTTGAGTAAGCTCTGAAGAAAGTTATTTTTTAAAATCTATAACAAACATAATAAGCATTGAAAACACACCACCCCCTATCACCAGAGTTTCTTCCAGGCAACTCTTCCCCCGAACGAAATGAAATTTATATAATTTGTATAGAAAATATATACTTTCAACAGTGTCCGCCCCCCCCCCCCCCCGAAGAAAGTCTACCGCCCCCCCCCCCCCCCGAAAATTTCAAGTGCCCCCCCCCCCCCGGAGAAAAAAGTCCGGAAGAACACTGCCTATCACTTCAACACCCTGATTGCCCAGACTCTACACATTTTTTTTTAAGTGTTTACTAAATTACTATTATGTTAATGCAATAGTTATTTCTTTGAAGATTTCTAAGGGGGTCATCCATAAATGCAGAGTTTCTTCCTGTCATCTCTTCGGTGGGGATCTGGAAAAAGGCCGACATGGACAAAAGGCCGACACGGACAAAAGGCCGACATGGATAAAAGGCCGACAAGTCAAAAGGCCGACATCCAAAAGGCCGACAAGTTTTATAAATAACAAACTAGAATTACAGGCATGTTTAATATCTAAAATATGTAATTATATACGACTTTTTAAGTTTCTCATAAATATTCGTAGGTACATACAATAGGATAAAATAAAACACACGATGTAGCCAATTATTTGTTGCCGATATATTGGTCCATATATAGGGAAATCACAGGGGTAAGTTTACACAAAAAATAAAAATAACTTACCAATTTTGGCACACTTGTATCACAATCACAACAGAATTAATGAATCCAACGAATATAGTATACACTTTTTTTCACGCTATTCGCAATGGACGAAACTAAAATATAATTCAAATTTTGTCTGTATTTAACATGTAGTCAAGTCAAGGCACGCGACTTTTCTACTTCATTCGGTATCTTTGACCTCCAGTCGCACGGACCCCATTGACCAGCTTATAAGGATCGCAACATGCATTGTCTCTTCGCGTTCTACCTTCTTGCATGTAGGCGATGATGCCGGCAGCTTTTGACTTGGTTCTTTGATGATTATCTCACCTCGATTATATAGAAGGAGCTACGAAAGACAGCAGTGACCGCATCTCGCTGATCTTTTGTGTTTGAGACACTCCCGTAATCTCCAGTCGCTTGACCCGATGGTTCACCTTATAAGGATATCAACTAGCACAGTCTCTTCTCTTGAACGTTTCGCCTTTTTCATGCCTTATTTCGATGGTAGTCAAGATAGGAGCTATTCAGTAAAACATATTTTTCCGATATCAGTATGTTTTATGCTTGTCGGCCTTGTGGTTTGTCGGCCTTATGGTCTGTCGGCCTTATGGTATGTCGGCCTTACGTCCTATCGGCCTTTTGGCTGTCGGCCTTTTGTCCATGTCGGCCTTTTGTCCGTGTCGGCCTTATGTCTTGTCGGCCTTTTGCCCTACACCCCTCTTTGTACACCCCCCCCCCCGAAGAAAGTCTACCGCCCCCTCCACCCCCCCCCCCCCCCGAACGAAATGAAATTTATATAGAACATATATACTTTTAACAGTGTCCGCCCCCCCCCCCGAAGAAAGTCTACCAGACCCCCTGAAAATTTCAAGTGCCCCCCCCCCCCCCGGAGAAAAAAGTCTGGAAGAAACACTGCATAAATGACGTCACGCTTTCTTGACGATTTTTACCTCCCCCCTTCCTTCCGTCACACATAGTCACAAAAAGCCTGACACCCCCTAAAATGACGTCACACCTCAGCGCAGCCTACAACCCCCTTCTAATATGCAGTTGAATTTTTCTTAAAATTTTTTCCAAAATCTTGTCTGAACTCTGTCAACATAGAGTATTTTAATCAATTCCTATAACAATTTATTAAACAGTTTCCTAAAACGCGAAGTAACGGCTAAAATTCGTTTTCAACATTGCACTTTTATTATGCAAAAGTGTGAGGTCACACCACCTGGAACTTCCCCCACCCCTCTTCATCATCACACACCGTCACAAAATTACGGACCGCCCCCCCCCCTCCCCTACGAGTGTGACGTCATAAATAGACGACCCCTAACCTTAATAGAACAGGAAGTCATGTTGTACTTCTTTCCAAAATATTTAATTTTGGTTGAAAAATATGCTTTCTGGCAACTTTTTCGTTCTTTATTTTACTTTAATTATTACGTGTCAACTTGTTATGCAGTTGACTCCGATTTCAGCCTGCTTTTCTTTTTGTATTTGCGGCCATAGCCTTTGTCCATCCCAGAACAAAATACAAGGCCGCAGTTGTTTTTTTTTTTTTTCATTTCGAAATTGTCTTACCTGGAAGCGATGCTTTCCCCAGCTATCGAGCCACAATTGCCCGAGGGATCGAACTCGAGACTTTTTGGTTTAGCAACCGACTCGACAACGCCGACCCCTCTTTCTGGCAACAACCATTTGGAACCACTGAACCAGCTTTCCAGGCCTATAAGATCTAGTCTAAATGCGATGTGATCACGGCTTTTCCGTGATAAGTACCTTAGGGCGCAAATCAGTAGCGTCCAAATAAGGGGGGTGGGGGGTGGGGCAGCACACTGCAAATGACAACATGGTAGTACATATTGGCCTACATGTATTTATATAAGTATATACATGTATATTTTTTAATATGTCTTTTTTGTTTTATATTTTAATAACTTAATTAACGAATAGTTTACAACAATTGTTTGAGAAATATGGTGGTAGTCTATATTTACAACATAAAGTAATTAACTTTTAAAGCGTTTTCAGTATATTCTATTATTTGAAAATTTTAATATTAAAATAAAAGACCATAGTAAAGTTAAGGACACAACTGCTAATTACATTTGTTTTTAAATATTTGTTATAAAAAGTTAAATATTTCTGTAAATAATATTTTTTTTTAAATTAGTAAATCGCCTCCCTTGATTTTGCCCGATCTACACAAGGGAAGTAATTAGTTTATATAGTAACCGCCAAATTTTGATAAGTCGTGGACCAAGAAATCGAAATCATGTTTCTCTCACAAAAGATTCCACCTCAATTGATCTATAAAGTAAATCATTGTTAGGTCACATTGATCAGAGGTCAGTGGCTAATGTGTGGGTGAGTTTATGGTCATTTCCCGCAATTCAATTTTTTCCCAGTTTCAATGCCATGAAAACTTTTAAAAACTCCCAGTAAATTTCCATTAACCACGACAACTCAAAAATACGTTAAACCAATTAGAATTTAGTTGGTTATTTAAAAATTATATTATTTCATGATTATTAAATTCAGTAACAAAAGGGGAGAAAACAAGGTTTAATAATAGTATCAAAGGCAGATTAATCTCTTTTGAGTTATTGATTTTGTCTTGAACAAAATACTTTTTACAGAGGGATTGACTGTTTAATTAAAGATAAATGTCCACGGAAAAAAAATACGGAAAAAAAATAATAATAAACAGTGATGTCTATGAAAGGATGTAAAACCCGCTGATCCTGTTACTTACATCTAAATTCTGCTCGTAACTCAAAGCAAAAAAAAAGAGCTCTCTCGAAAACCTCGTATTTCAGGGCACTCGTATGTCAATATACCAATATATATATATATATATATATATATATATATATATATATATATATATATATATATATATATATATATATATATATATACAAAAAATATTTTGTTACATGCAATAGAAGTGGCATCCAGTTGACACTTGTCTATTATGTCAACCAGACAACTGCAATGTTAGTTTAACGAGTGCATACACCACTACACACATACACTGTTGTACTCAACTTGCCTTTACTAATATTAGAAAATCCACAGGTGCCTAGTCATTTCCTCTTGGGATATTTAAACACATCACAAATCGCTACAACTATGCCACCTTTTATATCTCCTTTTGGGTCCCCATCTGTGTCTCCTGTCTGATTGAAAACATTTGTTTTTAAGTAGTGGTCCAGGCGTGTACAGGTAAACCATTGATTTCATTATTTCTTACCTCCCTTCCCCCCTGCCCCGTACACTGTAAGCAGATCAGGTAACCCCTAGCGTGTCACCAGCCAAGAATAACAAGGAAAGATAACCGTCGCACCAGTGTCGCCTTGTTGTATTGCTAAGGGCAATAATTAGTTTGTTACACTTAGTAGCCTAGTATGTGTCGTGGTTATAGATTTCTCTTTATTTTTTCGCAAAATAAACAATGGTGTTCCTACCTTGCATGGGCTTAATTAAGCATCATATTGCATCGCGGATAATATTTATGTTGTTTATTGCTAATATGGAAGTTCAGTTTTATTTGTGTACAAAGTTCTGATCTTTTAAATTCCGAGTTTAATCATAAGCTTGTATAACACATTAAAAGCTTAGGTGTATATCAATATTATCATAATTTTTAGTTAAGATTTCGTGTTTTTTTCCCAAAATAACGGACTTGTCACTTTTAAATTTTTTAAAATTTTCTACTTAAGCGTATGTCCAAACGTATTTCAAACCCATTTTATATGTATTTTGCTTATTGATATTGTCAATCGTTATGACGTTAGCACTCATGTTCTGTGCTTTTTCAAATTAGGCGCACTTACAAATTTCTATTTTTTTAATTGCGCGTTAAAAATTCAGGAGCGTATTTTGGGCGTTGGTTATGAGTGATGTTAAACCGTCCATAAAGAATGATTAAATTATGCTAGATCCAAATCTTGTAAACCTTGTTTTATTTGTCATGCTTCAGCTGATTTAAATCGTACATGTCATTTGTTTGAACGGGTTGTCCTTGACATAAATGTACGTTTAAAATATTCGATGCTTTATAGTTTTGGTAACTAATCCTAATCCCCATAAGACAAAGCCATAAAAATCACCAGAACTAAATCTAATTCTAAATCTAGTTTACCCAATACATAACCAATACACAAGACGGCAAAGGAAAACGAAAACAAACCTTTGTGTAAAAATCTTCCTTCTCATCCATTCGGCATTACCGTCATGCGCTATCGACTAAACCATTCTGCTCAATAATCTCCCATAATGCCCTGTCAACCATTGTTCTAACATCTCCCATAATGCCCTGTCAACCATTGTTCTAACATCTCCCATAATGCCCTGTCAACTATTGTTCTAACATCTCCCATAATGCCCTATCAACCATTGTTCTACCTTCTCCCATAATGCCCTATCAACCATTTTGCCCTACCATATCCCATCAAACCCTATTTAAATGATCTAATTACTTACAATTAGCGCCTAATTAACTATTCTAGCACTAACTCAACAGCCAGGGGGTCGGTGATTCGAGTGGACGTTATGACGTAATACCGAGCGTTGAAGTGCTATACATATTTCAACAGCCTTAGTCGGCCATGATTAAAAGATAAAAGGTCACACGCTACTGTACGAAAATTTGGGATTTAGGATTCATGTCCTAGTTTAAAATATAAAATAACATGACCTAGCATCAGTACTACTTAGGTGAATACTTGACGTTTATCTCTACGGAGCCGAAACCTAAGCCTTAAGCTAAAACCTAACCCGAGACTTAATCAATATTATCGACATACTATCAAAACAGTACGGCGTGCCCTAAGCGATAGAGCGCTAGACTTCTTACCTGAAAGTCTCGAGTTCGTATCCGGTTAGTAGAACGTCCTTGAGTCTCCCCAGTTCTAACGTGTACCTAACTCATGTTAGGGAAAGTAAAGGCGGCTGGGCAAAGTGCTGACCACACTTTCCCTTCATATGCTGAGGTCAAGAAATATATGAGCTCTATTTCACCTGCCCAATGATCGCTAGGTCTAAAGATGAACTTTTTACTTTTTTTTTCACTTTTCATCTATGCAATTATTTGGCTAGGGCCAATAAAAAAACCTAACTCATGTTAGGGAAAGTAAAGGCGGCTGTGCATAGTGCTGACCACACTATCTCTTTATATGCCGAGATCAGAGAAACAAGTGAACTCTACTTCACTTGCCCTATAGACCGTCAGGTTTGAAAGGGGAACGTTTTTTTACTTAATAAAAAAAAATAGCTAATGATTAAAGAAATAACTGTTTACAACTGTGACTGTATGTATTCAACGCTTCCGATTGTCAAGTAATTCTTATCTGATCCAATGTGAGTTGAGTTCCCATCAGAGTTGGGTGGACTCAGGGACGGTCTACTGAACTCATGCCACACGGGCTAGCAATCCAGCTCTCTACCGCTAGACCACTCCGTCCCCATTAGTAGATTAGCAAACACTTTTATTTAATATTAGGATTAGTAGAGTCAGGGTGTTGTGGTGATATGGGGATGTTATATTATCTCTATATAATATATATATATATATATATATATATATATATATATATATATATATATATATATATATATATATATATATATATAATATTATCTATATATATATATATATATAATTCTCCTTACCATGGAAAACCAGTTTTCTGTCTTTCATTGCTTTACTCTCCTTGGCCATTCCGATTGACTACAAGGAGAGGTTGAGGGCAGTTTTAAAAAAAAAATATTTGAATTGATGAAGTAATTCTAAACAGCTTTTCAACGGCTTATATTCAATACAAAAATACGAAAATGAGTGTAATCGATGGTTGCAAAACAGCTTCAAGTTTTTTTTAAATGCAACTATAATTTTATCGCTTTCCCTATTTTTTTAAAGATTTAAAAAAAAAAATGAGCATGAATACATAGACTTTTCAAGCCTAGTGTTTAAAAAAAAAAGAAAAGCTTAAATAATTCTGTAAAGCCAAGTAGCAGTCTACATTCTTAATTTCGACTTCCAGTGATCATCTGTCGTTTGGGGTTTATAGAAGGCCGTCTTCGTCTACTCATATATATATATATATATATATATATATATATATATATATATATATATATATATATATATATAGAGAGAGAGAGAGAGAGAGAGAGAGAGAGAGAGAGAGAGAGAGAGAGAGAGTTCATGTTGAAATTTTTATTAGGTCTATGTTCTTAACTTTAAGTGATGTTGTAAATGCGATTCATTGTTCTAATTTAGTTTGTTGGAGACTTTCTCTATAAAAAAAAAAAAAAAAAAAAAAAAAAAACACGACCCGTAGGATTTAAAACTAAGCCTCCCGTAAACTATTCCCCAGGGCGGGCTAAAGCTATTATGGGCGGGCTACGTCTACTACCTCTAAGCACGTATCACACAGCGCGTGTGGTCGAGAGTACATGCATTGTTTATAAGCAATGGCGGCTGGCGCATGCGCATGTGTTGTGATGGTACGTCGTGCTCTAGTTCTTACGCCATTGTAGCTTGTAGTGTTTTAAAAATAAAATAAAATAAAAAATATCCAAAAAAAATGTTATTTTAATTTGATATTGATTTAAAGGAGGTACGTAGCATGATAGACTATAGAAACTTTGAGACGGGAATAATAGTCCTACCTGTTTTCTGTGCGTCTGGTAGTCGTTAAATATATCAATCAACATATATGATCTTCTGCGTATTTTCAGTCATCGCTCGTGGGAGGGAGTGTAGGTGGGGGGGGGGGGGGGCGGACGGACGACAATGCCCTAAGAACGTGTCTACCCCATCCCCTCCTGCTTGGACGAACTAGAAAATTGTTAAATTTAAATAAAATTGTTATACTTTAACCACTATCAGTTCCAACCCCTCCCCCCCACCCTCAGCCCAAAAGTTTCAATTGTCAGGAAAAACCCTAACGGTCCTAGAGGTTAGTATTTGGTTCAGGTTCAGGTCTAGGTGTGAAGGCTAACTCTATTAATATACGTGTATATTGTTATTCAATTCTAGATTAGCCTAACTACAGCCCTAAAACACTCAAACAGTAACTCTAACCGAGAAAATTTCACAACTTCAATTCAGTCAACTACAGTGTTTCTTTCCAAATTATAAAAATTCCATTTTGTTCGTCGGGCTGGTGTGGGATAGGCTTTCTTTGGGGTGGGGGGGGGCAACCCCCCTCCCCCGAAGATGCCTGGAAGAAACTCTGGTCAACTACAACGTGCTAATCCTAATGCCAAACAGTTTTATACATTCAATAGACAAGTGCCACTAATACTATATTGTTTATCCCTCATTTACATTAATGTTTTTTTTCACTAGCTATTTTGCAATCAAGTTTATCAGGTAAAAACAAGTAAAATATAATTCCTAACCACTTTTTCTAATTGTTTTCAAATATCAAACACTGGACGGAATGTGAGTTCATTTTATTTTAACTTTCTGTATCTGGAGTCTATAAATCGAATACGTTCATAAATTATTAAAAAACACCACAAGTATTGAAAGAGAATTGATTGACAATAAATATGTGACTGTAAAGATTAACTCGTCACCATTTACCTGACATTTCTAAAACGATTTTCCGATGGTGATGGTTTTCTAGAAGATGTAGACAAATCAGATAAATAGCCTAAAGGCTTTCAGTTTTAAGTGATTCATCATTCTTGAACTGGATCATTAAATGTGGATAGATGTTTGATCGGACAGGTGATTTTGAGGTCACGTGTCTACTCGTGTCTATAAATTGTGTTGTATTTGTTTATTATTGGATACCTATTAGACCTGGGTTAACTCTAATAAGAACTTTAAAAAATGTTATTAAATACGTTCACAATAGGGCTTGTAAGTAGGTCACCAACTTCTTATCATACTAGCCAGCTAGTATTTTTCAAACCAATTGTGAAAATGTTTATTAAATCGGTAAAAAAGAAAGAAAGTTACTTACGCTATTGTTAAGTTATTTAAAATCGTAAAAACTGATAATTATCTTTGAGAATTCATCTGACCCTGGCTAACGAGATTTGAAATTTTAAGTAAGAGAAGCAAAGAGACTGACAAGCCCTATTACAAAATTCACTTTATAAACACTGAGATAATAGAGTTTGTTCGTTTAGTTTACATTGAATATTTCTCTCAAATATATGACTCCCCTAAGTTCAATGTATCACTTTTTGTTTTACTACTGCATGACCTTTATAATTATGTCCTCTGTATGACCTTTAATAGACATCTGCAAGGCCTCTATATGGCTACCGTGCGACCATATTTTGACCACTATGTGACGTATAAATGGCCATCCTTATGAACCCTCAATGACAGTTAAGTATGTCTACAACTGTATCATTTATATTGATACTTGGAATGTAACCATTTCACCTGACTTCTTTAATTGATACGAGCAGAACGGCCTCGCTCTACAAGGCTTGAGGCTTAATGTAGGTCCGATATATATATATATATATATATATATATATATATATATATATATATATATATGTTTGTATATGTATTTATATATACACATGTATAAGTCAACTAAAAACTTAAGCAATATACAAGTTTGCATGTATCCCTGAAGCTAGGGCATTGAAACCATGGTCCCATAAAAGGCATTGTAAAATCCACTGTGTACCATCCAATATACTCAGTATACTTACACTTCTACAATTTACATATATCTAATGCTCAATCTACAGCTGATAGAGCCTAACAATAAGTATATAGAGAGACGGGGCTTGAAAAGGCTGGTGCATTATTAATGGGAGTATCCTTGGTGATGTGGAGCCTCGTTGTGGGCTGTTGTGTGTAATGTGACTACACCTACTGCATGCTCCCTGATGCCAGCATCATTGTACATCAGGCTATTGGGTTACGTCTGTACTTTCTGCTTGTGTAATCTAATACTAGCTGTAACACTGTAAGTATATAGTATAAAAGACCTATCTTTCTCTCTCTCTCTCTCTCTCTCTCTCTATATATATATATATATATATATATATATATATATATATATATATATATATATATATATATATATATATATATATATTTACATTGGTTGATTTCATCAGGCAAATTTTTAAAAATTTATTTCACTATGGTGACCTTCCTTACACCTAATACATTCCATACTGTTTAGCATAAAAAATGATCTCCACCCGTCTGTATTTTGAGTTACCAAACAAAAGCCACAGTGTAGGAAAAACTTAGATTTAATTTGTATTTTGTTTTAGATGAAATTTTCCTGTAGTTTTGGCGTTGCCTCGGATTTTGTCGGTAGTTTTCACACACAAATTTGTGTGTATGTGTGAGTTGATGTAACTAAACACATAAACCTACCTAAAACTTTAGTACACATGCTTACAACTAATCAACACTTTTATAACTAAAACCATACTCACGCCTAGTACGTTTGTAACAATGTTTGTAATTACTAAATACTTTTACATATACAACTTGTACAAGTAATTAAAAAATTACAGTTTGTTATTCAGAGGCGTACCCCGGGTGGACTGTCAAATTTGCGCCGCCCCCGTCCCCTCCTAACCATTAGTATATTTATTCCTCAAAGGAGCACCCCCCCCCCCTCCACCTCATCAACTTGGAAAGGCCGGGGACGCTTTTACCAATCGCTATGCCTTTAACAGTTAATGTAGAAAACAATTAAATTAAGTCCGTAAAGTCAAGTGACATTATATTTTCTTAACTTCGACTATGTACATTTTTTGTTTAATTTCTCAAACCTGTTCAGAAACCCCAATAAGGTTGGCGTCCCCTTCTCCCCAGACCTCCCATTGCTACGTCTCTGTTGTTATTATAATGTTCGCAAACAACTAAATTCTTTAAGCAGTAATATTTATCCTCCTTTCATATTACTTTTTCAGGTTTGTAAAGTCTGGCTTTTGAACTAACAATTTTTTATTCACAGAATATCCCCCACAAGCAGCCATGCCTACACTAAGCCAGTGTAAAATATTGACGCGGATATTGGTCAAAAAGGCCCAGGAGTCTGCCAGTCAGTTCCAGGACAGCGTGCCAGACGATCAGGAAACACCGGAAGTTCCAGCGGAACCACCGTCCGATAATGTTGATGCTAATACAGGCTTGGCGGAATCTTGTCCGGAACTGCAGACGGATCAGGTCTCCAGAACGGATCCGACTAGAGAGAGGCGAGTCAGGTCTGCGAAAAGCGTGCGGATAGCAGACGATAGTGCTATGAGGGCGGTTCCGGAAGTGGAAGACTTGCAGCTGTCCTCAAATCCCGCGCAGGAACTAGACGAACCAACAGAGACAACAGATACAGATGTCTCACCAAACTCCCCACAAGACACGTCTAGGTCTCTAGCTGCAGACGAAACCACCGACATCAAAGTCACAGTCAAACCCTGTCTTAAACGCGGCACGAGCTGCTTCTTCAAACGACCCGACAGCCGGTCCAAAAGCGTGACCTTCGGACGACCTTCAAGCGGATTTTACCCGCTCCGCAACGCGGAAAGTCTGGAATCCGATTCCGGACTCTTCCCCGCGATAAAAAACTCCCAGGCCCAATCCGAACCGACAACGCCTCTGACGACATCTCGCGAAGGAGACAAATTCCCTCTATGGAGCAGGTACGGGTTCACAAGCGCGGACCCACAAGACGTCAGAACACGTCCTTCAAGCTGCGGTCCCGTTTTTCGTACCGCCAATCAAATCACCGGCGTCATGCAAAAATTCGACACGGCCCGGCGTAAAGGCTGGAACTTTGAACGCCGCTTCTCCTGCATCGAACCCAACCTCAGCGGCGTGTTCTCCATACGACGGGGCAGCATCATCAACAGAACGCTGTTCCCCATATCCATACAGACAGCAGCAATCAAGTCCACCCATGCCACGCCCGAGCCAGCCCCTGTACCCTACGAACCTTATATTATAAAAAACTGTCGCTTAATTAGACGGGATAGTGCGCAGTTGTCTCCGCCTTATAAAGATGAACAGAATAAAGAGGAAACAGATTTTAGAAGGGGAGACGAATTTAGTGAGTATATAAAGCAAACAAATCTCATCCATTTATTAACAGCCATTGTGCCTACTATTGCATAATCATAGTAACATATTTTAAGGATTTAGATAATAAAAGACAAATAAAGTAAAGTTCACCAGCGCATTGGCGATGTCATAATTATACTTTATCAACTTGAAGAGTAAAATGAAAAGCATGGAATAACGTGATCGTGTGGTAGGGCGTTTAACTACTGATACGAAGGATTCGAGTTCAGTTCTCGATCTAGTCTTTGAGTCTTTTCATGGAAATAAAAGGGGGCTTGTAAGGTACATAACACACAATCGTTGTATTTACTTACGTCATAGAAATTGAATAACACTAATCTGGCCGATAAGCATCTACTGGAAAAAAAATGGTACTGGAGAATTTTTTTAACAGCAATTACAATTGGGTTTTATAAAAAATCTCGTAGTTGTTAGAAAGGGAAAGACAACCTATATATTCTCCAAATATTTAGTTAACGTATGACATTTTGAGCTAGATCATGTAGCTGTTTAATGTGACGTTCCTATGACGCATATTACAATTAAACTTAAAACTTTTTTTTTTAATAAATAATTGTTAGTAAATGAATGATAATCTTCAAATTGGTTAACAAACACATTTCCGATCAAATGTTTTTGCCGATTTTTCACATTTGCAAACGTTTATCATTTAATTTAATATCAAATGTACTTATCATTCAATTTTTTGCTTTAATTCAATACAATTTGAACTCGTTTTTAATGAATCGATTAAGTTATCATTTAATTTAATAATATCATTTTAAATTTAATGTATCAAATTAAATTAGTCATGTAATTAAAAACGACGCCGCTTAAATCTCTGACTCTGCTAACGTCGTGACTATCTTTACCAGACGACGCTGACGACGACGCCAGCTCTGATGGTGACGCCGACAGTCTGGAGGTCTGTGCGGCCAGCTTGGACACGAAGGTGGAGCTGCCGAGGTGGTCGAAGGAGAAGCAGGCGATCATTGTGGACAGGCCTGTTTCAGCTGTTAGTCTCCCCGCGGGTAGGTTGATGTTGCTGTATGCTGCTGTGGTACGGTATGCTAATGCACGTTGCTATATGCTGCTCAGCGTTTCTTCCAGACATTTTTCTCCGTGGGGGGGGGGGGGGGGGGGGTAGACCCCCCCCCGCCCCCCCCTCCCCCTCCCCCCTCCGAAGAGATGCCTGGAAGAAACTCTGATGCTGCTGTGGTACTGTGTGTTCATGTACGTTGCTGTATGCTGCTGAGGTACTGTATGCTATTGTACGTTGCTATATGCTGCTGCGGTAATATATTCTAAAGTACGGTGATATATATTACTGTGGTACTGTATGCTAATGTACGTTGATATATTCTGCTGTGGTACTTAATGTTAATTAATGTACGTTGATATATATATATATTACTGTGGTACTGTGGTGCTAATGCACGTTGATATATGCTACTGTGGTTTATCGTAATTGAATGTATATTATTGTAATATACTGTAGTATACTGGATTTTTATATAAGTTATTGTAATTTGTGATACGGTGTGGTCGAATGGTAGAACATACGACTGCTAGCCCCAAAGTCGAGTTCGAATCCGGATTTAAGTCTGATCAGCTCTGAAGTTTACTGTTTGCTTTTGAATTTTAGGGTAATATATTGTACACTTTTACTGTAAGCAATTATATCTGAATGTATGCTAATTTAAGTGTCTATATGTTACTGTATACGCAGTATGTTCAGCTTGATGATGTATATCAGTTACTGTAAGTAACTGAGCGTTACTCTTCATTTATTCTATAATAGTGTATTTAACTTTTTGACTAAAATATAGGTACCATTGTCCAGAAGTTTGGCTTGTGGAATCAAAACGAACTGCTCAGCTAATGCATTTTTAAAGTTGTTCAATTGTTGCTCCTATAGGTACCATTGTTCAGAAGCTTGGCTTGTGGAATCAAAACGAACTGCTCAGCTAATACATTTTTAAAGTTATTCTATTGTTGCCCTTATATGTACCATTGTTCAGAAGCTTGGCTTGTGGAATCAAAACGAACTGCTCAGCTGATACATTTTGTTATTCTATTGTTGTCCCTATAGGTACCATTGTCCAGAAACTTGGCTTGTGGAATCAGAACGAACTGCTCAGCTGATACATTTTGTTATTCTATTGTTGCTCCTATAGGTACCATTGTTCAGAAGCTAGGCTTATGGAATCAAAACGAACTGCCCAGCTGATACATTTTTAAAGTTATTCTATTGTTGTCCCTATAGGTACCATTGTTCAGAAGTTTGGCTTGTGGAACCAGAACCAACTGTTATGCTGATACATTTTAAAACTTATTCTATTGTTGCTCCTATAGGTTCCATTGTCCAAATGCTTGCTTATGAAATCAGAACCAACTGCTCAGCTGATACATTTTTAAAATTATTCTATTGTTGCCCTTATAGGTTCCATTGTCCAAATGCTCGGCTTATGAAATCAGAACCAACTGCTCAGCTGATACATTTTTAAAATTATTCTATTGTTGCCCTTATAGGTACCATTGTCCAGAAACTAGGCTTGTGGAATCAGAACGAACTGCTCATGTCTGAAGAGACACAACAAGAACTTCAGAAACTAGGATTTAGGAAACCGTCCAAAGCCAAACGGAAGAAGAAAGCTAAAGGAAACGGGTGCTTGTTCTTTCTTTATTCTTTCTTCATTCTTTCTTTATTCTTTTTTTTTTCTTTATTCTTTCTTTATTCTTTTTAAATTCTTTCTTTATTTCTTTATGCTTTCTTTATTCTTTCTTTATTCTTTCTTTATTCTTTCTTTATTCTTTCTTTATTCTTTCTTTATTCTTTCTTTATTCTTTCTTTATTCTTTCTTTATTCTTTCTTTATTCTTTCTTTATTCTTTCTTTATTCTTTCTTTATTCTTTCTTTATTCTTTCTTTATTCTTTCTTTATTCTTCTTTATTCTTTCTTTATTCTTTCTTTATTCTTTTTAAATTATTTCTTTATTTCATTATGCTTTCTTTATTCTTTCTTTATTCTTTCTTTATTCTTTCTTTATTCTTTCTTTATTCTTTCTTTATTCTTTCTTTATTCTTTCTTTATTCTTTCTTTATTCTTTCTTTATTCTTTCTTTATTCTTTCTTTATTCTTTCTTTATTCTTTCTTTATTCTTTCTTTATTCTTTCTTTATTCTTCTATATTCTTTCTTTATTCTTTCTTTATTCTTTTTAAATTATTTCTTTATTTCTTTATGCTTTCTTTATTCTTTCTTTATTCTTTCTTTATTCTTTCTTTATTCTTTCTTTATTCTTTCTTTATTCTTTCTTTATTCTTTCTTTATTCTTTCTTTATTCTTTCTTTATTCTTTCTTTATTCTTTCTTTATTCTTTCTTTATTCTTTCTTTATTCTTTCTTTATTCTTTCTTTATTCTTTCTTTATTCTTTCTTTATTCTTCTTTATTTTTTCTTTATTCTTTCTTTATTCTTTTTAAATTCTTTCTTTATTTCTTTATGCTTTCTTTATTCTTTCTTTATTCTTTCTTTATTCTTTCTTTATTCTTTCTTTATTCTTTCTTTATTCTTTCTTTATTCTTTCTTTATTCTTCTTTATTCTTTCTTTATTCTTTCTTTATTCTTTCTTTATTCTTTCTTTATTCTTTCTTTATTCTTTGTTTTATTTGAAAATTATCGTTACATTATTGCTTAAATGAATAAAAAAAAATTACCGAAAGGTTATATAGTGAGTTTC
This sequence comes from Physella acuta, assembly GCF_028476545.2. Taxonomy (NCBI): domain Eukaryota; kingdom Metazoa; phylum Mollusca; class Gastropoda; family Physidae; genus Physella; species Physella acuta. The sequence goes on along the minus strand of NW_026732677.1, from coordinate 103,614 downwards.
TCACAAGCTCACACACATGCAAATACACATTCACACACACATACACGCATATGAATATGCACGCGCACAAACCCACACCCACACGTACACATATGTATATACACACACGCACATATATATATATATATATATATATATATATATATATATATATATATATATATATATATATATATATATATGATATCTTATTGCCCCTAGTAAAGGAACTAGGATTGACCTAACTGGGCTTGTCACTGGAAAATTGGAACAAGTCGCAAAGAAAATTGAAATCAACCTGCAAAAAGATCCGGTATTAATTAAGGTGAGCATGATAAATTACTTAGATAGTGCGTGTGTACCCAGTTTTAAAGTAGAAATAGATTTTTAAGATCGGTAGTAAGAGGGTTAAAATTGTTATCTCGCAACAGGTGAGCAAGAAAAACCGCAACGTGGGCAAGTTCCTGGGACCGCCAGAGCCCCAGCCCAACGCCGTGTGTTTTGAGGTACTCGGGACTCTACTGAACCACTCGGACGTCAAGCAACAGCTGGGGGACCTGCTCAAGACGTGCCCGGAGGTGAGTGGGGGGGGGGGGTGGGGGAGTGGGGGGGGGGGGGTGGGGGGGGGGTCAGCGATGAGTAGGGTAAATGGTTTGGTGGGTGTGGGGGGGGGGGTCAGAGGTGTGTAGGGTAAGTGGGTTGGGGTGGTCAGAGGTGTGTGGGGTAAGTGGGTTGGGGTGGGTGGGGGGTCAGAGTCGTGTAGGGTTAGTGGGTTGGGGGTGGTCAGAGGTGTGTAGGGTTAGTGGGTTGGTGGGGGTGGAGGGGTCAGAGTCGTGTAGGGTTAGTGGGTTGGTGGGGGTGGAGGGGTCAGAGTCGTGTAGGGTTAGTGGGTTGGGGGGGGGTGGAGGGGTCAGAGTCGTGTAGGGTTAGTGGGTTGGGGGTGGGTCAGCGATGTATAGGGTAAGTGGGTTGGTGGGGGCGGGGGTTGGTCAGATGTGTGTAGGGTAAGTGGGTTGGGGGTGAGGGTAAGTGGACAAAAGTGAGTGTGTTGGGGAGGGGGGGGGGGATGGTCAGAGTTGTGTAGGGTAAGTGGGTTGGGGGAGTATGTTGAGTGTGTTTGGGGGAGAGGGTTAGAGGTGTGTAGGGATAGTGAGTTGGTGGGGGCGGGGGTTGGTCAGAGGTGTGTAGGGTAAGTGGGTTGGGGGAGTATGTTGAGTGTGTTTGGGGGAGAGGGTTAGAGTTGTGTAGGGTAAGTGGGTTGGAGGAGTATGTTGAGTGTGTTTGGGGGAGAGGGTTAGAGGTGTGTATGTTACGTGGGTTGGGTAGGGGGTGTGTCAGTCGTTTGTAACGTAAGAGGACAGAGGTGAGTGTGTTGGATAGGGGGGGGGGGGTAGAGTAAGGGTGACAGATGTTATGGGTTAGGCGGACAGATCACTTTTGTAAACCCGCCCACGAATAATAGTTACAATCTAACAACAACAAAATTAGATTGACAAAACACCCGGAAGAGAAGTGGTCCTTTGAGCTGTAACTATGCTCAGTGTTTCTTCCAGCCTTATTTCTCAGGGGGGGGGGGGGGGGGCGGACACTGTTAAAAGTATAAATTTTCTATATAAATTCCATTTCGTTCGGGGGGGGGGGGTAGACTTTCTTTGGGGGGGGGGGGGGGTCCTATGCCCCTCAGAAGAGATGCCTAGAAGAAATACTGACTATGCTAAAGGTGATTCTCTAAGACATTGGTTCCCTAATTGGGAAGTGTAACTGAAGAACAAAGTAAACCTTTAAATATTTGAACAATATTAAAATACACTTATATTAATCTTTAGAATAGCCACACTTAAAAAGCGAAGTATATCATATTTTAATAACATTGTTGAGCAATAAAAGTGTTGTACGTTGAATATTAAACGAAGTTATTATGTATCCAAGGGACAATACCTATAGCTATGTTCTTAAAAAATCGTTAAAATTCAAATAAATTCAACAGTAATCAAAATAAAAGATACGTTCTTTTCTTATCAAAAGTGAACATTTACAATTTTTAATCAACTGTGTCCAGTATTATTCAGTTATTTTAATTTTAATTGTTTTTATTATATTTAAAACAACGAACTGTTAATAGTCATAAATATTTAATTTAAAAAGGCATAAAAAAATTAAGTTGTAATTGATGCTTGTGCGGTACCATAATACATGTATAATCGCTTTAGTTATACGTAAAACTATCAAACAAATTATAATTACTCAGTGGCGTAGCGAGGTCGGGTGTCACCCGGTGCGGCACTTAATAGTGTCACCCTTCCCCAGAGGCGTAGCGACCCTTCCCGGGGACAAACTTTCAAATTTTCGATTAGCACCCCTCCCCCCTCAAACTTTCGATTTGCACCCCTCCCTCAAGTTTTCGATTTGCACCCCCCCCCCCCCCCCCCTCAAACTTTCGATTTGCACCCCCTCAACTTTTTCTCCATATATTTGGCTTTTTTTTTGCCTTGGTGTCACCCCGCTAAATGGTGTCACCCGGTGCGGTCCGCACCCCCCCCCCCCCTCGCTACGCCCCTGTTATTACTTATTTAAATGTTTAAAACAATTGAATTAATAAAAAAAATGTTTGAGGACTCTATAGATATAGGTGTTTGGAAGGGAAGAATGTTTGCTTTGATGTGTCACATTGTAATAACATAACTTTTCAGATTGCTTAAAATTTGTATAATTTTAATTCTCTGTAATCGCAAATTTATTTCAGCTCAACTTAAAAACCCAAATTCTACCCCCCTCCTCACCCACCACGCCGAGGGAAAATAATCCCTTGAATTATCATTTAATTACACATTTGCATTTTTAGGTTGTTTTTTTTTATTAATATTTAGACGTTTTTGTATTAGATCTATGTATAAGTAAACCATCTTAAATGAATGAAAGTAGGCTACAAGTAAGAAAGAAATATTACTATTGTAAATCTGTATCAGTCCTCACAAGCCGATGATGAAAACTGTAATACTAAAGCGAACACACAACTGACGCTGTAAATTACATGTCTGAGGCGGAAAAAAAAATGTGTCGATATGTCAAAACAATGTTTTTCAAACGCCCGTTGTACAAACATGCAACGAGAAATGGCGCAATTATGTTTGTATGTGTGTTTGTGTGTGTGTGTGTGTGTGTGGTGGGGGGGGGGGCTGATACTTGCCTACTAAAACCCCCGGCCCCAAGTCGTGTGTTTCGATCCACAGGTCACCCCATCCACTCAGATCTCCTATACGTGACTAAATGACTTAGGCTTGATTAGATTATGGGGACTGGGCTTGGTTAGATGTATTAGCTTAGGCTTGATTAGATCATGGGGACTGGGCTTGGTTAGATGTATTAGCTTAGGCTTGATTAGATTATGGGGACTGGGCTTGATTAGATGTATTAGCTTAGGCTTGATTAGATGTATTAGCTTAGGCTTGATTAGATTATGGGGACTGGGCTTGATTAGATGTATTAGCTTAGGCTTGATTAGATGTATTAGCTTAGGCTTGATTAGATGTATTAGCTTAGGCTTGATTAGATGTATTAGCTTAGGCTTGATTAGATTATGGGGACTGGGCTTGATTAGATGTATTAACTTAGGCTTGATTAGATTATGGGGACTGGGCTTGATTAGATGTATTAACTTAGGCTTGATTAGATTATGGGGACTGGGCTTGATTAGATGTATTAGCTTAGGCTTGATTAGATTATGGGGACTGGGCTTGATTACATGTATTAGCTAAGGCTTGATTACATGTATCAGCCTAGGCTATTTTGTCTAGGATATGCTGTATAGGATATTTTGTCTGAGATCATTTGTCCTGTCACCTTATCCGTTATTTTCAATGACGCTATCTTTTTCTGACTCTTTTACTCTCAATAATATATCCATATTATCCTTCTTTACTTTAACACAGAAGATCACTGATTCTACCACCATCCTAAAGAAACAAACTTAAAAAAAAAAGTTTCAATAAAGGACCCAACGAAGTTCGGTCAAGATCTAATCCCAACTTCGATCTGTTTGAAGAGCGTCTCCTCACCCCTGCCCTTCGGCCTCGATCGAGTTTTCTTGTGCCTATTCGGTTTCTCGATATTAATTCCTGTGGAATCAATCGAAACCTTTCAATCTTTACACACTGTTCGGCTCTACCTTACAGGGGTCCGAGTTTCTTCCAGGCTTCTCCCCCCTCCAAAGAAAGTCTACAGCCCACCCCCACTCCCCGGAAAATGTCCCCCCCTTCCCGAAAATATCAAGTGCCCCCCCCCCCCCCCTCGCTATGGAGAAAAAAGTCTGGAAGAAACACTGATTGGGGTGGAAGATGCCTAGAACAACATTTTAAAATTATTTTTTTTCTAGATTACTTAAGGACAGCATTGTCAAAGACTATTTGGCATGATTCATGTAAATAAACTGATAGAATAATGGGGTTTAATACGATAGTGCGATAATTTTCATCTTTTGGCATTTTGTTCCTCTTGTGAATAAACAAATGATTATCTTCCCGGGTCAAAAACTTGGTATCTAAAAAATGAATAATTTTGTCATTTCAGTGAACACAATAAACAGTGTTTTTCTGTTATTTTCCCACGTTTTCTTTAACTTGCTTTCGCGTCTGTTTGTTTTTCCATCAAATCTTGCGATCAAAATTTCGGGCACTCCCATTTAGCTAGCGCGCTTAAATTTACAGGGAAGCTTTGTTTCCGATGACAATACAATATTCAATTATTATTATACTAAATTGATCCATGGAAACACTTTTATTGATCATTTTAGACTGCTATTGATTTTGTACAAAAAAGGGACATAACCTGAGTAATTATAATTTGATAAAAAACAACCTTCGGTACTTTCCCTTGAAAAAGATCGAAACCGAAAATCTGCTGCTTTAACGATGAGACAGAAGAACATAGTGTCTCTCGTAAAGCAAAAGTGCGTCATCAAACTGCTCGTGCGATTGAGACAGAACAAGAAAGGGTCCTCTCGTCTTGCTAAGCAGAAAGAACGAACTGATGCGGCACTTGTGATTTTTGTCATAAATGCGCACGCAGTTTGCGATCGCTTATAGTAGAGTGATCGCTTGCATTATTGTGATGTATAGCATTATTTTCTACTTTTTAGTTCAATCAGAAAACGTAGGTTTTTTAAATTTTTTTAATGATAATTATTTGTGCTTGGGGTAGGGTAAGCACTTAAAACTTTCGGAGAAGGGGGGGGGGGCTTACTTAAATTTCCGGGTGGGGGAGCAAGAGCACTATGACAGTATATATTTTCTTTATAAAAAATTAGGTTATTAAAATTTCGATTAAATCTGTATTGTCTCTCCGCCTTTGAGCCTTTCATCATCGTGAGTTTATTCGCAGTCGACAATGTGTGTTCTTAGTCCTGTGTCTTGGTCTCTACGTGGATCTTTTATTCTTTATCTCTGTATCTTTGTTTTCAAATGCATGTTCTGTACGGGTTAAATTTGCGGACAACTTGCTTGTTCTGTGCTCTTTAACGAGACGTGCTTGGATTTAAGCTGAAGGTAGATGTAGTCTAGTCTCAGGGATCTCAATGGATGCCGTGTATGTTCTGGTTTTTAGCGCAATTTCCATACGGACAATTGCGATTATTAACTCGTTCTGGATGGATGTGTGTCCGATGTGTGTCCGCAGCTTTAAGTCGTATCTCCCTCCTCAACGAAGCAATATCGAGGACCTAGTTCCAAAAGCAAATATGTTAAGCAAGTTCCGATGATGATTGTGGGCCAAAAAAATTCATTCCCGGAATTCCTTCCTGGATTCCCGGAAAAGCCAAAAAAAAAAAAAAAACTACACGTTGAACGATATTAGTGACAAAGCAAAGAAATAACTAAATAGCTAAAAAAAAATCCGGACACATTTAAAATAACATAGACTACCAATACCTATTAGAAAAATTAAAACCAAATTATATACATTATTAGTCAACACAACACCATATTAAATGTACACACTGATTAAGAGACTTAAAATTAAGAGACTTAAATTGTTTTGTTAAAACCCCGGCTGTTCGATGGTAGTTATGTGTTTGTGTCTTTTAAAAACACCTATTTCGGCTGAGCACGGGTCTGACCACACTAATCCTTCATATGCCGAAAAAACACAAACAGGTATACTCTACTTCACCTGCTCCGTGTCCCCGCCAAGTCCCGATAGGCTACTTTATCATTCACATCTAAAAATAAGTGAAAAAAAAATTGACAATGACGGGGTATGTCTCAAACACGTACCACCCGCTTGGTAACTATTTCACTATCATTGCAGCTATTTAGGCACTTCAACTTTTAAGTGCAGAATACTTTACTTAGAAACTTGAGTTACGCGAATAGGCCCTATTATTTCAAAATGAAATTGTATCCCAAATTAGCCAATTCCATAGCTAAACAAAGATTTATATAAAATAATTAAGGCCTGAAATAGTTTAGTTTAGAAACTCATTATTGGCAATAAATTCTAGGATCAAGATAGAGCTAGAATCTAGAATATACGGCTGGCTTTAGTCTAGTTTTTCCGTATCTGTCTGTCTCTCTCTGTCTCTCTCTGTCTCTCTCTGTGTGTCTCTCTCTCTCTCTCTCTATATATATATATATATAGCCTATATATATATAGCCTATATATATATAAAGCCTATATATAAATGTATATAACTCCTAATATCAGTAATCAATGGCTCATTAGTTTTGATACAATACATCGCTGGAAATTTTTAAGTATTGTTTTTGTATTGAATTTTTACATTGTATTATTAACATTTCTAATATCCAAGGGAAGCAACCTAGGTCCTAATATCTATATTCTTAAAAGTTAAAGATAAATTCTGTAGTTAACAAAATTCTAATTATTGATTTATATTTATTGCTGCATTGAACATGCTATATATAAGTCATAGATTAATTCATGATATAATATATATATATATATATATCTGAGTAGATTTTAAAACTATATTCAACTGTAATTAAAACATTAAACCAATAGCTAGATTAATATCTTAATTAAAGAAATTTTAATAAGAACCTTTGCTTTCCAATATACTACTAACAATAGTGTTAACAGAGCGAAACGAGATTTATATAATTTAATTACACAGTAGCTTCTTCTTCTTCTTCGTTCCTAATAATTAGTGTTGGAGGGGATCGAGCCTTATGTGCCAGAGGGTTTGAACTCGAGACTTTTTCGAATTTATCAACACATTTGCATTTTCAGGTGTTTTTTTTTTTAAAACCCAATCTTTTTTAATTAAACGTTTTGTATTAGATCTATGTATAAGTAAACCATCCTAAATGAATGAAAGTAGGCTACAAGTGAGAAAGAAATATTACTATTGTAAATCTTTATCAGTCCTCACAAACCGATGATGAAAACTGTAATTCTAGAGCGAACATGCAAGGCAAACTGACGCTGTAAATTACTTATTTGAGGCAAAAAAAATATTACATTTACTAACATTGAAACACCATTAAACAAAACATTACAAATTCAGGATTGTAGGTACAATTGGAATTCTACGTTTTATAACAATGTCATGTATAAGTAAACCATCTTCAATGAATGAAAGTACATGTGGGAAAGAAGTATTATTATTGTAAATATGAGTCAGTCCTCTCAAACCGATGATGAAAACTGTAATGCTAAAACAAACATGGCAAGGTAATATTACATGTTTGAGGCAATAAAAAAAAAGAAATAAAAAAAAATTATTTAATTGACTAAAATAACAATCAAGCAGATATGAGAATTTGTTCTTGTATTACAATTAGAAACAAGCACAAAACCATAATACAAAAAAAATCGAGTTTAGTAGCGAGCTGTCTAGTCTGTAGCCCTTAGCCCATCTAGTCCACTGGAGAGGTGTCTGCAGCCGTTTGTCCCTCTAGTTTGGTTGCTTATCTCAGCTAGAGAGGTGTGTCTGTAGCCCGTTGTTTATCTCAGCTAGAGAGGTGTGTCTGTAGCCCTTTGCTCATCTCAGCTAAAGAGGTGTGTCTGTAGCCCTTTGTTTATCTCAGCTAGAGAGGTGTGTCTGAAGCCCTTTGCTTATCTCAGCTAAAGAGGTGTGTCTGTAGCCCTTTGTTTATCTCAGCTAGAGAGGTGTGTCTGTAGCCCTTTGCTTATCTGAGCTAGAGAGGTGTGTCTGAAGCCCTTTGCTCATCTCAGCTAGAGAGGTGTGTCTGAAGCCCTTTGCTCATCTCAGCTAGAGAGGTGTGTCTGAAGCCCTTTGCTCATCTCAGCTAGAGAGGTGTGTCTGAAGCCCTTTGTTTATCTCAGCTAGAGAGGTGTGTCTGTAGCCCTATTGTTTATCTCAGCTAGAGAGGTGTGTCTGAAGCCCTTTGTTTATCTCAGCTAGAGAGGTGTGTCTAAAGCCCTTTGCTCATCTCAGCTAGAGAGGTGTATCTGTAGCCCTTTGTCTCATCTCAGCTAGAGAGGTGTGTCTGTAGCCCTTTGCTCCTCTAGCCCAATTTCTGTAGCCCTTTACTCCTCTAGCCCAATGTCTGTAGCCCTTTGCTCCTCTAGCCCAATTTCTGTAGCCCTTTGCTCCTCTAGCCCAATGTCTGTAGCCCTTTACTCCTCTAGACCAATGTCTGTAGCCCTTTACTCCTCTAGCCCAATTCATGCAGCCCTTTGCTCCATGTGATTCATTCAATTCATTGAAAAACTCCGTCTGATTGATGTTGTATATGCAGCAACACCCAATACTTAAACTAATTCAACAGAGAAATTTTTTTTTGTGTAGTTTCAACTGATACTACCCATACATACAACTGATTTGTACATTGATGCAGAGTCTGTGTTATAAAGAGTATGACAATTTACATCTTAGGATAATGATGATGTCATGTCTGCTAATCCTTGGGATTAACTCATTCTATTCTTGTCGTACACAGGTGAAGCTGGTCGGTATAAAGTTTGATCATAGGGCCATCTACAATAGCTCCTCGGACATGTATAACAGGTAAGTAGGGGGGTCAGGTAAATGTGGGGGTGGTATAAAGTTTGATTATAGGGCCATCTACAATAGCTCATCGGACATGTATAACAGGTAAGTAGGGGGTCAGGTAAATGGGGGGTGGTATAAAGTTTGATCATAGGGCCATCTACAATAGCTCCCCTGATATGTATAACAGGTAAATGTGGGGTGGTATAAAGTTTGATCACAGGGCCATATACAATAGCTCCTCGGACATGTATAACAGGTAAATGTGGGGGGGGGGGGGTCAGGTAAATGTGGGGGGGGGGTATAAAGTTTGATTATAGGGCCATTTACAACAGCTCCTCAGATATGTATAACAGGTAAATGTGGGGTGGTATAAAGTTTGATCACAGGGCCATTTACAACAGCTCCTCAGATATGTATAACAGGTAAATGTGGGGTGGGGTGGTATAAAGTTTGATCACAGGGCCATTTACAGCAGCTCCTCGGACATGTATAACAGGTAAGGTGGGGGGGGGGGTATAAAGTTTGATCACAGGGCCATTTACAACAGCTCCTCCGACATGTATAACAGGTAAGTGGGGGGGGGGGTCAGGTAAATATGGAAAAGAGGGGTATTTGATAAGATATGTATAATAGGTAATTGTGGGGGGGGGGGGGGTTCAGGTAGAAGTTAAGTTCCTTTTCAAACCTGACTGGGCAAGTGAAGTAGAGTTCTGTGAAGGGATAGTATGTACACGTCAAAGCTAGCTGGATGGTATACTGTTTTGGACCGGATTCGACCTCTCTACTGCTAGACCACTACGTCCCAGGTACAAGTGGAAGAGGGTATTAGATAAGCTATGTATAATAGTTAAGTGTGGAAGGGTAAAAGTGGGGAAGGGATTATTGGATGTATAACAGTTAAGTGTCAGTTAGCTAAAGGTGGAAGGGAGGGAGGTATTTGATGAGATTTATATAACAGGTAAAAGTGTTGTTTGGTACCTGGGGTACACTTGGCTAGGCCTACAACGTGGGGTCAAGTAAAAGTAGAGAGGTGTTTTTTTAATTAGATACGTATAACAGGTAAGTGGGTTTAAGTTAAAGGTAGGGGGTTATTTGATCAATCATGTGTAACAGATTAGTGTGTGTGTGGGGGGGGTGTGGGTGGGAGGGGGAGGGGGGAGTTAGGTAAAAAGATGTGTGGGTACGACTAGTGGTTGTTTTGGATTAGGTGGTCGAGTTGTGGGGGTTGTATAATTGTGTGGTCCAATGGTGTGTTTTTTGTGTGTGATCATCAAGTTGTGTGTTTTTGTGTTGCTGAAGTTGTAAAGTGGTCGTGTCTTATTGTTCAGCACGGTTAGTTTTTGTGCATTTGAAGTTGTTTTTATTTTGTTGTTTTGATTTATAGTGTTTTAATATGTTGAATTACACTGTTTATGTTGAGTTACAGTGTGTGTTGTTTGGCTACGTAGTTTTATCAAGTGTTATGTTGTTGTGTAGTTGTATTGTGTGCTACAGTCTGTTTAATCATTAGTGAAGTCAAGTAAAAAGAATGTTTATATCAAGTAGTTTCTGATTCAATTGTGTACAATTGGTCCTGTTAATTGGTCCTGTTGTGAGAGAGAATTGCTCACCAATCTCTTCTCTATAGGGCTGGTAAGTTCTTTGGCTCATGCAGGTTTTATTGAGCCGTAGAACTGGTGACCTACTTACCAGCCCTATATTCAACGTATTTTTTTTTTAAATATTGTTTTGAGTAGGGAGATATTGTGTACCTACAAAAAGTTTTAGCTATAAAAAAATGAAATTTAAGACTCGAATGTTTATTGTTTAACCTTCCTGCTGTAAATCATTACCACATTAGCACTTAATTACACCAGTATTAAATTACGATGAGTTGTTTCCCCATTAAAAGATTTAATTAAATTACCATTTTATTTGTGATGGAAGGAATATTATTTTAAACGCTTTTTAAGTTAATTTTTTTAATATTGATTATTTTTTTTACCGTTATTTAAAATTTTAATACTGATTTTTTTTTTTTACCGTCATTTTTTTTTTTTTTAAATACTAAATTTTTTAATTTGTTAACCTTAAATCCACCCCCCCCCCCCCTCCCAAATCACACTGATTATTTGTTGAGCGTTAATCCACCAACCTTACATCGGCAGGTGGATTATAACTACCAGCACGGTGGAAGGCCGGAACCGGCTGTCCGGTGGCAACTTGACCTTCGGTGACCTCACGGTCCAGCTGCGCCGGTACGATGACGTCATCAACAGCGAGTACCAGCAGTTCACGCGCATGCGCAACTTCGTCAAGATGATGAACCACCGCAAGATACTGGGCGGGAAGTTCCAGGCCGACACGACTGACTGACTCCTGTACAACAGCTAGCGCTTCACACTTTGATCGAGTTTCTTTCAGGCATCTCATCGAGGGGGGGGGGGGGGAGGAATCACTATCGCCCCTAAGCACACACACATTTTTTTTTATTTTAACCAGTGTTCGCCGCCCGTAAGGAACCAATACCCCCACCCTCGGAGAAAAATGTCTGAAAGAGACACAGCCTTTTTAATGCACGATTTAGATGCCTTCATTGGTGTCGGCAGGGAAGTGTTAAATGAGTTATAACCTACCCTGCTATGTTGCTGTCAATCATGAGAGTTGTCTCACGTTAGGATATTGGCGACGGTGGGCTCGTCTCAAACACTCACATGCACGCACGCACACACGCACACAATTATATATATATATATATATATATATATATATATATATATATATATATATATATATATATATATATATATATATACGAAACCACACACGCACACAATTATATATATATAAATAAATATATATATATATATATATGTATGTATGTATTATATATATATATATATATATATATATATATATATAATACGTGAGTGTGTGTGTTTTTGTATTTAAATATACATGTATGTATATAGGGAACTCCCCCACCCCAATACCAATTACTGCCAACGCCACTGGGTACCTGTATAAAGAAGGACCATTTGTAATTATTACTCGTAACGCTTCTAGCTTTGTCTCAAGTGTACAGTTTTAAATTATTGACAATTGGAACAAATATGTACAATACATTTAACAATTGCAGAGCTGTTGAAAAAAAGGAAAGGTACATATTTTTTTTGTTGTTGCTAACACAGTTCTTGTAATAAAAATTGATCAATAAAATTATACATTTTAAAACAAAAAATGTTGTTTGATTTACCCGTGCTTCGCACTTCTCGTATGGTTACTTGGTTAAGCGTCATTCGTTGAGGAAACTGATGGTTCCCCCCCCCCCCTCCCCCCCGCACAAACACTCATACACAAACAATAGTAATTTTTCTGGTTTTTTAATAACCCCTTCACACTCTTTTTTTCCCCTTTGAACTAAATAAAACATTGGTATGACATTGAAATTTTCATTTTGGTATTACCACCAGTGCGTATACCCAACCCTTCCCCTTCTTCCCTCCCCCTCCCACCCCCAATCTCCCACTTGTCTTTTGGCGCTCCTGAATTTTACAAAAGAACAAGAGATTCACAAAAGAATCGGATAAAAACAAGCCCCTTTTTACACAATGTTAAATCTTTTTTTTTCGTCTTGTCGAGAGCGAAACCTTTGCAATAGGAAGATCGATTTTAAATCCTGATTCATCGAACCCGGGTAAAACAAGCGCAATCTTGTCCGCTCTCACAAAGCTTATCCACACATTCGAATGGGTACACATCTATAAGAGATATCGATCGGTATCAGTGTTTCTTCCAGACTTTTTTCTCCGGTGGGGTACTTGAAATTTTCTGGGGGTGGGGGGGCGGTAGACTTTCTTCTGGGGGGGGGGGGACACTGTTAAAAGTATATATATATATTCTATATAAATTTAATTTCGTTCGAAGGGGGGGGGTAGACTTTTTTCGGGGGGCTCAGAAATTTTCTGGGGGTGGGTGGGGCGGTAGACTTTCTTCGGGGGGGGGGGGGGACACTGTTAAAAGTATATATATATTCTATATAAATTTAATTTCGTTCGGAGGGGGGGGGGGGGGGGGGGGGTAGACTTTTTTCGGGGGGCTCAGCTTCCCCCCCCCCCCCCCCCCCGAAGAGATGTCTGGAAGAAACTCTGATCGGTATTGAAAGAGCTTCGCAATGTTTCGCTGTTTATATGATGATGAATTGGGATTTAATACATCTTTAAATAGGAAAAGAGTGTGGGTGTAGGGGGGTTGATGTACATGGAGTTTGTAATTGATGTAAAGGGGGGGGGGGGTGAATATAAAAAAACGAGGGGGTAATTAACAATTGGTAATTTATTTATTTTTGTGGAGGGGGGGGGGGAGGAAATTTTTCCTGGGCATTGTGGTTTATTAACCGTGGGTATTTAATTCGCGGGGAAGGGAAATGTCAGGATCCTGCTATAATTATGTTTTAGCTGTTCAAAAACTAGTTTTGGTATCAACAATTTGAACGGAAGAATGAGATTATTTAAAGAGGGAGGGGAGAGCGGGTTATGAACCCAGCGAAAAAGCACTGTGATATACGGAAACCGATGTGGATAAATAAAAAGGGAAAGGGACATTATAATTATCCAATACTATTTGTATAACGATGTTTTTTATAAATTGTACTTGTTTTTTTTATTAGCAAGGTTCTATGATAGAATATGGTGGTCTTTTTTTTACTAGGAAGGTTTGGTTAGTTCTCAATGTATGACTCTGGTCAATGCTCTCTCTAAGCTGCGCGGTTATGCGGCCGCGCAATTTTGAACTGCCGCGCAGTCATGTTATAAAATACATATTTGTTTAAGACTTTTAAACACCGGACACACGAAATACACGTTGCGCACTAGCTTTTTCTCGTTAGAGGGCACAATACAGGTCAGGACGGTGTTCCTTTTAAATTTTATGCTATCAATAAAAAATTGTTACAGTGTGTATTGCGGGATAACAATTTGAAACCATATCAGTTACGTGGTTACCCGATTTTGTGCTGTTATATTTTGTCGTGAATTCCGTTGTACCATACACCCCAGAACAATGTACCGGAAACATACAACCGGAAACATACATCCGGAAATATACATCCAGGAACAATCTTCCGAAAACAATCATCCGGAAACAGACATCCGGAAATATAAACCCCGGAACAATATTCCGTAAACAGACATCCATGAACAGATATCCGGAAATATACAACCCGGAACATAAACCCAGTAACAGATACCCACTATTAATCACCCACGTAATACGAAAAAAAGCTTTGGGAACTAAACAGCTTGGAACAAACACCAGACAACAACCCACGGGGAACAACCCACGGGGAACAACCCACAGGGAACAAACACCAGACATCAACCCACGGGGAACAACCCACGGGGAACAACCCACAGGGAACAAACACCAGACATCAACCCACGGGGAACAACCCACGGGGAACAACCCACGGGGAACAACCCACAAAGAACAAACACCAGACATCAACCCACGGGGAACAACCCACGGGGGAACAAACACCAGACAACAACCCACGGGGAACAACCCACGGGGGAACAAACACCAGACAACAACCCACGGGGAACAACCCACGGGGGAACAAACACCAGACAACAACCCACGGGGAACAACCCACGGGGAACAACCCACAAGGAACAAACACCAGACATCAACCCACGGGGAACAACCCACGGGGAACAAACACCAGACATCAACCCACGGGGAACAACCCACGGGGAACAACCCACGGGGGAACAAACAACAGACAACAACCCACGGGGAACAACCCACGGGGAACAACCCACGGGGGAACAAACACCAGACAACAACCCACGGGGAACAACCCACGGGGGAACAAACAACAGACAACAACCCACGGGGAACAACCCACGGGGAACAAACACCAGACATAAACCCACGGGGAACAACCCACGGGGAACAACCCACGGGGGAACAAACAACAGACAACAACCCACGGGGAACAACCCACAAGGAACAAACACCAGACAACCCAAAGGAACAAACACCAGACAACAACCCACGGGGAACAACCCACAAGGAACAAACACCAGACAACCCAAAGGAACAAACACCAGACAACAACCCACGGGGAACAACCCACAAGGAACAAACACCAGACAACCCAAAGGAACAAACACCAGACAACAACCCACGGGGAACAACCCACAAGGAACAAACACCAGACAACCCAAAGGAACAAACACCAGACAACAACCCACGGGGAACAACCCACAAGGAACAAACACCAGACAACCCAAAGGAACAAACACCAGACAACAACCCACGGGGAACAAACACCAGACAACAACCCACGGGGAACAAACACCAGACAACAACCCACGGGGGAACAAACACCAGACAACAACCCACGGGGAACAAACACCAGACAACAACCCACGGGGAACAAACACCAGACAACAACCCACGGGGAACAAACACCAGACAACAACCCACGGGGAACAAACACCAGACCCACGGGGAACAAACACCAGACAACAACCCACGGGGAACAAACACCAGACCCACGGGGAACAAACACCAGACCCACGGGGAACAAACACCAGACCCACGGGGAACAAACACCAGACAACAACCCACGGGGAACAAACACCAGACAACAACCCACGGGGAACAAACACCAGGCGACAACCCTCGGGCAACAAACCCTCCGCCTCAGACCACGAGGCCACTGATCCCCCCCCCACCTCCCCCCCCCCCCCACCCCGCCTCACGCACTCGTATTGACCGCTGGGTCACGTGACAAGACCAGCCGCGACAAATTGTTCAAAGACGTCCTACGGAATCACGTGATGCCCGCTGGTGACGATTTCACTCGGTTCAGGCATCATCGTTCCAAAACTATGGGATGCTTTGTTGTCTTTCTTCACATAGATCTACAGGATATTCAAACTGTGTATGATTATAATATGTTTTGAGCAACTTTATTTTACAAAACATTTTAATTACTCCGATAAAAATTAAAACTATCAAGGACAAATCTTAATCCATTATATATTGAAGTAAGTATAAAGACAGTGTTGTAATTGGTTTGTGTTGTAACACTGTCTAAAGTTATTTTATCTTCTTCCGAGCTATAAACTAATTATATTGGTGGCTAACGTGTAAGCTTTCGTGAGCGATCAAAGTACTCACTGTTACATCTAAGCATATTGTGTTTTCTTATTTTAATGCGATATAATTATTTTCTATGTTTTATTTTCTAAATTTTATTACTTAAATATTAAAAATGTAAACAAATTAGCATATATTGCGTTACAGTGGCATAGCGAGGTCGGGTGCCACTTAATGGTGTCACCCCCCCCCTCGAAGCCGTAGTGACCCTTCCTGGGGACAAATTTTCGATTTGCACCCCCCCCCCCCCCCTCAGACTTTCGATTAAATCACTATTTAACACTCGAATTAACCACTTAATTAAGTGGAATTATCATTTTTCTCTGTCTATTTTGCTATTTTTTGCGTTTGTGTCACCCCCCTCCCCCTTAAATGGTGTAACCCGGTGCGGTCCGCACCCCCGCCCCCCTCGCTACGCCTCTGACGCGTTATAAAACCAATTAGTGTCTTGCATAATCTTTCCATTTGGAAAGAAAGTCGAATGGTAGAGTATCCAAATGCTAATCCGAAAGTCTTGAGTTTGGTTCCCCGGCTTTAGTCCATTTGACCTCACTGAGTCCACTCAGCTCTGACACCTGACTCACGTTATATACCGTGAAGACGGCTGTGTATAGTGCTGACTACACTACCCTTTCATACACCAAGGTCACAGATACTGATAACTCTGCTTCTTCTGTCTCATGGACCGCTAGGCTATAAAGGGTAACTTTAGTCTACCAAACTGATGAGTCTAAGTCGAGACACAATCCCAGTAAAAACATTTTCTTTCAACACGATCAGCAAAATTGAGATACATTATGTGGATGTTATTCACATATATATGCGACGTAGACGAGTACTATCTGCCCTTATGAGCGTGTACACCTCGGCCATAACATTGTAAACAACACTCGTCAACTCTACATCACCTTGCTGTTCACATGATCGTTACCACATAGTTTCTCATTGTTTTTTATTGTAAAAATCAACATTTAAAGTAGGGTATGAAAATGGTATATCCGGACAATTTGCCATTTAGAGTGGGATAGGAAATGGGATACCCAGACCATTCAGAGTAGGATAGAGAACGAGTCGTTCTAAGATTACGTTTTCATAATAACTTACGTTTTTTACTTTCTCGTATATACGAAGTAGAGCCTAGAGAAAATCCTGTAATCGTGCAAAAAAAATCGAGATTTTTACAAATCTAGACGTTTTACACCTCACTGATACGGAAAAACATAATTTTGCATTCTTGTCCGTATGTCTGTGTGTCTGTCTGTCTGTGTGTGTGTGTGTGTGTGTGTGTGTGTGTGTGTGTGTGTGTGTGTGTGTGTGTCCGTGTGTAAACACGATAACTTGAGTACCGTTACAGCTGGGTTGATGAAATTTCATAGATAAGTATTTTATCAAAATCGTAGATCCGTATCAACTTTTGAGCGATTTCCGATAACCGGAAGTGGTACTTTTCCTACTTTAAATTTTTCAAAAGCCTATAACTTGAGTACTATTTCAGATAGATAAATGAAATTTCACATGTAAGTAAAAGATCTAATTCTCTACTTACTGTTAAATTTTGAGTAATTTCCGTTGACCGGAAGTAGTAATTTACGCTACTTCCGATTTCTCAAAAACTAATGTAAATTTTTACAGTACTAATAATATTGCGCACTATTATGCACTTTTTTATTTGGCGTTCACTTGGTGTGCAATTCTTTTGTCTACGAGATTTTATTCTATTTTTAAAACTTTAAGTATTTAAAATGGATTAAAAATCATGTTTATAGTCCGAGTTCCCATCCCCTGTTATTTTATATAAGAATATTCGAGAAAGTTTAGGGGAGATCACTCCCGGTTTTTTCTACGACGTCCCATCTCCAACATTGAGACACTGGCACGACCAAATCCACCTAAAAGTCTGATTTTTCTGTACCAGTTTTTGTCTATTTTACCACATATTTAGCCTCTTGATATACGTCCCGTCAAAACATAATTTAAAATCCATTACCAACAACGATGAAATGTCATAGTTAAGAGCAACATTTATCCCGATGGCTATATATCTTCGGTTACTGCCAGGATTGGCCAGTCTGCCTATAAATTAAACTTGTCATGTGAGAAATGACATGTATTCAATCCTAGAGATGGAGAGAGAGAGGGAGAGAGAGAGAGGGAGAGAGAGAGAGAAAAGACTGTTTAATATTTATTTGTAAGTATCTCTAACGTAAACCTAATACAATAAATGATTTTAACCTTATTCCTAAACTCGATACTAACAAATATAAAGGCAGAAAAGAACCTTGAAGAGAGAGAGAGAGAGAGAGAGAGAGAGAGAGAGAGAGAGAGAGAGAGAAGACTGTTTAATATTTATGTGTTATCTCTAATGTAACCCTAAAGCAATATGTGACTTTAACCGTATTCATAAACCTGATACTAAGAAATATACAGGCTGAAAAGAACCTTGAAATCGAATTTTATTTTGTTGGCCTGATTCTATGCATGAATCAAAAGAAAGTAACTGCATAATTAATGGATTCCCAATGAAAATAATAGGTTTACGTCAGTTCTTTGTTTATCTGTTATATGTATATCACCATAGCTTGATTTAAAATTTAGTTCTCATGGACCTATGCGAAAGGGAAGCTACTCTTGTGAAAGAGAAGCTGACCTTGTTAAAGGTTAGCTACTGTTGTGAATCATATGAAGGGAAGCTACTCTTGAGAAAGGGAAGCTACTCATCTAAAGTGACGCTACTCTTGTGAAGGGGAAAATCTTTTGACAATGGGAAGCTTCTCTTCTAAAAGGGAAGCTAGTATTGTGAAAGGGAGCTACTCTTATAAAGAGTAAGCTAGAATGTGAGTGAAGCTAGTCTGTGATTAAAGCTAGTCTGTGAGTGAAGCTAGACTGTGAGTGAAGCTAGTCTGTGATTAAAGCTAGTCTGTGAGTGAAGCTAGTCTGTGATTAAAGCTAGTCTGTGAGTGAAGCTAATCTCTGAGTGAAGCTAGTCTCTGAGTGAAGCTATTCTATGAGCGAACCTAGTCTGTGAATGAAGCTATTCTATGAGTGAAGCTATGTGAAGCTAGTCTGTGAAGTGAAGCTAGTCTGTGAGTGAAGCTAGTCTGTGAGTGAAGCTAGTCTGTGAAGTGAAGCTAGTCTGTGAAGTGAAGCTAGTCTATGAGTGAAGCTAGTCTGTTAGTGAAGCTATTCTGTGAGTGAAGCTAGTCTGTGAGTGAAGCTAGTCTGTGAGTGAAGCTATTCTGTGAGTGAAGCTAGTCTGTGAGTGAAGCTAGTCTATGAGTGAAGCTAGTCTGTGAGTGAAGCTAGTCTGTGAGTGAAGCTAGTCTGTGAGTGAAGCTAGTCTGTGAGTAAAGATAGTCTGTGAGTGAAGCTAGTCTATGAATGAAGCAACCTTTGTTTGCCCAAAACTTCACGTCTGACAGAGCCCCCCTCCTAGGGATCAATTTTACCGGAAACTGAACCTAACACAATATCCTCTTATAGGATTACTCTCCCCTTGCTCTTGCTTAATGCCTGCTCTCCCCTGCCGGGTAGAATTCCGTATTTCTCTATCTCTCGGTGGCAGAGCCGCTCTTCTGTCTTCTTTAAAGAAAATATTTTCTTTTTCTTTTCGCCCGTGGCGGGGAGACAGTATGCCAATACGAGTTTGTGAAGGGAAAAAACATAATTAGGCAGGATAGTGAACTCTTACGCAAGAATTTTTAAAAATACATTGCTTTTTTTTTCGAAGAATTATGTTGTCTCTTTTTGACAGATAACTAATTTTTTTTTAAAGGGATTCGTTGTATTGTGAAGTTGATAAGGTATTAATATTAAAGCTGTCTTTGACAAGTAAATTAGAAAATGGAAAATTTAAATAAATGGTCCGGATTGGGGGAGTCATACTAGAATTTGTTAGGGTAGGTGGGTGACAATAGGTTGTTTCATAAGGGGGGAGTCAGTTAAATAGAAAGATGTACTGGCAGATATATTAGCATACACAAAGATAGACATTCAGAAATATAGACATACATAGATAGACATAGCAAGACACATAATAATATAGACAGAATTAAAGACAGACACACCAGCACACGGATAAAATATAAATACAGATAGACATATAGACACTTAGATCGTGACATAATGTAAAATTAAATCAGACTTATTAAGAGACACAAAGATAGACACATATGTAGACAAACACAAGAATATATAAGTGAACGAAATCTTATAGCCGTGGGTGAAGAAGGAGATACATACAGACACATAGTGAAACATACAGACACATATACAAGACACAGCGACAGATATTTCATCACACCAATACCAACGTACATCTAAACATATAACGCCAGCATACACCAACACATAGACATCCACATACCAAAAGACAACAATAGACGCCAACATATGCCAACACTCTAAGTCATTTACATACCAAAACACAACGCCACCATACACAAACACTAGCACACATAGACACCACATACAAAAAGTCAACCATTGACACCGACATACACCAAAACACAAACAACAACAACCACCAACATTTTTATACAACCTTATACCAAATCACGAAAGTAAAATTACTGCCCGTACACACACCAACACACATAAACGCCAACTTACATCAAAACACAAACGCCAACATCTACCAACACCCATATACTCCCACACAGCAAATCACGTCTGTAAAATTACTTCCCGTAAACTTAACATTAAACAAAGAACAGACAACCTCAACCCTTTATCTCACCATAAAATATTAAATTTCAGCGAGATAAAATTCTTGAACTGCCATCAAGACTATAGTCTTTAAAGTTAACAGCCTTTAACAGTGCCATACAACAAAGGATCAATCAGTAAAAATTGTTTTTATGTCAGGTTTTTTTTTCTTGATGTCTCATAGTTAATGGAGAAATTTGAGTGAATAGCGTTAGCAACTTTACTGGAACTGGAAGATATATATATATATATATATATATATATATATATATATATATATATATATATATATATATATATATATAGACAGATAGATAGATAGAGAGAGAGAGAGAGAGAGAGAGAGAGAGAGATACAGAGAGAGAGAAAGGTAGATAGACAACCTACATAGATTAATGTGCGTGTTTATGCACGAATGAGAGTGCGTGCGTGTATGTATTTGTGGTGTTTATGTCTCTGAGTGTTAGTGTGGTTGTGAATTGGTTGTTTGTGTGGGTGTTTCTCTGTTTTTGTGTATATGTGTTTATGTGTATGTGTGTGAGAGAGAGATAGAGATAGATGTAAGACATTTAGCTCCTCTGATCTAGCATATATCAATATTCCATCCCTACACATGAATCCAGGCTTCTCAGAATTACATCTGTAATACCAGGATATTCCTAAAAAAAATCTTGTCCTTCCTTACATTAAAGACTGCTCTCCCCTTACAGAAACTTGATCCTGTAGTAAGCTGATCCTGATTTTTTTTTAATCTTCACTGCTTCGTGTTCATTAACAAGAAAATACGAAACACAGAACTCATTTTGTTTACCGTAATCTTATACCGTCATCAATATTCCCAAATTAATCCGCTACATATGGTAGTGCATTTGCATCAGATCGTTAAATAATGTACTTTTGAGTATATTTTAAAGAAAACCTGCACACGATTTGATATTGCTCTGCTAGTAACGTTACAAAGGATATGATACATTTAAAGTAAACGAAAATACCCGGTACATCTGAGGAATTCAAGTTGATATTCTGGTTTAGTTAACTCATGTGTCAGTACTGCTCTACCTAACGTATATGTTTTAGATATATTTGCTTTATAGGTATAATGGCGTTGGTCATATGTGTTGATGTATAAAGTTAATAAACAAGAATACATGGTAAAATCATTTTAAACAGTACACTTTGGAACTAAGGTTCCATTGGGGAAGGTGAAGTAGAGTTAACCTGTTTCTGTGACCTCGGCATATGAAAGGATAGTGTGGTCAGCACTATGACGCCTTTACTTTCCCTAACGTGAGTCAGAGCTGGGTGGACCAAGGTACGTCATACGGACTCTAGCCCGGGATTTGAAATTGAGTCTTTCTGGTTAGCAGAAGAACGCTCTACCATTCGACAACGCCGTTCCTCATTCAAACATAAGAATTATTAACAATGAAACACATTGTAGATAATGGTAGATAAATAGACAACCTACATAGATTAATGTGTGTGTTTATGCACGAATGAGAGTGCGTGAGTGTATGTATTTGTGGTTGATTGTGCGTGTTTGTATTGGTGTTTATGTCTCTGAGTGTTAGTGTGGATGTGAATTGGTTGTTTGTGTGGGTGTTTCTCTGTTTCTGTGTATGTGTGTTTCTGTGTATGTGTGAGAGAGAGAGATAGAGAGAGATATGTAAGACTTTTATCTTCTCTGATCTAGCATATATCCATATTCCATCCCTACACATGAATCCAGGCTTCTCAGAATTACATCTGTAATATCAGGATATCCCTAAAAAATCTTGTCCTTTCTTACCTTAAAGACTGCTCTCCCCTTACAGAAACCTGATCCTGCAGTAAGCTGATCCTGATTTTTTAAAAA
Organism: Physella acuta; assembly: GCF_028476545.2. Classification (NCBI taxonomy): domain Eukaryota; kingdom Metazoa; phylum Mollusca; class Gastropoda; family Physidae; genus Physella; species Physella acuta. The sequence goes on along the minus strand of NW_026732677.1, from coordinate 80,956 downwards.
TCTTCACTGCTTCGTGTTCATTAACAAGAAAATATGAAACACAGAACTCATTTTGTTTACCGTAATCTTATACCATCATCAATATTCCTAAATTAATCCGCTACATATGGTGGTACGTTTGCATCAGTTCGTTATATAATCTCTATGTACTTTGGAATATATTTTACAGAGAACCTGCATACGATTTGATATTGCTCTGTTAGAAGCGTTACAAATGATATGATACACTTAAAGTTAACGGATATATGATGGATATTCTCGAATAATAAAGTAAATCGAATTTAAATAAAAGCGTGTATAAGAGTGGAGTACTTTAGTTTATTTAATTTTAAGACATTCTATTCAAAGTGATAGAGAAATGTAATTGTAAGTTTTTAAAACATAATTAAAGACAAACTTTGCACGTTACATTCTAAATCTAAACGAAACCAAATGTTTGCCTCTGTATTATGATTCAAATGTCTTCTGGGTCCACCTTCTCGTCAAGGTCAATAAACTTTAAGTAGGGCAGCTCACAAGCATGAGCATCGATTGTTGTGTTTAACAGGTCGAGTATCAAGGCCGTTTTCGCCACGTCATTCTTCACCATGTCAGTCTTCATCTTATTGACATCTGCCATGTCAGTTTTCATCCTATTGACATCTGCCATGTCAGTTTTCATCTTATTGACATCTGCCATGTCAGTTTTCATCTTATTGACATCTGCCATGTCAGTTTTCATCCTATTGACATCTGCCATGTCAGTTTTCATCTTATTGACATCTGCCATGTCAGTTTTCATCTTATTGACATCTGCCATGTCAGTTTTCATCTTATTGACATCTGCCATGTCAGTTTTCATCTTATTGACATCTGCCATGTCAGTTTTCATCTTATTGACATCTGCCATGTCAGTTTTCATCTTATTGACATCTGCCATGTCCGTTTTCATCTTATTGACATCTGATATGTCAGTCTTCACAATAATATCTGCATTGTCAGACTTCACATTATTGATGCCTGCCATGTCAGTCTTTACCTTATTGATATCTGACATTTCAGTCTCCGCCTTGATTTCCGGTCTGTTCACAAATCTTCGTTTTCGCGAAATTTGTTTCGGTGTGGAAACTTCATTCTCGACCTTAATGCCGTAAAGCGTAAACCATCCGGTTACATTAAATTCGTAATTCTTTTCGTCTGTGAGTTGATTTATCATAGATTGAGAGCTGGTATAAGCATGTTTTAAGTCGACCCAAAGCCAGGGTTCAGCGTTACGATCAGATTGCTGTTTAAGTGCGTGATAAAATGGAATATGTTTATCTCCGAATGTGTAATTAAAAGTTGGTCTGTCTCCAATACCACGATGTACATGGTGGTAATTTGTTGTTTTGCTATTTTTGCCTTGGCCCCATCTTAGAAATCCTCGAAACTGCGTTGAAAATTTGGCCCGCACAGTAACAGTATAGGGTATAGAGACGCGTATTTTATAATGCTGTAATTTCCATTCGACTTCGCTTTTAGCAGGTACTGTCACTGTGTCAGCCGTTGTAGAAGTAGATGACGAACTATTGTTTGTACCGTCAACTACTGTCTGAGCATTTTCATAAGTGAATTTGTAGTTAACCTTAGGAGCAATATGTTTAAATGGAAATGAAATCTCTATACCCAACTCATGAGCATTTCTCCATGAATTAGTAGTCGTGTGAGTCACGCTTTGAAATTCAGTGCGAGTTCTCTGTAGAAAAGATGTATGGGGATTAGTGTTATAGTTTCTAATTGTTTTTTCTTCAACAGTTACAACGTCCATAATTTCTCTTTTCATTTCACCAAACTTCTCGTTCGTTTTTTCATAGGTCCAGTTAAGGTAGTCGATTTTAAGTCTCTCTTCATGTTTATAACCTTCACAGAATTCACTAAGCACTGCTTCCCACGTGTGACCATTTCTTTTGAAATCATCGCCCACATACTTGCCTCGACAACCAGCGCACCACCCATAACCAAGGTAGAAAGCTAGGTAAGACAATGGATAAAGAGTTCTGTCCATGATTAATGTCTGTACACTGTCTATCCCATCCAGTTTATCCATCTCATCCATCATGGCGCAACATCTAAACTCAGTCAGACATTCCGATTCATTGCACGCCTCCCTGTACACACCAGCAAGATGATAGCCTTGTTTACATTCGCAAGGTCCTTTCTTCTGATAACAGTGAGTGATATCAAGATGCTCGCAATTTCTGTAGTGGTGTGGGTGATCAGCGGGCTTAGCGCAGACTCCTTCTTCAATGTGGAACAGTGGTTGATCTTCTTTTTTAAAGAACACTTTATATTCGACTGTTTTCATATAGGCTGCTAAATACATTCCACCGTATTCAGTTGTTTCAAAAGTTCTCTCTGTCACTCTACGAATGCCAATTAGAAAATGACCTTCTGGACATAGCGCCCAACCCATGGTGTCGAAACTTACCCACCAGTTTGCAACAACTACTTGTTGATTAGAATTTCTCCACCTGCGTAAACCATTTTGACAAACAGCGCCTTTGAAACGATTCAAATTTGTTTGGTACACTTCACCCATCTCTATACCAGACAAGTACACATTTTTTCTTCTCCCACATCCAACTAACATCTCCAATTTTGCACTTGATTCTACCACCATAAGCATTGTGGAAACAACTGCAGCTATCTGCAGCAACATCTTGTAATCTATGGATACATAGAAAGAAAAAGATACAATAATCAAACAAAAAAGCTAAAACACTTAGTATATAACCCCACCCCTGCTTTTCAGTACACAATGACATTCACTATAAAGTCTTCTTCTTCTTCTTCGTTCTTAATTTTTAGTGTTGGGAGGGATCGAGCCTTATCTGCCAGAGGGTTTGAACTCGAGACTTTTTTCGAATTTATCAACCATGAGCTTTGCCGACTCGACCATGCTTCCATCACAATTAAGGATAACGTGTCAACTGGTTATGCGCCATTGAGGCCATTGACTCCGATTTCAGCCTGCTTTTCTTTTTGGATTTGCTTCCATAGCCTTTGTCCAACCAAGAACAAACTACAAGGCAGCAGTTGTTTGATTTTGGAGTTGTCTCTCCTAGAAGAGTGGCTGTCCCCAGCTAACGAGCCTCATCTGCCCGAGGGTTCGAACTCGAGACTTTTCGGTTTAGCAACCATGAGCTTTACCGACTCGACCACGCCGACCTATAAAGTCAATTAACCCGGTCACTAAACGGAACCATTACCCCTGTCAACAACTTAGTCCTATATATATATATATATATATATATATATATATATATATATATATATATATATATGTATGTATATATATATAAATATATATATATATATATAATATATAATATATAATATATATATATATATATATGTATATATATATATATATATATATATATATATATATATATATATATATATATATATATATATATATATATATATATATATATATATACTAGTCATACTGCCTAGCTTCGCTTAGGTTTTTAGAAAACATTTGAGAATTTGAATACTTAATTATTTAGCGATGGATTGGGTGTGGAGTGCTTTAATTTAAACAGTAATGCTAACTTTAGAAAAAAATTATGTTTGTTGTTTAAATTCCGCTCTCAGAGAAATATAGGAAAGTACGCAATGTATAAATAAAATGGAATTAGAACTACACAGGTTCCATGAACAGTATATCTAATAGTTTATATTACATTGCCTTTTGAAATTTATTTGATTATTTAATTTGGATACGCAACTAAATTAACAACTTAATTTTGTACTTAAACAAATGCTATACTTCGTCATTTTCTGTTTCTGTTTAAAATAGTATACAGTTATTTTAAAAATAATAATTTTAAAAACGTTACCTCCCTTGAAAACTGAACGTATGACGTAGGCTTTTTTTACTTTTTTTTACAAACAGTTGCTATGCTTATATAAGAAATTACGGTATATGAACATATTTAACGACTATAATGGCTGTTTCCGACGGGAATACATTTTTTTTTGTTACCCTCCAGGGTTGGTCTACGACGTCATATAATATTAAGGGGATCGTTCGCCAATTTATTTATATATATATATATCTCATATAAGGAGAACTTCACTAGCGATCATCTTTTAGCCCTCGTCGAGGGCTTTGAGTCTGACCAACAGTTTTTCCATACGGCCTAGTCATCTATAGTAGTGTATGCAAAAACTTAGCATGATGTACAGACGTTAAGTAACCTAAAAATTGTGTTAAAATTTCCCTGTTTTTGCCATCAAATACAAAGATTATATAGGGAAATACGACTGGTCAGTTTTGACCCATTTCCCGATTTTTCTAGGAAATGGCGAGTTTTTTGTGACACCCCAAGGCCTTCTTCTACCACCTCACAAAATATCAAGGGGGTCGTCGGAGGAAAAATATTTTCGTAATAGAGCTCATATAACGAGAATTTCTCTCGCGGTCACTTTTTAGCCCTCGTCGAGGGCTTTGAGTAAAACCGACAGTTTTCCCTAAAGGTCAAGCCAATCTCCTAAGAGTATCCAAAAAATTAGCCAGATATACTGAGTTTAAGTACCCTAAAATCCGCGTTGAAATGATCCTCTGTTTTTCCCATAAAATACAAAGATTATATAGGGAAATACAACTGGTCAGTTTTGACCACTTTACAAAGTTTTCCCAGATATGCCGAGTTTTTTGTGACACCCCAAGGCGTTCTCCTACCACCTCACAAAATATCATGGGGGGTCGTCGGAGGAAATTTTGTTTCGTAATAGAGCTCATATAAAGAGAATTTCATTCGCGGTCACTTTTTAGCCCTCGTCGAGGGCTTTGAGTAAAATCGACAGTTTTCCCTAAAGGTCAAGCCATTCACCTAAGAGTATGCAAAAAATTAGCCAGATATACTGAGTTTAAGTACCCTAAAATCCGCGTTGAAATGATCCTCTGTTTTTCCCATAAAATACAAAGATTATATAGGGAAATACAACTGGTCAGTTTTGACCACTTTACAAAGTTTTCCCAGATATGCCGAGTTTTTTGTGACACCTCAAGGCGTTCTCCTACCACTTCACAAAATATCAAGGGGGGGGGGGTCGTCGGAGGAAAATTTTTTTCGTAATAGAGCTCATATGAAGAGAATTTCACTCGCGGTCACTTTTTAGCCCTCGTCGAGGGCTTTGAGTAAAATCGACAGTTTTCCCTAAAGGTCAAGCCATTCACCTAAGAGTATGCAAAAAATTAGCCAGATATACTGAGTTTAAGTACCCTAAAATCCGCGTTGAAATGATCCTCTGTTTTTCCCATAAAATACAAAGATTATTTAGTGAAATACAACTGGTCAGTTTTGACCACTTTACAAAGTTTTCCCAGATATGCCGAGTTTTTTGTGACACCCCAAGGCGTTCTCCTACCACCTCACAAAATATCATGGGGGGTCGTCGGAGGAAATTTTGTTTCGTAATAGAGCTCATATAAAGAGAATTTCACTCACGGTCACTTTTTAGCCCTCGTCGAGGGCTTTGAGTCAAACCGACAGTTTTCCCTAAAGGTCAAGCCATTCACCTAAGAGTATGCAAAAAATTAGCCAGATATACTGAGTTTAAGTACCCTAAAATCCGCGTTGAAATGATCCTCTGTTTTTCCCATAAAATACAAAGATTATATTGGGAAATACAACTGGTCAGTTTTGACTTCTTTACGAAGTTTTCACAGATATGCAGAGTTTTTTGTGACACCGCAAGGCGTTCTCCTACCACCTCACAAAATATCAAGGGGGGGGGTCGTCGGAGGAAATTATTTTTCGTAATAGAGCTCATATAAAGAGAATTTCACTCGCGGTCACTTTTTAGCCCTCGTCGAGGGCTTTGAGTCAAACCGACAGTTTTCCTTAAAGGTCAAGCCATTTACCTATAAGCATGCCAAAAATTAGAAAGATGTAAAGAGGGTTAGTGCCCTAAAGTCGGCGTTGAAATGACCCTCTGTTTTACCCATAAAATACAAAGATTATATAGGGAAATACAACTGGTCAGTTTTGACCCCTTTACGAAGTTTTCCCAGATATGCCGAGTTTTTTGTGATACCCCAAGGCGTTCTCCTACCACCTCACAAAATTTCAAGGGGGGTCGTCGGAGGAAATTTTGTTTCGTAATAGAGCTCATATAACGAGAATTTCACTCGCGGTCACTTGTTAGCCCTCGTCGAGGGCTTTGAGTCAAACCGACAGTTTTCTCTAAAGGTCAAGCCATTTACCTATAAGCATGCAAAAAATTAGCCAGATGTAAAGAGGGTTAGTGCCCTAAAGTCTGCGTTGAAACGACCCTCTGTTTTTCCCATAAAATACAAAGATTATTTAGTGAAATACAACTGGTCAGTTTTGAACCCTTTACGAAGTTTTCCCAGATATGCCGAGTTTTTTATGACACCCCAAGGCGTTCTCCTACCATCTCACAAAATTTCAAGGGGGGTCGTCGGAGGAAATTTTTTTTCGTAATAGAGCTCATATAACGAGAATTTCACTCGCGGTCACTTTTTAGCCCTCGTCGAGGGCTTTGAGTCAAACCGACAGTTTTCTCTAAATGTCAAGCCATTTACCTACAAGCATGTCAAAAATTAGCCAGATGTAAAGAGGGTTAGTGCCCTAAAGTCTGCGTTGAAATGACCCTCTGTTTTTCCCATAAAATACAAAGATTATATAGGGAAATACAGCTGGTCAGTTTTGACCCCTTTACGAAGTTTTCCCAGATATGCCGATTTTTTTGTGACACCCCAAGGCGTTCTCCTACCATCTCACAAAATTTCAAGGGGGGTCGTCGGAGGAAATTTTCTTTCGTAATAGAGCTCATATAAGGCGCCGGTCAGTCGAGGTCAGTTTTGACCCCCTGTCCGTAGACTTTTCGGCTAACCGTCATCGGCCGTCGTGTTCTATCGCCCGAAGGCACCATCGTGCCAAATTTGACGCGCCTACGGCGTCGGGAAGTGCCCTATCGGGCACCCGACCACCCGGTGCCATATAACTTGAGGGAGTTGATGAATACTCCAGAGAAGATTTCTGGGGTGGGAGGGGGTAATAGGGTTGTGTGGGTGGTGGAGAAAGGGGGATTTAATTTTGCAAGGGCGCCCCCCCCCCCCCCCCCGGCAGGATTCGATTTTGCGTCCTGGACTTTCCCGTGAGCGCTATGGTGAATACGTTCGGTCTAAACAGTGTGATAGACAATGGATAGGATGGGGCATTACAAACGCTTACTAAATTGAATCAGGCATGTCTTCTATCGCCCTGGTAGGGTGCGATTAGGCTGCAAATAAAAATGTCTGTTTCGGCCCCCAAAGGCTCACATGGGCCGCTGAAGGCCATGTAATACATTTTATTTTAATAATCAGAAAAATTAACCAAGGTTAGATTATTAACTGGGATGTTTCTTTTTGTCCCTAAAAAATCCAAACAGTTTCGTCAATTTGCGAATGATGCAATTAGCATCTATTTTTTTATAATCCAATCAGAAATTGAGATAGAGCATCTAAGAATAGTAACGCTAACATATTGCATCAGTCACACTGATGTTTAAAACACGTCAAATAATTTTTTACGTGTTAAATAACAAATCCTGTTCATTTGTGTCACTTTAGCGAATGAAAAAATCTGCATCATTATTAACAGGATGCTATTTGGCTCGATGGCGCCTGTTAGTTTTACGGAGCCAGGGGTGGTAAGCCGCGCCTATGCGCCTAGAGCGCCTCTCTACGTCTCTGACACATGGGCAGTCACCGAAGTGTGTTCTACCATATTATTTAGGTGAGTGATTAATGTACACTCAAGGTTTTCATGCGGTAGTGTAGGTAAACCCGTGTCCCGATATTTATGATCCAAGCGCAGGTATTGTTTACATTTAAATAACTCACTTTTAGAAAACAAGGTCACGAGTCTAAGAATATAGGATCGGTAACGCATGGATGAAACACTTCTTATATATTTCGTCTGACTTTCTTCTATTCCCGCGACAACGCGCGGGAAGGGGTACGCTAGTAAGTAAATACAAAAGTCAATAAATTTATTAATATCTATCTCTCTACTATCTATATATTGGGTTTGTGTTGCGAGTTATATATAAAATCTAGTTACTCTAAACATTATTTAAAACTAAAATTATTTTAGATTTAATAAAATTAAATAATATATTTGCACGCGAAATGAACCCTAACCCTAACCCTAACCCTAACCCTAACCCTAACCCTAACCCTAACCCTAACCCTAACCCTAACCCTAACCCTAACCCTAACCCTAACCCTAACCCTAACCCTAACCCTAACCCTAACCCTAACCCTAACCCTAACCCTAACCCTAACCCTAACCCTAACCCTAACCCTAACCCTAACCCTAACCCTAACCCTAACCCTAACCCTAACCCTAACCCTAACCCTAACCCTAACCCTAACCCTAACCCTAACCCTAGCCCTAGCCCTAGCCCTAGCCCTAGCCCTAGCCCTAGCCCTAGCCCTAGCCCTAGCCCTAGCCCTAGCCCTAGCCCTAGCCCTAGCCCTAGCCCTAGCCCTAGCCCTAGCCCTAGCCCTAGCCCTAGCCCTAGCCCTAGCCCTAGCCCTAGCCCTAGCCCTAGCCCTAGCCCTAGCCCTAGCCCTAGCCCTAGCCCTAGCCCTAGCCCTAGCCCTAGCCCTAGCCCTAGCCCTAGCCCTAGCCCTAGCCCTAGCCCAGCTTGTGTTTCCAGACGACACCCAGACCAGCAGAAGTGTAAATTCCTGGCAGGTTAAACCACGCTGGGGAGACATGCGCGGGTAGGGTCAGATGAAAGCTAACATGCTGGTACCCCAGTTTGGGGAGAAAATTTATTTCGTACAAACAGAACCCGCTACAGAAACCAAAAACAGGAAGCTATCTCCACAAAACTTTCTCAAATATTCTTTTATAACACTACGGGGGATGGCAACTCGGGATATAGACAATATTTTAATCCATTTGCAATTACTTAAACTTTTTAAAATAGAATAGAATCTCGTAGAAAAAAGAATTGCACACCAAATGAACGCTAAACAAAATGTGCATAATAGTGCGGAATATTATTAGTACTTTATAAATTTACATGTGTTTTTTGAAAAATTGGAAATAGCCTCAATTACTACTGCCAGTTAACGGAAGTTACTCAAAATTTGAAAGAAGGCAGAGAATTAGATCTTTTACGTATATGTTAAATTTGATTTATCTATCTGAAATAGTACTCAAGTTATAGGCTTTTGAAAAATTGAAAGTAGAAAAAGTTCCTTTTTCTGTAATCGGAAATCGCTTAAAAGTTGACACTGATCTACAAATTTGATAAAATACTTATATATGAAATTTCATCAACCTAGCTGTAACGGTACTCAAGTTATCGTGTTTACAGACACACACACAGACAGACACACACACACACATACACACACACACAGACATACGGACAAGATTGCAAAACTCAGGGGAGGTGTAAAACGTCGAGATTTCCAAAAATCTCGATTATTTTTTTTGCACGATTACAAAACTTTCTCTATACTCTGTATATCCGAGAAAGTAAAAACTAAAACTGGTGAAACGGGAAAAGTTCTCCAAAATATGACGGATGCCAATGAAAGCTTTGATACATAAGTTACCACCCCGACAACCAATCCCTAAACCGAGAGTTTTACAACCTTTAAAAAACCTTGAAAATAAATAAATAATAAATTGGAACGTTAGAACACGTTAGAAGCAGCTACAAAAATGAAAAGATACAATATGGTTATACTAGCACTGGAAGAAACACGGCTGACAGGACACACAAAAAAAGTCAAGCGAGTTAGACGAATAGAGAGGGGAAATTAATTTGTCAGTAGAAGAAAAATATCTCCAAGCAGGGGTAGCAAACTTTCGATTTGCACCCCCCCCTTAAACTATTTATAATGTATTTTTCCAACCCATTTTTTGGCGCCCCCTAAGGTTGGCGCCCGGGGACATATGTACCCCTGCCCCCCCCCCCCCCCCTTCGCTACGCCTTTGAGGGGTAGCTGATATGCTGAACAAACAAGCCTCTGTAGCTCTGATGGTTTGGAAACCAATAAGTGAAAGAATATAGTATGTTAGGCTGGCATCAAAATACTCAAAACTATCAGTACTAATATAATAAGCCTTGACGTGAAATCCTGAATAAAACTATACGTTTTTAATATCAAACTTGAACTTTCAAATTAATTTGATTTTTTATTAGGTCGATATTTGTGTCGCGCGGTATCGTCGTGAGAATTCGATCCACCCACAACAAAACTCAACATGAATTAGGTAAAAACGGTTTTGTACTTGCAATACGTGTGTTTTCTAAATGACAAAAAAGACTAATAATAAAACAATGTTTTAAATTATTGTAAATATATATATTCTATTTCGCGGGTATATAGTAAATATGTGTATGTATACACAAGCAGAATATTAATAAACAAGCACTTCAAATGATTGAAAGTACTTATATTCGCCAATAACCGAGAAAATTAAAGTAAAAAATCACACAATGTTAAATTTCAGACATTGCCGGTAACGTTTACTTCATATCATAGTAACTCTCCAAAAATATTTTATGTTATAGACGTAGTGGGCCTACCTGTAATTTCTGAAGCCGTAAGACGATTCTGTCAGAAAACAAATCTAACGAATCTGTGGTAAAACGTACAGTTATATAAGCTGAACACATCCGGTTTTGAGGCAATTCTAGGAAATGTAACTCGTTTTTTTTAATCTTGTGTTCCTGTTTCACATTCGTTTTGGCTTTTCAGTGTATACTGTATCCCTGTTCAAAAGTGCAATATATTATACCTTACGAAAACAAAAGACAAGAAGCGCTTTTTAGACAGTTCCGTACACGTACACGTACACGTACACGTACACGTACACGTACACGTACACGTGCACGTACACGTGCACGTACACGTACACGTGCACGTACACGTACACGTACACGTACACGTACACGTACACGTACACGTACACGTACACGTACACGTACACGTACACGTACAAACGTTTATATATATATATATATATATATATATATATATATATATATATATATATATATATATATATATATACATATACATATACATATATCTGTATGTGTGTTTGTGTGTGTGTGTGTGTGTGTGTGCGTGCGTGTGTGGGGGGAGGGGGAGGGAGGAATGTTCTCTTCCTTACTGATCTATCTAGGCTGCATCCGTATCTTAACTGTTTCAAGGAACAGGACTAAATGAGGAGTCTGGAGCTTCGTAGAACAGCTGAATCCGTCTCGACATCCCTGGCGTTGCCATTGGTTGGTTGGCTGTATGGCATTGTGTGAGCGCTGACCTAAACTTATCTTAGCTTGTAGGGTGCACTGAAAGTGGGTTAAGTTTGTCTTGTTATTATGCAACGCATTTTTTTTCTTTGAGCATGCGATTTACAGCACGATTTAAAGTATAATTTACAGGAATGACAGTTGGTATGGTAACAGTTTTAAATAGACGTATATATATATATATATATATATATATATATATATATATATATATATAAGGAGGGGCCAAATTATGTTATTTCTGTAACAAGGACATTGTAAAAGTAATCGCAATTTTCATAATATAATGTTTCCCTTTTTATGGGGCAAGTGAAGTGGAGTTCATTTGTTTCTGAGACCTCGACATATGAAGAGATAGTGTGGTCAGCACTATGCCCAGCCCCCTTTACTCTCCCTAACGTGAGTTAGGTACACATCAGAGTTGGGTGGACTCAAGCACGGTCTACTGACTTGAACCCGGATTCGAACTCGTGACTTACGGGTTAGCAGTCCAGCTCTCTACCGCTAGACCACTCCGTCCCACATTTATAATTAATTTAACTCTCAACAGAAAGTTATATATTTTAAAACTGTGTGCAACGTTATTAGAACATACGTGATTATTAAAATATGATTGTATTTGTGTTGGTTTTTTACTTTCTCGTATACGATGTATAGTGGAAGTATTTTAATCGTGGGAAAAATCGAAATCGAGATTTTCACAAGTCTCGATGTTTTACACCTCACTGAGTCGGAAAAAACATAACAAAACTTTGCAAAAAACTTTTATTATTCCGCACATATTGTTTGCCGTTCATTTGGTGCGCATTTCTTTTTTTCTACTAGATTTTATTCTGTTTTAAAAAGCTTACGTAATTTAAAATTGATTAAAAATCATGTGTTTATCCCGAGCTGCCATCCCACGTAGTGTTATATAAGAATATCCGACAAAGTTTAGGGGAGATCACTCCCGGTTTATATTGTTATTATCTAAACTAGCAAAAACATTTCATTTAGTATCAATATAAACGTTTATGGTTGCATTTGGAGTGGTCTATCTTTTGTTAAAAAGTTATGGTTATTTAGTTAACCTTAAACGTATTACTTCTTTGACTAGTATGTAGGCGTGCTTTTTATCCATTTTACTTCCTTGTATACAGAGTATAGAAGTATTGTAATAGTGCACAAAAATCACATGACCAGCCATGCAGATCAAAGGAATTTCTCTGAAAAATAAAGTAAAAATAAGATAAATATTTGTATTAAATCGAGAATTTTAATGTGATTTTAGCATAAAATAATACTTTAAAATTGTTATCTATGTGCTGTTGCATTTTATTTTTAAATATCGAGATGCGTGCATATTTTAGTTTAGTGAAATAATGTGTCGGTACTGCTCTACCTAACGTATAGCATTTAAATGTATTTGTTGTATACACAGCTTGTTGGTAAGCTGTGTTGATGTATAAAGAGAGCACGGTAAAATAAATTTAAAAAGTACCCTTCGGAACTAACGTTCCATTGGGTAGGTGAAGTAGAGTTAACCTGTTTATGTGACCTCGGCACCTTTGCTTTTTCCTAACGTGATTCAGACACCCATCAGAGCTGGGTGGACCAAGGTACGTCGTACGGACTCTAGCCCGAGATTTGAATTTGAGACTTTCGGGTTAGCAGTTGAACGCTCTACCATTTGGCCACGCCGTTCCTCATTCAAACACAAGAATTATTAACATTGAAACATATCAGGTATATTAGAAATAATTTCCTTAATCAGAGCAACACTTTTATTGGGATTTCCGTTTTTAACCTTTTTTTTACATTATAACAGTCAATGCGGTGTTAATTAATGTAATTTAATATTTTAGACACGACACTACAAAATTAGATTGTATTTCAACGTCAAGTCAAATTTAATTAACACAAATAACAAAAGCTTGGAATTTAATTTTAAAAAAAAACATCTTTCTATTAAAAAATTAAATTAGGTCTGAGATTTAAAAAAAATAATTATTATTAAATCTTGGATAATAAAATGAGGCTTCTACCCCGAGGCTACTACAGAAATAACGATAAAACAAAATAAACCGGGAGTGATCTCCCCTAAACTTTCTCGAATATTTTTATATAAAATAACAGGGGATGGGAACTCGGGCTATAGACTTGATTTTTAATCCATTTTAAATACTTAAAGTTTTAAAAATAGAATAAAATCTCGTAGACAAATTAATTGCACACCAAGTGAACGCGAAATAAAAAAGCGCATAATAGTGCGCAATATTATTAGTACTTTTAAAATTTACATTAGTTTTTTGAGAAATCGGAAGTAGCGTAAATTACTACTTTCTGTCAACGGAAATTACTCAAAATTTAACAGAAGGTAGAGAATTAGATCTTTTACTTACATGTGAAATTTCATTTATCTATCTGAAATAGTACTCAAGTTATAGGCTTTTAAAAAATTCAAAGTAGGAAAAGTACCACTTCCGGTTATCGGAAATCGCTCAAAAGTTGATACGGATCTACGATTTTGATAAAATACTTATATATGAAATTTCATCAACCTAGCTGTAACGGTACTCAAGTTATCGTGTTTACACACGGACAGACACACACACAGACACACACACACACAGACATACGGACAAGATTGCAAAATTATGTTTTTCCGTATCAGTGAGGTGTAAAACGTCGAGATTTGTAAAAATCTCGATTTTTTTTTTTGCACGAGTACAATACTTTCTCTATACTACGTATATACGAGAAAGTAAAAACGAAACATTTGAATTTCACAATGACAAAAAATAGTATTTGAATTAGTCTGTAAAAAATAACCCGGTAGTGATCTCCCCTAAACTTTCTCGAATATTCTTATATAAAACAACAGGGGATGGTAACTGGGGATATAGTTATGATTTTTAATCCATTGTAAATACTTAAACTTTTAAAAATAGAATAGAATCTCATAAAAAAAACATTGCGCACCAAGCAAACGCCGAATAAAAACGCGTATAATAGTGCGCAATATTATTAGTACTTTAAAAATTTACATTAGTTTTTTGAGAAATCGGAAGTAGCGTAAATTACTACTTCCAGTCAACGGAAATTACTCAAAATTTAACAGAAGGTAGAGAATTAGATCTTTTACTTACATGTGAAATTTCATTTATCTATCTGAAATAGTACTCAAGTTATAGGCTTTTGAAAAATTCAAAGTAGGAAAAGTACCACTTCCGGTTATCGGAAATCGCTCAAAAGTTGATACGGATCTACGATTTTGATAAAATACTTATATATGAAATTTCATCAACCTAGCTGTAACGGTACTCAAGTTATCGTGTTTACACACAGACACACACACGGACAGACACACACACACACAGACATACGGACAAGATTGCAAAATTATGTTTTTCCGTATCAGTGAGGTGTAAAACGTCGAGATTTGTAAAAATCTCGATTTTTTTTTTTGCACGATTACAATACTTTCTCTATACTACGTATATACGAGAAAGTAAAAACATTTACACGCAAAAACATTGAAACAGTGGCGTAGCTAGGGGAGGACGGGCGGTGCAGTAGCCCGGGCGCCGATCCTAAGGGGCGCCAAAAGGGGTAGAAACAAATTTAAAAGCTCGTTTTAAGCTATAGTATTGAATTAAGCAGTCAAAGTTAAGAAAATAACTAATAAACTTCTACAAGACTTAACACACTGATTTAACTGTTTTCTACACCCAAAATAAAAACTTTTTTGGGATAGTGACTGGCAAAAATCGTAACCAATATTTTCATCCCGGGTTAGGGGCGCTTTTACACCAACATGAATAACTATAAATGGAGGGGTGGGGAGGGGGGGGGGGAAAGGTGGCAGGAAATAGCCACTTTGCTACGGAATGGGTCGCTGCGCCTCTGCATTGAAAATGTAATTTATTTCTCATTTAATCGTTGTATCAGGCTCATTCTAAAATTTGAAACAAATCCATGATTCTGATGTTCTTTTCCTCTCATTCCCAGGTCTAGAGTGAAGACACGAACCATGGCCAACACCACAAACTTCAGAAAAGCTGGTCTCGCCACGTTTGTCCTAACCACGCTCGCCGTCTCCATATTTCTTCTCGTCATCTCGTTTCACTGCATACCGTTCTTGGCGTCCCCCAACGGGACCCCCTCCCACGCCAGACTCCCCCGCGTTGTGAAAAGAAGCGCCCCAGCATTACACCCTTTCATGTTCCTCCGGCAATGCATCCCACCCAACCCTTCAAAAACGGATATATCGCGGCTCTGCCGGCTTAATAACTGTACGGTTATTCAGTGTCTTCGATCACGTGACTGTAGTGAGCATAACCTAGAAGTGATGACGTGCTTCACTAAATCGTGCTCAACGTTTATTCTTCAGCTCGCGTTTAAAAATAAAAGTGATGTGTCATTTTCTAACGTGACAGTTTCATTAGGGAATTTTTCAAAATATTTAAACTCGTCTGTATTTATAGAATCGGAAATTCCCGGAGTTGAGTCACGGATAGATAGAATCATTTGCATAGAGCGGAGATCTTTTTTCTACGGAGAGGTGTTTTATTTAAGCATAAATAACATCACCCAACCCTGTGAATCGGCACGGGAGACACTACCAAAATCTCAAAACACGAACGAGTCGTCTGCAAGTTTTAACATTCACGTGATCTACTTCCGGTTCTTGTCGCGATGGGAGAGTTATTTCAAATTCCAGAATCTGCATGCTTTAATGGAACAAATTCGACGAAAATCGCCGGGAAACGTATACAGCTCTGAAAAATTCCAGAGCCAGAGTTTCATCCTTGAGGAGAATTTGGGAGCTTTCTTAAACTTGGCGCATGACACACATGAAGACTCGGCCAACGTTACCAACACATTGCTTGACATGGCCATTCTTGACGGTCGCTGTGTCAAGTTTGCCGCACTAACTTGCTACGATTCTGACATATTCCAATATATTATATCACATACGTTATCAGCAAAAAATATAAAAAATTGTAACTACTCCACCGTCGAAGTGCAATCACTAACAGATGAAATAAAAGATACAAAAAACAATAGTTTATGCGGGGATGAAAATTCCCATCTCGATAACTCGTTTCATATTCACGATACTCTACATCGGCAACTCTCCGATACCAACAAACAGGGGAACCTATTTTCGATAACTTTGATAAACGTGTTAGATATTCCTGCGGAGATCCCTCTAGACGAATCGATTACTCGGCTGTTATCACGTGTTCTGTTTCATCGCTCGTCACATCTACTCCTCTTGAGCGACGTCGGCGATCCCGGTTTTTCACGTTTGGTCGACAGCCCGTTTCTTCGAATCCAGACTTTTAATCCGCTGTTGTATATCGTCAATGTCCACACCCCCGGTCTAGACGTTGAAAATGTTTTGTTTTCTAGAAGATCGAACGAATCTCTCCAAAAGGATCGACCCGACGAATTAATCAGAATGAGAGACGTATTCGATTTAGCCCGGGCGTTGATGACGTCTGGAGAGAAGCTTGAGCGCGAGAAATCGAATCTCACTCACGCTCAAATCGATACCACCGGAAGTGGGGAAGATCTTCCGACGGAGGAGCCGACGAGAGTGTCTCGACACACGGAAATCGTGAAAGGGTACGTGGAAAACGTGTGTCAAGGTCGTCGGGTCGCCTCCCCTAACGACACCATTCAGACGGCGTTCGCGTTGTTTGTTGTCGGAAACCTGAACAATAAATTGCTGGAACTTTTCTCGCGCAGGAGGAATAACTCGATCAAAACTCTCCCCCAGGGGACGGAACCTCGCGTGAACGAGAGACTAATTATTCCGAGTTATCTCCCCTGCAGACGCGTATTCGGTCTAAATTTCAACCACGTCTACCGAGTATTATGGCACGATACCACTTACATCTGGATGTCTCTTCAGATCCAGAGTATCGCAGACCGGACCGGATCGAATATTACGCTGGAAACTGTAATCGAATACACCACGTTAGACAGTAACATGAGCATCGATATCTACTTTCTCCTACCAAGAAAAATAAAATTGGATACGATATTCAACACTAGCACAACCAACCCACATATATTGTTACAACATATTTGTAAAGACCCTCACAGTTACGCTGGGAATGAGGATTCGGAAACCCCCTTCTTTAATCCATTACCACTTCCGGTGGGTCATTTCGGGACGGAATCAAACATCACAGCGCTCCACGCGTCATGTCTATATTTAGTCCAAACGGTTTTCGCCGAGAGCGTGGGGATAGAAGCGACGAATATCTGCGTGGACAGGTCCTACACGCTCGTGCTGGACGCCGAACTGGTCAACGCCATTTCGCTAACGTCACTTCCGGTGGAGTTAACCCTGGGGCGCGGGGAAGGGAAATACGTCACTTCCGTGGTCAAATCTTTCTACGGTGTACGCGGGTCTGGTTATGTGCTGGCTCATAGGTATAAAGTTTTTTTCACGTGATGGCCAGACTTATGTTCTGTTTGGAACCGGTATGGTCAAGAGGTAGAGCAGGAGACGGTTCATCCAGTAGCACGGAGATCAAATCCAGAGTATGAGTGTCTACTGAAACAATGGCGTGAATGTCGGGTTGATATTTCTTCGAAAACTGAACAACTTCACATGCTCATACAAACAGGAGGACTCTACTTTATCAACGTGAGATAAGATTAAAATGGGAAATAGTATTAAGTTGTATACATGCATTGAAGGAGAAATATATCAACTGAAATTATATATCTTTTAAGACAATTATATAACCCAACACACCGCCAGTAACAATCTTTTACCTCCTGTCGTGTGATATTCATAGCTTATAATTAAGGCTTAGCGGATTTTTGTTGTAAACAATAAAATAAATACTTTCCTTTTCTGTAGAAATGCGTTTGTTGGTTGGTACTGCGTGTCGTACGACCACTGGCTCGGTTTAATCATCGAATGTCGTGTGCCACCGTGTCACTTTTGTTGGGAGCTTTTAGACGCCATAGTGTTCTCGGGGGAGCCCGGGCCGTCAAATCGCTTTCTACCGGGACACTGACCCTGCGAATTTTTTTTTCTCAAAAAAAAAAAAACCACTCCCAGAAAAATTCTCATCAATCCAAAGTTTCATGGCGATCAGATAAATAGTGTAGTAATGCACAAACAAAGGACATTCACAAACATACACATATACATACACACACATACACACATACACACATACACACAAACCAAACACACACACACTCATATATATATATATTTATATATATATATATATATATATATATATATATATATATATATATTTATTTATATATTTATATATTTATATATTTATATATATATATATATTTATATAAAGAGTAAAGATGCATGGTCTATTTGTAGACTGCATATTTTAAAATGTATGTCTATTGCTGGCCAAGACGTTTGCGTGTCAGCTTACCTGTCCTCTAATGGCGGGAACGAAACCCGTGCAGTCTGAGTAATTTTTAGGGCATAGTGCTCACACCACTATCATTTCACAGGCCGAGGTCACAGAAACAGGAAAACTCTACTTTACTTTCCACATGGACCTTCAGGTTTGAAAAAGGTGATTTCACTTTTTATATTATAAAATGTTGTATCGATAATAAAAAAATATTAAGCTGGATTGCAGCCGGGGGAAGAACCAGTGGCATAGGCAGGGGGGGTTTAGGGGGGGGGGGTCATAACCCCCCATAGACTCCTCGGTATATATATAAAAAGTATGAGGGGGGGGTGCAAATCGAAAGTTTGAGGGGGGTGCAAGTCGAAAGTTTGAGGGGGGGGGTGCAAATCGAAAGTTTGTCCCCGGGTAAAAATTGGAAACCCCCCCCCCCCCCCCTTGAGACGATCCTGGCTACGCCACTGGGAAGAACAATACACCCTGGTCTCGTTGATGAGTATACATATACCATATAAGGGAAAAAAATATATTCCATAGATTTGTAACTGAATTCAACATCAGCGAAATTGATATCATGGAGCGAATATTCAGAAAAAAAACACAAGTAATATGAGCATCGTTTTTGTTTATAACCTTTCACGTTTAGTTTTTATAGTTTTTAGAAATAGAAAAAATAAATACAATTCCACCTCCCTATCCACGCCTCCCCCTACCCCTAGTCTGCTACAGACACATGAATCTGATACTAAAATTACAGCTCAGCCTCTCAGAGATGTCATCACAGTCTGTCACCGTAAATTACAGCTTCCTACTACAAATGTTTTGCTCGTGCTGTTGTCATGTTTATCATAGAAGAATTCAGTGTTCAGATATCATCATATTTTTTACTATATCCAGTCAGTGCATAAAAGACTCTGGAATAGTAACTTTTGTTTACTTAATCAGCAGAAGTTTATCTTAAGCCACTAACATTAGCAGATATCTCCTTAATTCATTGTTACTTGTATGTTCAACTCTACATTCATATTCTTAAAAGAATAAACAGAGCCGGTAGGGAAAATATAAGAGTAAAACCAGTTGCTTAGCAAAGAAGAAAGCTTATGGTTGGCTATATATATATATATATATATATATATATATATATATATATATATATATATATATATAAATGTATGTATGTATGTATATATATATATATTACATTTACCTACTCATATTTAGATGTAAGGTATAATAAAAACATTGTTATTTTATTTAAAAAAAACTACTATCAAACCAGTAAAAAATACAACTGTAACTAATTGAAATAGAGCTCAAATAAATAACTCATGCAATGTAAAGGGAGAAAAATGATTATAAAAAAATTATAGTCTGATATAATAATTTGATTGATAACAGACTCTAAACCTTAAACAACAACATGGCCCTACTCAACTCACCTACACATCACTCTTACCTGACAGATATCTCATACAGATTCGAACCCACTAACCCCAACCACAGACATTCAGGGTACCAATTTGCTCGAAACACTACACCATCCCATAATTAACAGCCAGATCGTTAACCATTGTATTGGTACATCAGTGGTCTTCAAGCTGATCAAAGTCGACACAAATCTTGGTTTCTTTTAAGCATTTTTTCTACTAGGTCGGGTGGAATTTTTGAAGCTTCTAGGAGGGGTGGCATACTTTAAATTTCATGGACAATATTTTAAGTATATACTTTTATACACATATATCAATATAATATATTTGTCTTGGGGGGAAAGGGGGGGAGGGGTAGACGTGTTAAAAAGAGATGCCAGACTGAAACTCTGGACCGAATTCACAAGGTAATGAAAACCAAACCAAAAATATATTATTTTATTCCTCGCTATATAATGTTTACTTAATGGACGAATCAAATCCATTCATCAAAACATTTGTAAATATCTAACGAGGCGCCTGCGTATACGTGCCTTCACAGGCTGGGCTATTGAAGCAAGTGTATTAACCACTCATCTTATTTACCTTCAAGTACAAGTACACCACAACCCCAACCATGGAAACCCGCCTCGCGGTGATACACTGCGCATGCGCAACACCCACGCTTATCTTCACTTGTTGATACGGCGCTAGAATGTTCTGGAACTTTTTTTTTGGAAGGGCGGGAAGGGGGGGGTGTACTTCAGAGGTTTTTAGTCCACACCTCTACTCACTGCGCGCGGAGAGAATCTGCTTTTTATCTTCGGTGATCACCTGATCGGCGGAGCTGGGGTAAGGGGGGATGGGGAGGGGGAGACAGGTGGGGGGGGGGTATGATAGTTCTGACGTAGTTAAAGGCAAGTCTTATTTTCGTCATAGGGGTGTTTGACTTACGGATACGTTACTAGTAGTTAAAATTTGTATCACACAAAAAACAAGACCATTTTAAATCCTTGATGAGTTCAGTATCTAAAAACGAAGTTAAACAGTGAGATAAAAAAAAAACAATCTGGTGAAAGATTCGGCAAATGCAAATTTGAAATGATATCTAACATGAAGTTTTTTTTACGATCGTTTACTAATAATGCTTTTGACTGAGAAACCAAATGTCTGTAGTTCGGATCCCGGCTAGAGTCTGAAGTTTGATGGGTACTTGACTCAAGTTAGGGAAACAGATTCGGCAGAGTGCTGACCACACTATCCTTCATATGCTGAGAACACTTGAACCGATGAACTCTACTTCATCTGCCTCATGCACTTTGGGCATGAAGGAATAAAGATGCTGACTAAATAAACATCTAAGAATTGTATTTTGATTTATTTTCTTCTTTTAAAAGAAAAGAAAAAAATCCGGGGAAAAATATTTTCTTACACCTGTCATACCTGCACACTTGGACTGTTCTTGGCAAACAACTTGTAAACGTGGAGAGATACCTGGCCAAAAGTACGTATCTACCTGCACAGAACCACTCACTTCAGCTTGCCATCCACCCACCCCTTCCATCATCCACACGATCCACCCGCCCCTCTACCTACCACACGATCCACCCGCCATTCCATCCACCACACTATCCACCTACACATCTATCTATCCACTGACCAATCCATAGCCCTCCTACCAATTACCCCTTCCTCCACCCGTCCTAAAAATTTTCCGTCCATCCACCAACACACGTTATCACCCCTTAACCCATCAAACATTATATTATCCACCCCTTCATACCTCCACCGAGACCACAGTCCAGTTCATACACAAAGTTGGGCTTGTTGTTTAAATCCTCCATCATATACTTAATTAAGCTCGAAGAAGAAGAAGAAGATCCCTCCACCCAACCTCCACCCACCCCTCATATCACCCTCTATCCCATCAAACTTTATATCCACCCCCCTGCCCCCCACCCACACCACCCCTCCCCTAGACCAGACGTTTCTCTCATGAGCTCCTCTACCCTTCTCCTCATTCACAGCAACCATCTGACCTTTAACCTTCACAAAGTTTATCTCAATCCCCCATTGTATTCCACTGCTTTTGTACAAACCCCCCTTCCCCCCAACCCGCACGACATAGTATATTTCCTCAATGACGTCACTTCCCTTCACCTCTCCCCACCCTGACTATCCCTTATCACCCCTGTCTCCCCCCCCCCAACTTTAACCACTATCTTTTCTTCCCTCACATTTCAAGAAGCCGCTCACACTCCGGCAGGCTGGTTGCTATTTTAATCTGTTGCTTTGCTCTTCTTCGGCCGTGCAACTAATTTTCTTACTCACCCTTCACACCATGCCACCAGTGGTAAGTCTTTTATGTCGTACTCACTGTAAGTCTTTTATGTCGTACTTACTGTAAGTCTTCTATACGGTACTCAATGTAAGTCTTCTATACGGTACTCACCAACTCTCACTATATTAAAAAAAAAATTAACATCTCAGTTTCTCAATTGTCTAGAATTCGTATAGCTGTTTTCAATGTAACTTTTAAAAAGTTTACATCAATTTCCTTATGGCGGACCCATGTGTCTTGGGCACAAAAATAAAAAGATAAATGACGATTTCCTTAAAAGAAACACGCTGAAATTTAAAATAGACAAAAGCTGTTAGTGTAATTACGAAATCGGCTCAGTAATGGAGTTTATAATGAGATTCTGATGAGCGTTTTCACACTTTCTATATCCATCCTCGCTGACAAATGACAAAAATGTCTTAAAGACAATTAAATGCATATAGAGATGCTTTAAATATCCTTTCAAGTTAAAAACGCGAATGTAATTAATGAAATATTTTAACGTTTTTTTTTCATACAAGTATTCGCATGTTATGTACTTTGAGTTAAAAGGAGGCACAACTTAAATTTTCAAATGAGCGTAGTTTCTATTTCTAAAACCCTTTAAAATGTCTACTGATTAAAAAAAAACAACAGTGATGTACATTCGCTATTGTTGATCATTTGTGATGTACTACTGCCAACACCTGAAACTTTAGCGATTCACTTTTTGCACTAGCTCGAGGTTATGCTTTACCTGGGCCACCACCCAACCCCCCCCCCCCCCCCCAAACAATACCTTCTACCACAATCTCTGTTTCGCAACCACTTTTCAGGTTTCTGGCATGAATGATGTAGTACTGTTGTTTGCATTTTTATTCTACACTACAGAGTATAAAGATAGGCAATACCTTATAGTAAATTATATATACATTTATATATATATATATATATATATATATATATATATATATATATATATATATATATATATATATATATATGTATATATATATATAGATATAGATATGTATATTTATTAAATTTTTATAGCTATGTTAAGATAATTAGGCCTATAGGCCTATATATAACTATTTTTTTTCTCTCTCTCTCTGAAAATGTGCTTACTTGTAAATAAATAAGTTCATATATATATATATATATATATATATATATATATATATATATATATATATATATATATATATATATATATATATATATATATATATATACACTTATCTAAAGATAAAACATATCCTATGTATGCATGTATGCGCAAACATATATATATATATATATATATATATATATATATATATATATATGTAACGGGCGAACATTTATCCTGCCGACAACGCCAATTGTAACGAGCCAACAGTTACCATGCTCGCAACGCCACATGTAATGAGACCTAATTGCCTGTAGTGCCACGTGTTAACGAGTTTAACCACTCATTCTAGACAACATTGACCACAGTATAGATACTCAAGATGCAGGTTCGCTATTGATCCTTTATTACATGAATCAAGAAATGCTTCATAATAACACAATAAATCAACAGGAATGCTTCTCAATAATAGTCTGAATCAACTGACCCCTAACAGTCCTTCACTAGGCTTTATATAACTGAATCCACATGTCTATAATCCTTCTTAACACAATACGGCTAACCCGTTCTATAACCGACTTGACATAGTCACACAGACTGACTGATCTAAGCGAGCGATGAAAGAGGTAAGAGGTCGAGCTCAGCCGTCCCCTCCTATTTATCCCTTGAAATCGTAGTCGTACTTGTATCCATTTCCGTAATCGATACTTGTAATCGATGTCTCCGAATACCAACGGCGCAGTTTCTGACGTACAGTCCGATCCAATAAAACATCTGCATCCCATCAATCAAAGTTGACAGATCGTCTAAATCTCCTCGTACCATTTCCCAAAATAGCACGCGTTGGCTTTGAGGTTGTTATCCGTCCGATCTAATAAGCCACCTGTTATGGTTGCATCAGATTGTAAACTGCGTCGCGGCTTATCGTTCGTTATCATTTGTAACTGGTAGTTAGGCCTACCCCAGTTACATCCACCCCTGCCTTTTTTTGTGTGTTATCAACCACAAACAACGCTTGGCAGGTGCAATCCTTCAAAGTCAATCATACCATCATACAAAAATTTATTGTTCCACTCACTGTCAATGTCGTCCCATTCGCATATGATTGACAGTTATACCTATTTCACATCAACTGTGTCCACATAATCCTCCTCAGACACAACACAGTTCTAGAATTCACATCCACCTTTTTCATTTGGTGCTTTCACCAGTTCACTTTTATAGCTTTTTGAACAGTCTGTTCTCATACCAGCGCGACCATGAAAGAATTGATGATTGCTGACAAAAAATTTCGTATTCTTTCTGTTCCTCAAACTTCTCCGCGGACCACTTATCTGATGGTCTACTGTCTCTTTGCTTCTGGAGGGACCGGGATCCTCATTGTTGCCGGTATCCTCCCCTTGTGTATCGCTGTTGTTCTGTTGATGGTGACATTGTTTCGGGATGGGTATGTGAATTTCCGTTGTAACTTCCGGTTCCCTAATTGTCTTGGGTTTCTCTATGTGTAACTGCTCTTCTTGCCTATTCCAATATTTCTTTAATTGAGCAATATTCGCCCACCGATCCGGTTTGGCGTGATCGATGGGTCTTATCTTAAAGGGGCCACCTGCTGCTTTAGGCATCTCCACGACTTGCCATATCTCCTGTCCCCAGAGGTCGTGGATCTTGTTTCTGCCTAACGGGTGGCTACGCAGTAATACCCTGTCGTTCAGTTCGAGTGGCGGGTCCTTTGTCTGTATCGGCGGTTCCCTTCGCCGAGATTCATGTTCTAGTCTTTCCTGTACTACCTTGTACATTTCTCTAATTCTTCTCATATGTTCATTCACATATTCCAGTGCGGTGTATGAGCCAGTCATACTCTCCCTTTTTCCTAAGAACAAATCAAGAGGGAGTCGAGCCTCCCGTCCGAACAGCAACATGTGTGGCGAAAAGCCGGTTGTGGCATGTGGGGTGCAGTTGTATAGATATACCAACTCTGGGAGAAAATCCGGCCAACGTTTTTTCTGTTCAGGTTCTAGAGTACGCAGCAAATCATGCATGCTGCGGTTGAACCGTTCGCACTGTCCGTTTCCTTTCGGATTAAATGTGGTTGTTCTGGATTTGTTGATCCCGTAGTGACTGCACAGTTGGTTAATTACTTCTGACTCAAAGGCCCTTCCTTGGTCAGAGTGTAATTGTCTTGGTATGCCATATTTGATGAACCAATGTTCTAATAAGACCTTTGCCACTGTTTTGGCAGTCTGATCTCGTGTGGGCACCGCCACAGTCCATTTGGTGAATACATCAGTCATTACCAACACATGTTCCGTCCCATCCGATGATTGCTCCAACGACGTAAAGTCCATAGCCACAATCTCTAGTGGTTTTGTCGCCAGTAGGTGTCCTGATGGCTGTCTCATTTTGACAACTGGCATTTTCGCATGCTGACACCTCACACAAGCCTCACAATGGCGTTTGACCTCCATTTCCATATTGGGCCAGTAACACCTCCGTCGTAAAATTTTGTGCGTCCTGTCCTGACCCTGGTGTCCTGCCCTGTCATGTGCCAACCTTAGCACTTCTTCTCGTAATTGTCCAGGCACCACCACCTGGTGTATTGTGCCATCAATTTGGTCATGAATTCTCCGCATGAGAACACCATCCTTTATACTGAGACGGTTCCACTGACTCAGTATTTTCTTTGTTTGTCGACCAAATTGTTCTCTTTCCCTTCTTCCTGGGAATTTTTGTTCCTGGACGTATTTCAATAGCGGTTGTAAGCCACTATCCGTTCTCTGGGCATCTCTTATCTTTTTGTGATTAAGGCAATTAAAATCACTACTGTCCATATGTTCGGGCTCTGTGGATATGTGCTCCACCCCGGTCTGCCCGTTCTGCATTACTTGTACCCCATGAGGGATATCTGTTGACGCTCTGACCTCACATATTCCTGTCAGCGTTTCTTCCTCATCACCCGGTTTCTCGTAAGGATTCCTTGATAAGGCGTCCGCATTGCCATTGGACCGCCCCGGGCGATACTTTATCTCTAGGTCAAAGAGTGCCAATTCTGCTGCCCATCGCTGTTCGATGGATCCCAACTTTGCTGTCTTTAGGTGACTCAAGGGGTTATTGTCAGTGTATACCACACATTTAGCACCTAATAGATAGTCCCTGAATTTCTCAGTCACAGCCCATTTTAATGTCAAAAGTTCTAGTTTCATGGCGCTGTAATTTGTCATGTTCCTCTCTGATCCCTTCAGAGCTCGACTGGCATACGCAATAACCCTGAAACCTTGCTTTTGTTGTTGTGATAGCACAGCTCCCAGACCTTTAGAGCTGGCGTCGATTTCTAACCGAAATGGTTTGTCAAAGTCCGCGTATCCCAATATCGGCGCCTCTGTCAAAGCCTTTTTCAAGAGCTTAAACGAGTTCAGGCATTCATCAGTCCATAGTTCACCTATCAGGTGTGTTTTACCTTTCTTATTCTCCTTACTGTGTTTCTTTGTCATTTTGTTTACCAAGTCATGCAATGGTGCGGCAATTTTTGCAAAACCAGGTACAAATTTTCTATAATAGGAAGCAAAGCCCAAGAATGATCTGACCTCTACCGTAGTTGTTGGTTGTTTCCATTCTTTAACAGCTGCAATTTTATCTGGGTCAGTGGCGATGC
Organism: Physella acuta; assembly: GCF_028476545.2. Lineage (NCBI taxonomy): Eukaryota > Metazoa > Mollusca > Gastropoda > Physidae > Physella > Physella acuta. The sequence continues at coordinate 53,748 of NW_026732677.1, read as the reverse complement.
CATCCGACGAAATCACATAACCCAAAAAATGTACCGATTTCAGACCAAAGCAGCATTTGTCTGGGTTCAGCTTTACTCCTATCTCCCTAAGACGGAGAAACACTTGTTCTAACCTTTTTAGATGGTCCTCCCAAGTTTTTGAGTAAACCAGTATATCATCCAAGTACACCAACATTATTTGAAATAGAAAGTCACTCATAGCACTCTGCATTACTCGCTGGAATGTAGCAGGTGCATTAGTTAAACCAAACGGCATACGGGTCCACTCGTACAGTCCCAGTGGAGAAATAAATGCCGTTTTGTGTTGATCGTTGGGGTGCATGGCCACTTGGTGGTAGCCACTAGCCAAATCCAAGGTAGAAAAAAATCTTGCTCCCCCCAACGCATCAAGACATTCATCAATACGAGGCAAGGGGAATGCATCCCTTCTTGTGATATTGTTCAATTTCCGGTAATCACAACACAGTCTTATCTCCCCTGACTTCTTTTTTACCACTACAATCGGTGCCGCATACGGGCTTGTACTAGTTGTAATAATTCCCTTTTCTAGTAGATCATTCAGGTGTGCTTTCACCGCCGAGTAGTGACCTGGTGGTAATCTTCGGTAGGGTTGCGCCACCGGCTTGTCTTGTAGTAAGGGTATCTGGTGTTTGATTACTTCCGTGTACCCCAAATCACCCTCATACGAGGCAAATATATCACTGTATTTATTCAGCAATTCATTTAGTTTTGGGTCCTCAGTTTCCGGGAATGTATATGATCGGCCATCTTCTTTCTTCACCTCGGCCGTCACATTGACCGACCTAATTGTTACTTCATTACTGCTGGTATTGATCAGTTCGATGCACTGTGCCGACCTTTGTACCTCGACGTTCTGTGGTACTCCTACCAGAGTATTAGGCGGTATAAAAATTTCTTCATCCAAAACATTTGCTACCAACCCTTGAACTAGTCCGTTTTCCGCTGATGTGTATGTCCGCAGTAACACGACGCCTGCCCTCAGTGCGGCGCCACATGGTTCTATCATCACATCACCATTCACGCTTCTATCACCAATTTGTAATGTGATTGCCTTGACCGTGTTTGCCGGGACTGATATCCTTCCTCTGGTCTTGGCAAACCTGGCCAACTTGGATCCCCGACCTGGTGTGGTCGATCCGACAATATTTGTAAGAAATTCTGGCAACTGGCCAAGAATATTCATGCCCAACAGGCAAGGTATATTTGACACATTTGTCTCTAGGTTGTGTTTCGTAACGAACACCCCAACCTGCTTCAACCTATGTCCTGCCACCACGACATCCGCCAGAAAATAACCACAGTATGGAATGGTTAGTCCATTAGCTGCCGTTAGGCGCATGCCTGTGTCAGACCTCAACCTATGGTCTTTTCCTTTCATCCATTTGGTGTAAAAATTTTCCGTAATTGTCGTCACCTGGGAGCCTGTATCCACAATTGCCTTCACCGCGATGTCCCCAATCGTAATCACCATTTCGGGACAGACTCCCATCATTTTGCTTCTTGGGCCATAACCTCGCCCCTCTGTAGCCTGACCCTGCCTTACAGAGGACGACCGTTTCCCTGGCAGTACCGTGCCATATGTCCGGGTTGTGAACAAGACAAACAAATTGGTCGACCGTCGGCCGTCCATTGGAGTGATGGCTTGGCAGGACGCGGCCGTCCAACCCGTCCCTGTTTTGTCCCGTTCTTTTCCTGATTCTCAGCTGTTGACCTGCTTTCTAACCTCTCCAAACGTTGGTCAACCTTCTCTAGGTGGGCCAACAGTTGAGCCATCCTGGTCTCCATCGTGTCGGCCCCTGTGGGTGGGGACTGTTTCTGTTCTGGCACAGAGACTTTGTCCACCGAACAATTCGATTGGTCCTCATCCTCGGACCTGCGGATCGCTGAGTTCCTGACCTGAAGGAAGGTCAACTGCTGGTCTCTGTGTACCTCCTCTTTCAACTCTCTCCTTAAGATCGGGGTTGCTAGCCCCTCGATGAAATGGTCCCTCAGTAGGCGTACATCAATGTCCGGTGATTTGCCCTTTACCAAATCAAAGGCCCTGTTCATCCTGTGTGAGTACTCCATCACACTCTCCGCCATTCTCTGCTTTAAGCCCACGAATCCCGATAGCAGTTGCGATCCCGACCGTCTCTCCCCAAAGGTCTCCATAATCAGATCTAGCACCTTATCTGGATCTGATTGGACGGTTTTATCGTGGCACTTAACCTCTGCCCTAACCGTTTCACCTATACTGCCCATCAGCAGTCTTAATCTTTCCTCTGGTGACATATGTCTCGAGGCCCAGGCCGCTTTGACCTCTTCACTGAACCTGTTGGTTAAAGTTGGATCTCCGTCCCCGTAAAATTTGTTAATGTGGGACTCTCTGGGTAGGACCACTATATGGGTCTGCTTCTCGTCCAGAGTAGACATTTTCTTCCTTAAGTACTAAAAAAAAGAGTTCTTTCTTACCGTGTGTGTATGAAAATTTTTTCCTCGTTCCTCAATTTTCACAGTTCCTGAATGTCCGAATTCACACACACACTAAACACAGTTATGCACAAGGTTGACTATGGGTGCCTTAAACGGCAAGTCTAGTTGAATTCATCTTGATCGCAGCGCCAATTGTAACAGGCGAACATTTATCCTGCCGACAACGCCAATTGTAACGAGCCAACAGTTACCATGCTCGCAACGCCACATGTAATGAGACCTAATTGCCTGTAGTGCCACGTGTTAACGAGTTTAACCACTCATTCTAGACAACATTGACCACAGTATAGATACTCAAGATGCAGGTTCGCTATTGATCCTTTATTACATGAATCAAGAAATGCTTCATAATAACACAATAAATCAACAGGAATGCTTCTCAATAATAGTCTGAATCAACTGACCCCTAACAGTCCTTCACTAGGCTTTATATAACTGAATCCACATGTCTATAATCCTTCTTAACACAATACGGCTAACCCGTTCTATAACCGACTTGACATAGTCACACAGACTGACTGATCTAAGCGAGCGATGAAAGAGGTAAGAGGTCGAGCTCAGCCGTCCCCTCCTATTTATCCCTTGAAATCGTAGTCGTACTTGTATCCATTTCCGTAATCGATACTTGTAATCGATGTCTCCGAATACCAACGGCGCAGTTTCTGACGTACAGTCCGATCCAATAAAACATCTGCATCCCATCAATCAAAGTTGACAGATCGTCTAAATCTCCTCGTACCATTTCCCAAAATAGCACGCGTTGGCTTTGAGGTTGTTATCCGTCCGATCTAATAAGCCACCTGTTATGGTTGCATCAGATTGTAAACTGCGTCGCGGCTTATCGTTCGTTATCATTTGTAACTGGTAGTTAGGCCTACCCCAGTTACATATATATATATATATATATATATATATATATATATATATATATATATATATATATATATATATATATAATATATATATATATATATATATATATATATATATATATATATATGATTTTAACACCAATTTGTTGTAAATTGTTAACACGTGACCATTAGACTTATTGCCTATAGATAATTTTTTACTGCCACATCTGAGTAAAATAAAAACATGAAACCATCCTTTACGTCAGCACATTCCAAACTGACACCCGTCTGGCTATCCCATAATTTCCAGCAGAACTCATCCAGAAATCTGGCTTGTTTACCCCAGCTTCTCTAGACTCAATGGTTTGTTTTGTTTGCGTAAAGACACCGTATTTCTTGCATCCTGATCGCATAAGGGTATTCAGTATAGAAATAAAATTATACCAAGGAACGCTACTCCAGATAAAATGTAAGGGAGATAATTTCTATTTTTATGATTAATAAGAAAAAACCCGTAGAGTGAAATAAGTATTCTTAAAATTTAAAATTATTATAAGATTACATGCGTATTTTCCAGGAAGAATGTACATTAATTTCTGCATTTCTTTATTTTCCCAAGCATTTATTTTACATAAACCCTATTTTTAAACTTTAGATAAATTTATGGAAAAAAACACGCTCATTATTTTCTGTGCATCAATATCTACAACATGTACAAGACAGAGTACGCCTGTTATTTTCTGTAATTAAATTCAGCCCTTCATTAATTTAATAGAAAACACGTGTTTTCAAGAGGAAAAAATTCATAACACGGCAGTATCGAGTTCAGAGGTCAAGGGTTAGACGTGGCTATCTTTGGCAGAACATAGCTCATCAGTTGACTCGCGAGCAAACCATTTCAACCCTCACATACTCGCTCACTAACACCCTCACACACTCACTCGCTCCTTCCAGACTTGTGAAGATAAGTCGCCGATAATGCTAAAAATAGACCCGGCTGGCACAATGTGAACGTTTTTAAACTTAAAAGTTCGGCTTTCTTTCGAAGAGTTTAGAAAAAAATTTTCCCCCTCTGAAAACCTCTTCGTTGTGGTTTTCATAACTGCTGAAATGTTTCAGTTTTATACATTTTATAAAATCCATTCGTGTGTGTTATATGAAAATACACAAACACACACACACACACACACACACACACACGTATATATATTGTATTTGTGTCTACATGCATCTGTGTGTGCGTGCGTGTTTAAATGTACCAAGGCCTATTACTAATTTTCAATGTACACACATATTTTCTTTCATGCAATTTATTGTGTCGCCTTGTTCTAAACCTCCTTAAAATCACGTTGATATAGGCAAAGAGGCCACATAGGTTACTAAAATAACTACTTTACTAGAATGTACATCTTCAACAGGTGAAGTAGAGTTCTCTAGGTTTGTAGCACGAGTATGAAGAAAAAGTTATCGACACGGTTCTCTACCCCAGTATCTCCATAAGTAATGCTGGACATCTATAACAGCTGAGTCGAACTCAACTATAGTGCGTCGGTATTAGCCGCAACCCTCTGACAATAAACCAATGTCATTAGGGACTGAGACAGACAGACAGACAGACAGACGTGACAGACAGACAGACAGACGTTCAGACCGACAGAACGAATGAAGTAACGACGCTGTTGGAGCCTCTAATCAAAGGTCAGATGTTCAATCAGAAAAAAAGGAGACAACATTTCTTGTCCGTCTTGTCTAATCAGATACAAAGAATTTATTCTAGACCCACACAGACAAAAATCACTAGCTACAATACTACTGGTATTTACAGCTTAATCAAATCTGATTCAATTAGCTAAGATTAAAAATTGCGTTATATTAGTTACGTATTGGCTTGTAAAGCAGTAGCCTTATCAATGCAACAAAGTAATCAATAACAATTTTTATTTTTCGGTATATCTTTATATATATATATATATATATATATATATATATATATATATATATATATACATATATATATATATATATACATATATATATACATATAAATTTATAAGTATAAGGAATTACTGTGTATATTTACTCACACTCATATATATATATATATATATATATATATATATATATATATATATATATATATATATATATATATATATATATATATATATATATATATATATATATATATATATATATATATATATATATATATATATCCCGATGTAAAAAGCAAAGATAAAATTATCAAGAGGTACTTTGTGAGTGTATATGATGAGAGCTAAGGGCCACATATATTCTTTAACCTTTGTGACCCCATATTGTGTCTAGAAGAGGCATCGACCTACGTCACTATTGTGTGCAGGTGAATAAAGATTACGCTGACGAAAAGGGAGTATAACGTGATTACTGTAGGCTAAATATAGATCTTTTGACGTCATGAAGTGACTTGATAAGATAACTTTGTCTTTCCGGAGATGGCGAGTGAGCTAAAAATAGCTCTATACTCAAAATACCCTATCATATGTCTTGAAAATAAATAAATTTCCTTTCAAAAGAACGTTAATGCAATTTTTTTCTAGTTAATTAAAAGCTTGGTTACATGTAAATCTAGCGAGTTTTTAAAAAATGTATAATATTAATGAAAATTATTGTGGGTGGGTTATTTTCAAATAAATCTTTTCGTGCCAACAGAACTTAGATAAAGTACACCCTGGGGTACAACTGAAACTTTTAAAATACTGTGTTTTATGAATGTAGCACTCTTTATAAAATAATCATTCAAACTCCCCAACCATTCATTACACTGTAATACATCAAGTTACAATTTAACTACCTTGCTTATAGCATCGCATTTTTAATTACCCAGATGTAAAAACCAGATGGTTCGATTGCTTACGACATCCAACATACACATTTAATCACTGCATCGCCTCCCCTTACAACCAACCCCATCTCAACCTGCAGAAAGCCGGTCCGTAAATTTAAAACGCAAGGGGAAAAAACTCGGTTTCGCCCTGTGTACAAGTAAAGGGGAGATAATTTACATTCAGAGGCCAAGAATTCTTTGGTACGTTGAAGAAGACAAAAAAAAAAAAAGAATGGTAATTCTTGTTCGGTTTAGAGTTCTTTGCAGGAATTTATTTTCTGTGAAGTCAGGGTTTAGAGACTTGTTTCCTTGTCGGTATTTATTTCCTGTTAAGTCGGGGTTTACTGCAATTTACTGTCTCTTGTCGATATATAATGCATTCTAAGACACGGTTTATAGTTAGTCTTGTATTTTGTATTTAGGACTATATATTTCCTGTTAAGACCGGGTTTACTTCAAAAAAATTTTGCTTGTGTGTTTTATTTCTTGTAGTCAGGTTTTGCAACAGTTCTTATATCTGGTCGTTGGATTATATTTCTTGTAGTCAGGTTTGGCAACAGTTCTTATATCTGGTCGTTAGATTATATTTCTTGTAGTCAGGTTTTGCAACAGTTCTTATATCTGGTCGTTAGATTATATTTCTTATAGTCAGGTTTTACAACAGTTCTTATATCTCAGTTATCTGGTCGTTAGATTATATTTCTTGTAGTCAGGTTTTGCAACAGTTCTTATATCTGGTCGTTAGATTATATTTCTTGTAGTCAGGTTTTACAACAGTTCTTATATCTCAGTTATCTGGTCGTTAGATTATATTTCTTGTAGTCAGGTTTGGCAACAGTTCTTATATCTGGTCGTTAGATTATATTTCTTATAGTCAGGTTTTACAACAGTTCTTATATCTCAGTTATCTGGTCGTTAGATTATATTTCTTGTAGTCAGGTTTGGCAACAGTTCTTATATATGGTCGTTAGATTATATTTCTTGTAGTCAGGTTTTGCAACAGTTCTTATATCTGGTCGTTAGATTATATTTCTTATAGTCAGGTTTTACAACAGTTCTTATATCTCAGTTATCTGGTCGTTAGATTATATTTCTTGTAGTCAGGTTTTGCAACAGTTCTTATATCTGGTCGTTAGATTATATTTCTTATAGTCAGGTTTTACAACAGTTCTTATATCTCAGTTATCTGGTCGTTAGATTATATTTCTTGTAGTCAGGTTTGGCAACAGTTCTTATATCTGGTCGTTAGATTATATTTCTTGTAGTCAGGTTTGGCAACAGTTCTTATATCTGGTCGTTAGATTATATTTCTTATAGTCAGGTTTTACAACAGTTCTTATATCTCAGTTATCTGGTCGTTAGATTATATTTCTTGTAGTCAGGTTTGGCAACAGTTCTTATATCTGGTCGTTAGATTATATTTCTTATAGTCAGGTTTTACAACAGTTCTTATATCTCAGTTATCTGGTCGTTAGATTATATTTCTTGTAGTCAGGTTTTAGAACAGTTCTTATATCTGATCGTTAGATTATATTTCTTGTAGTCAGGTTTTGGAACAGTTTATATATCTGGTCGTTAGATTATATTTCTTGTAGTCAGGTTTTGCAACAGTTCTTATATATGGTCGTCAGATTATATCTCTTATAGTCAGGTTTTAATAAATTATTGTAGTTTATCGATGTGTTACATCTCCTGTAATCTGGTTTTCCTACAATTATTGTAGTGTGTTAATATGTTAAATATCCTATAGTTAGGTTTTACTACAATTCTCGTAGTCTATCCTTATATTTCCAATAGTCAGGTCTAACTGGAGTTCTTGTTCTTTTCAGTATATATTTAATTTATTGTCAGAGTTTATTGTATTTCTTGTTGTAAAATATCCATTTTGAGTTTTTTTACTCATTTAAAGTCAGGATTAACTGTACCAAATATGTTTTATCGTCATCATCCATATCCACAACCTCTGATACAGCGGATATTTATCCATCCCGACCCGAAATGAACGTCCTTTGACGACCACTTATTTATATAAAAAATACATGCATTGAAAACATAAGTCTAAACATAGTAATTTATACCTACCAGAGTAGTAGCGACCCTTCCCGGAGCCCGGGGACAAACTTTCGATTTGCACCCCTCAATACTCAAACTTTCGATTTGCATCTCCCCTCAAACTTTCGATTTGCACCCCCCCCCCCTCAAATTTTCGATTTGTTTTTCCAACCCATTTTGGCGCCCCTAAGGTCGGCGCCCCGAGACATATGCCCCGGCTCTCCCCTCGCTACGCCTCTGATACCTACTATTTAATATCAATCATGCCGCTAGGGACGGAGTCTGAAAAAAGTTTTTTTTTTTTTTCGTGTGGAAAATCTTAGCATTCGCTCACAAAAGGTGTGAATTTTAAGTCTGTGCATAACAAGTAGATCGTACTTATCATTACTGGTACAAAATTAAATCATTATGTTTCACTTTGCGGATTTTCAGCATCTGATATCAATCGATTCGACCTTATGTACATGTCGTAGAATAAAGTAGCGGCTTTGAGGACAATAATTTGTAATAGGTAGATCTACAAATCATGGGACGGAGTGGTGAAACGGTAGGGCGTTTTGCTGCTAGCCTGAAAGTCTCAAGTTCGGATCACGGGTCGGACTTGTGATTGTAGGACGTATCTGAGGCCTTCCTGGTAAAAGTATTTTACCAATATTTTCTATATACATTCTTTATCGTTCGGGGGTGTGGAGTAGGGGGGGGGGGGGTCTGTTTCCACGAAGAGATGCCTGAAAGAAACTGATCGCAACGATAACCCATTGTAGAAATACACATTCAGTTTTCCGGACATACTGGCTCAACAGCCATCAGATCGCGATTGACCATTAGGTAACTGTTTTAGGGTCCTTAGAAAGTTTTCATTTGGGGCTGGATTTACCTTAGGGACAGAATTTATGACATTTATTCTGTTGAGTCTGGTTACGGGCTGAATATTTAAAAAATAACTCAGTATCTATAAATTGTATGGGTTCAATGGTGTAAATATTAGGGTGAATATATTTTTTCTCTATAAACAATCACGCTGTTATTACATTTATTTTGCGCAAACAGCAAAGGTTAAATTATCAATTGTAGGAGTTACCTCCCATTTGTGTTCTATATGATGTATTCAGCAAGACAAGCTTCAACTATCTTTTGCCGTTGGGTTATTTCCCTTACTGATTTTACCTGCAGCGCTAAGGAAAAAAAAAAACTAGTCTAGTTGCCACTGGCCTAAGATTAGAGCTTTAAAAAATAAACCGGGAGTGATCTCCCCTAAACTTTCTCGAATATTCTTATATAAAATAACAGGGGATGGGAACTCGGGCTATAGACATGATTTTTAATCCATTTTAAATACTTAAAGTTTTAAAAATAGAATAAAATCTCGTAGACAAATTAATTGCACACCAAGTGAACGCCAAATAAAAAAGCGCATAATGGTGCGCAATATTATTATCTTAATACTACTAAAAGTCAAGTTTGTTTACATGTTTGAATATTTATTTGTTTTTTTGTTTGTTTGTTTGTTTGCCTGATTGACTATCTCGCATGGTTGCACTTATCGTGGAAAGCTGTAAAATAGTATGTAGGTAGAGAAAATTTTTTGTTTTAAGACAGACTGTTAATCACACATTTATTTAAAGACGTTAATTAATTTATTGATTTATTCATACGCAGAGTAACCCATTTTTTTTAAAAAGATTAAAACGACCACTACACTCGGCGGGACCGTGACGTCACAGGTTTTTGTTTACTCTTTAGTACAATAAAATGGCGGCGTCTTTCGAATAGAAAATTGTGTTTCCATTCACAAGTTTAACGCGTTCTAAATCTAATTTTCTGTCGGTCATAACTTAAACAATACGTCCGTTTGCTGTATTTATTACGTTCCAACACTTATATCAATTTTCAACTGTCTTTTTCATTTAGTTTTACGATAAATTTCTCTAGATCTAAAGATCAGCTATCGAAGGAAAGTTATGAATCTAGCCTAGATCTAGATCTAGCCTAGATGTAGGTCACTAGACTCAATGTAAATTCTACATTTAGAATCTATTTCAGGCCTTAATTATTTTATATAAATCTTTGTTTGGCTAATTTAAGATAAAATTTAATTTGAAAGTTACTACTACTAGACTTAGATCTAGATCTATGCGCGGAGACTCGAAAGTATAGTATAAAAATCCACTTGTGACGTCACGAGTAAATAGATAAGCTGGTAGCGTAGTCGGCTCTCATGTAGGTGGCACGGGTTCTAGACCAATATGTCGATGAAATTTTTTTTTTCAATTTTTTTTTTTAGATGTGAATGATAAAGTTGCCTATCTGAACTTGGCAAGATACAGGGCAGGTGAAGTAGAGTTCATCTGTTTCTTTGTCCTAAGCATATGAAAGGATAGTGTGGTCAGAGACATGCTCGGCTGGAATCGTTTTTTAAACGATAAATACATGTTGTCTGAGACTTGGCGGGACACTGGGCAGGTGAAGTAGAGTTGAGTAGGTCACATGTGACGTCAGTATATGAAGGGATAGTCCGAAATCGGTGTTTTCGGTGTTTTTAAAAGATAAAAAACATATTTTAGAATTTGGGGTCTGTTTTTTGTGACGATAAGTGACACTGCCGTAGCGTAGCGAGGAGGGGGGGGGGGGACGGTAGGGGAGGGGAGGCGGGGGGGGGGGGGGAAGGGGAGGCGGGGTAAGGTGGATGGGGGAAGGGGGGGGGGCGGGGGGGGACATATGTTGGGGCGCCAAAATGGTTTGGAAAAATAAATTGAAAGGTTGAGGGGGGTTCAAATCGAAAGTTTGAGTGGGGGGGGGGGGTGCACATCAAAAGTTTGAGGGGGGTTTCAAATCGAAATCTTGCGGGGGAGGGGGGGGGGGTTCAAATCGAAAACTTTGTCCCCGGGCGCCGGGAAGGGTCGCTCTGCCTCTGAGTGACAGACGTGATGTTTTTTGATTGATGACCCCCCGAAACCCACAGTTATCCAACGGATGACGGGTATTCTAGTTACTTTTAAAATTTACATTAGTTTTTTGAGAAATCGGAAGTAGCGTAAAGTACTACTTCCAGTCAACGGAAATGACTCAAAATTTAGTAGAAGGTAGAGAATAAGATCTTTTACTTACATATGAAATTTCATTTATCTATCTGAAATAGTACTCAAGTTATAGGCTTTTGAAAAATTCAAAGTAGGAAACGTACCACTTCCGGTTATCGGAAATCGCTCAAAAGTTGATACGGATCTACGATTTTGATTAAATACTTATATATGAAATTTCATCAACCTAGCTGTAACGGTACTCAAGTTATCGTGTTTACACACGGACAGACAGACACACAGACAGACACACAGACAGACACACAGACATACGGACAAGATTGCAAAATTATGTTTTTCCGTATCAGTGAGGTGTGAAACGTCGAGATTTGTAAAAATCTCGATTTTTTTTTTTGCACGATTACAATACTTTCTCTATACTTCGTATATACGAGAAAGTAAAAAAAACTAGTCTAGTTGCCACTGGCCTAAGATTAGAGCTTTTTTTAAAAAAATGTTAGTAAACCTATGACCCGGAATTATTGTATTCGAGTGAGCAGGAATGGACCAGAGTGCTCACTCGGAGATGAGGGTAGGAGGGAGGGAGGGGTTGAATTTTTTATCGGCTGGGTCCAGCATTTGATTAGCGCTGGCGACTCGGCGCTGTATGTAACTTCTGTGATATATAAACCCAGAGGCGTAGCGACCCTTCCGGCGCCACGTGGACAAACTTTCAATTTGGCGTTCCCCCCCTCGGGAACAACCTTTCAATTTTCAATTTGCACCCTCCCCCCCCCCCCTCAAACTTTCAATTTTTAACACCCCCCCCCCCCCCATAAAATTTTTTATATTTATGATGCAAAACCGCAGCTAAAATGAGATTTTTATTTGTTTTTACAACCCATTTTGGCGCCCCCTAAAGTAGGCGCGGGGGGGGGGGGAGACATATATACCCCCCGCACCCCCCTCGCTACGCCTCTGTATAGACCAGGCCTTTTAGTTCATTCACATTAGCCAACACGTATCTTATTGAATACTAGACAACCATTGCGTGTCGTGAAAACATTACTCGGGTTTTAAGATTTAAATTTATATTTTATAAGCCATGTTAACAACTGTAATTTGGTGCTGAAAAAATGTGAATGGTAAAAGAAATATTAGTTTTATTTTTAAAAAAAGTTTACTTGAAGACCATGTTTTTAAACCAACAGACATCGAGACTTCAATGAAAGCTTGTAATGGAGACATTTTAAACCATTTTTTTAAATTTTAAGTTTTGGGATAATATTACTACTTTAATCTTTAAAAAAATTATTTAACGTTATTTTTTTTTTGGTCATTGTATACATTATCCACTTATTTATTAAAATGTTATTTTAAATTTTTTTTTAATTTTATGAAAAACTTAAGCCGGATGGGAAAGACTTGTGCTTTTACTCTGATCAGTGACGTCACAAGGTGGGTGATGGGAGATTGCGATTTTCACCGGGTGTCACCATTTAGGAGGTGACACCAAATCGAAAAAAAATCCGGTCAAAACAATAATTGGACCATTGAAAATAATTTTTTAAAAAGCGTGGGGAGAAAGGTGACGCCTAACAAATCATGGAACATGGTTTGATACTCTTAGGGGTCATCCATAAATGACGTCACGCTTTTTTGACGATGTTTACCTCCCCCCCCCCCCTCACCTCCGTAACACGTCGTCACAAAAAGCCAGACCCCCACCCTAAAATGACGTCACACCTCAGCCTACAACCCCCCCCCCCCCCCCCTCAAAATTGTAGTTGAATTTTTTTTAAAAACAGCTATATTATTCCAAAATCTTGTCTGAACTCTGTCAAAATAGAGTATTTTAATCAATTGTTATTACAATTAAATAAAACAGTTTTCTAAAACGCAAAATAACGTCCAAAATTCGTTTTCTAACATTGCTTTTTTATTATGCAAAAGTGTGACGTCGCACCATCTGAACCCCCCCCCCCCTCCCCCTCATCACACACCGTCACAAAATTACGGAATCCCCTACACCCTACGAGCGTGACGTCATTTATGGACGATCCCTTATTTACGGCATCGGGTGTTACCCGACTTTGTGACGTCACTGGATTTTACCTCTACAATCTACCTTGAGAGGTAAATGTAGAAATAACAAGACAACAGGACACCAAGTGTCTCCTTTACCTGTTGTTCAGGTGTTTTCAAAAGCTCAGGTGTTTTGTTCAAAAGTTGAAATTTGACCCGTTCTTTTTTATGAAAGAAAAAAATTTCACATCAATTATTTCCAAGGCTAATAAGCTCTGATTTTATTTCCAGCTAACGTTAGATAAATAGCATAGGTCTTCTTAACCAGTACAGGTATGTAGTGAGGTTGTTGGCACCGCGTTTTGTTTATACCCCCTGATCTAAGTAATATCTGGTGCATTTATTGCTTTGCTATCAGATGTATTTATTGTCTAAGATTGGCGAATCGCTGATAAAGTAAGACATTGGTAGTAGAGTATTTTTATGGGTGAGATTCATAAATACCAGATGATGATTGCTAAATGATAAGTGGTGAGAATACCATGCCTACATGTCGTGGGAATATCATGGGTATATCATGTCGAGAATATTATCGATACTTAATGGACACACATTATTACTACAACATCATGGGTATATCATGCCAAGAACATTATCGATAGATAATCAATCATCAATCATTGCTAGAACATTAATGGGTATACCATGGTGAAAACATCATCGACACATCATGCTGATAATATCATGGGCACGTTTCATTGTGAAAACATCATGGGTATATCATGTCGAGAACATTATCGATACATCATAGACACCAATCATTGCTAGAACATCAATAGGTGTATCATGGTGAAAACATCGACACATCATGCTGATAATATCATAGGCAGATATCATTGTGAGATCATCATGGGTATATCATGTCGAGAACATTAGCGACACATCAAGGACACCCATCATTGTTAAACCATCATACACATCATGGTGGTAACATCATTGACACGAACATCTGATCACATCACGGCCACACCATGGAACAAACATTACGGGCATATCATGTAGAGAAAATCATAGGCTGATGTTGAACACATCATCTACAGATAACGATCCAATTGTATTCATAGTGTTTATGACAAACTTAAGCAGACCGTAGTTCCACGATAGTAAGTCCAAAACCCCACAATTCTGCTGAATCAGCGTACCTTCCTCTCTTAATTAAACACTAAGTTCTGGAATAGCTTGACGTATATATTTCCTGTGGTATTTGTGGCTACGGGTATTTGCTGTAGGAAAAAAACCTGTCCAAAGTACGCCATCTTCAGCAAGAAAAACTCTTTTACAAGAGATATACGCGACACAATATGTGGCTCTGTTGAGTTTGAAAGGTCAGCCTCGTTTCGGCACGTATGTTGCGCAGGACGCAGGAGTCTAAAAATAGTTTCAAAGGAAACCGGCTTTGATTATTCTATTATCCATAACATTTATTTTGAGGGTTTGGGTCTGTGCCGGTTGGCGTTGAACCCGCGTCCAGGTGTGGGACAGGTGAGGATGGCTGGTGTTGTTGGGCGGGGTCTGTTGTGTCGAGTGGAAGGTGTGGGGTGAAGGTGCGAGGTGTGAGGTATAGTTATAAGGTGACGGGGATATACGTGTGAGGGGTATATGTGTGAGGTGTGGGGGTATAGGTGTAAGGTGTGGGGTGTGGGGTGAAGGTGCAAGGTGTGAGGTATAGTTATAAGGTGTGGGTGATATAGGTGTAGGGGGTATAGGTGTAAGGTGTGGGGGTATAGGTGTAAGGTGCGGGGTGAAGGTGCAAGGTGTGAGGTGTGAGGTATAGTTATAAGGTGTGGGTGATATAGGTGTAGGGGGTATAGGTGTAAGGTGTGGGGGTATAGGTGTAAGGTGCGGGGTGAAGGTGCAAGGTGTGAGGTGTGAGGTATAGTTATAAGGTGTGGGTGATATAGGTGTAGGGGGTATAGGTGTGTGGGGGCATAAGTGTAAGGTGGGGGTATAGGTGTAAGGTAGGGGAGGTATAGTTCTAAGGTGTGGGAATATAGGTGTAAGGTGGGGTATAGATGTAAGGTGGGGGTATAGGTGTAAGGTGGGGGTATAGCTATAAGGTGTGGGGGGTATAGGTGTAAGGTGGGGTGTATAGGTGTAAGGTAGGGGGATATAGGTATAAGCTGGGGGTATCGGAGTAAGGTGGGGGTATAGGTGTAAGGTGGGGAGATATAGGAGTGGGGGTATAGGAGTAAGATGTGGGGGTATAGGTGAAAGGTAGGGGTCCAGGTGTAAGGTGGGGATATAGGTGTAAGGTGGGGGTATAGGCGAAAGTTGCGAGATAGGGAATATGAGTAGATGATGTGGACTTAGAGGTAGAATGGGTGTGTGTGGATGAGGTAATCTGTAGAGATGATGAATAAAATGTGTACAAGCTGTAGGTGCAAGTGTACAGGTAGGAGCATGAGATAGAGAATGTGTGAGTGAAATGTGTGGAGGTATACAACAGATAAAGGGTGTAGTTTGCTCAATCAGTTTTTTAATGTCAAGCTGGCGTTCAGACAAGTGTGTGTGTGTTGTGGGAGGTATGTGTGTGTGTTGAGGGGGAGATGTGTGTGTGAGGGTGAGTTAAATGTCTTGTGGGATGGGTAGACGGAAGAGAATCAATGGCTTCAATTAGAGGATGGCTTCCCTTGTCGCGAGAGAATAGTTTCCCCTTGTAGGTCCATCAATAGACTGCAATGATTATCTAGATAATACTTGCCCTTTTAGTATAGACAACATATCGCCAATGTTATTCACACAATAGTTACCTTATATTTCTTAAAAAATTGGTTTCTCCTTGTTATTTAAAGATAAATTCTTCGCTCGTTTGTTTGAATTGTTTCCATGTAACACGAATTGCATCCCTTTGTTAGCGACCAGTCTGTCGCTGCTTTGAGAAAGTCTCTATTACTTTTTTAAATTATAAAACTATCTCATTCAATTAATGATATATTCTGCTATACATCTTGAAAAAGATCCCTCATCCTAAATTTAAGTAACAACATTTACAAAAACACGCCCATGATTAATGGAGAAATCAGTTTTTAATATGGATGTATGATTATTGATTAATGCAGGATATATTTTCATAGTAAATATCTCAGAGCTATTGGGCAAGTTGATGATCAGTCACCTTACTTGGGTCTCCAGTTGCTATTTACACCCATATTGTATCGCTAGGTAATTTACACCCAACGTATATTGGTATGTAATTTACACTAATATTACTTGGTTATTTACATTCTAAATTTGAAATCAGATTTGAAAAAAAAAGAAACAGTTGAAATTTTAAATTGACCATTAAAAAGTATCGAATATTCTTCAGAATAGAAATTTAAAATAAAATGGAATAAAAGGGAAAAAACGCAGTCTTAGTCTAATTTTCTTCTAATTGAATAAAAAACATCTTTGTTTAAAAGAATTTTTCAAACGCTTGTCTCAGTAACGAAACTATGGTGGTTTTATTTGTACTCTCCTGATTGTTACATTTTTCGTCAGTACAACATGCGTATGTGTTCAATAATATCAAAAATGTGTCGCTATAATATAGGTCTATATACTAGTTAACTGGACTGCTAACCCGTAAGTCTCGAGTTCGGATCCCGATTTCCAGACTGTAGGACGTCCCTGAGTCCACCCAGCTCTGTTGGATACCCAACTCACGTTAGGGGAGCATTGGCGGCTGCGCATAATGCTGACCACACTATCCCTCATATTCCGAAGTAATTGAAACAGATTAACTCTACCTCATCTGCCCCATATATCTTGGGAACTGGAGCCAAAAAAAAGGAAGATAGAAAATATACTTTGCAAACCACTGTAGCAAAAACTCCGTTATAAAATATAGAAATGATCCTATACATTTTTTGTTTACAAAACCTCCCAATTAAAAAAAAAATAACTCAACTTTAAAAACATATCGCAGCACGTGCTATCATTAAAGCTTACAAACCTTATTAAAACCGTGAGCCACTAGACAAGATGTTTTTTTCTGGAAACTTCCCCACGAACGTATAGATCCAGTGTTTCTTCCAGACTTTTTTCTCCGGGGGGGGGCACTTGAAATCTTCGGGGGGGCGGTAAACTTTCTTCGGGGGGGGCGGACACTGTTAAAAGTATATATTTTCTATATAAATTATATAAATTTCATTTCGTTCGGGGGGGCGGTAAAAAATTTTCGGGGGGGCGAAGCCCCCCCCCCCCCCGAAGAGATGCCTGGAAGAAACTCTGTATAGATCTATATCTAACTCTCTTAACTAGCGGCACACTACTCGTGACGACACAACAGACAGGCTAGTGGTTCTTTCATCAGAAACCAATCATTGGGTCGGCCAAACAAAAAGATAATGGCGTCCATGGACTTGGTTTTGCTTTTTTTTTAATATTTGGGAACCCTATTCCTTGATAAACTAAACAGGAATGTATTGGTAGGGTAAAATAAATGTGTAAGTAAAGTTCCCGTTTCGAACTTTTCGGTTTAAAGAAAGTGAAGTACAATTCATCTGTTTCTATTAGCTCGACATATGAAGGGATAGGGTTGTCAGTACTATGCCCACCCGTCTTTATTTTCCCTAACTTGAGTTCGGTATCCTTTCAGCACTGGGTGGCAGTGCCGCCAGACCCCGCAATGCGGGGGCCCCATTTAGGGGCCAGAGCCGACCATAATAAATTTTTTATAGTTAAAAAAAAGTTCTAGCATTTTTGACTTGACGGCAAAAGCTTTTGTAAATCACAAACAAATCTACTACAGCTGTGATGTTATACAGTAGCTAACATATGCTGTTGCGTAAACAAATATATATGCCTGGGGGTCGTCCATAAATGACGTCACACTCGTAGGGGGGAGGGGGGGGTCCGTAATTTTGTGACGGTGTGTGATGAGGGGGAGGGGGGGGGGGTCAGATGGTGCGACGTCACATTTTTGAATTATAAAAAAGCAATGTTAGAAAACGAATTTTAGACTTTATTTTGCGTTTTAGAAAACTGTTTTAATAAATTGTAATAGAAATCGATTAAAATACTCTAATTTGACAGAGTTCAGACAAGATTTTGGGGAAAAAAAAGATATATGTGAGGGGGCCCAGAATCTTTTTTTATATGGTGGCCCTTTTTTCTAGTTCCGCTACTGCTGGGTGGTCTCAGAAACGTTTAACTGACTTGAATTCGAACTCGAGACTCTTTGGTTTAGTAGTCTAGCGCCCTACCGCTAGACCTTGCCGCCCTGTAAAGGAATAGGGTTGCATTTGACTTTATAAAGAACATGTTTTGTTGATTTAGTCAAAATAGGGGAGAAGCTATAGCTTTTGTAGCTCTCTAAAATTCTTTTTCGTGTACACGATCTCATCTTCTCCTGATCATCTCCTCGATATATAAATCAATAGTGTGGTCAGCACTATGTCCAGCTGCCTTAGTTTTCCTTGACTAACATTAAGTACCCCCCCCCCCCCCGAACTTAATTAATATAGAAAATATATGCTTTCAACAGAGTCCGAACCCGCACCCCCCCCCCAAATTTTAAGTCCAACCCCCCCACCTCCGAAAAATTTCAAGTGCCCCCCCCCCCCCCCCCCCGAGAAAAAGTCTGGAAGAAACACTGGTTAAGTACAAATCAGGTGAAGTTATTTGAGTCCTCCTGGCTCGAGTCAGTAATACGAACTCGAGACTTACAGCATATAGTCGTGTGTCCTACCATTCGACCACGCAGCCTCCTTATAAGTTAATTACATGGTTAAATATTCACGTTAAAAATGGGGCTGTACAGTAGCTCGCTAAACTATATCAACTGGTCATTCAACATATTATAAAATGTATTTTTAAAACAGTTCTTTACTTTCTTTAAGCAAGATGTAGTTTACAAAATGTGGTGGTAGATGTTAAGTAGCCTAGTTCTCAACGTTTTCTATGATAGTCTAACCTACCTGCTTAACATGCGTCTCAATTCCAATCTGCACATACAATTACAAATTTCTAGAAAATATTTTTAGAGTAAGACCTTTACAATCTGGAAAATCCGAAAATATAATATTTAACTATAACATTTTTTTTATAAACAAAGCATTCATTGTGAACTACAAGCTCTGTGATTCAAGCTAGTCACGGGATAGAATCGCATTACAACTATACAGACGTCTCTTTGTGTAGCCCTGATATTGTTTGTTTTATATCAAGTGGTTCTTTGTTTCACAATATGCTCCACCCAGGTATTGGAGGCCTGTAAATAAACATACAAGGTCCTTAAACCTACCCACTGTATTGGGGGGGGGGGGGCTAAATAAATATACAAGATCCTTAAACTTGATACGGTATTGGATGACTAAAAATCCATACAAGGTCCTTAAAGCTACCCATTGTATTGGAGGCCTGTAAATATACAATGTCCTTAAACCCACCCACTGTATTGGGGGGGGGGGGGCTAAATAAATATACGAGATCCTTAAACTTGCTAGGTATTGGAGGACTAAATAAACATAAAGGGTCCTTAAACCTACCCAATGTATTGGATGACTAAATAAACATACAAGGTCCTTAAACCTACCCAACGTATTGGAGGACTAAATAAACATACAAGGTCCTTAAACCTACCCACTGTATTGGGGGGCTAAATAAACATACAAGATCCTTAAACTTGCTACGGTATTGGAGGACTAAATAAACATACAAGGTCCTTAAACCTACCTAATGTATTGGAGGCCTGTAAATATACAATTAGCAACGCCTATGAAGAAAATACAAAATACCTGTAAATTTGGGTATAGCTTAAAGTATAACCATCGCTAACACTGCTGAGGATAGGAAGGCGTGGCCAATAGGTTGCGCGTACGACTACTAAGCGAAGGTCTCGAGATCCCGGGCTTATTCCGTTGGCCTTTCTTGAATCCACCCATATCTGATGAGTAAATTGGGGAAAGTTTTGGCGGCTGGGTATAGCGTTAACCCGGGTCTACGACAAATTCCCGAAAGACACTTGCCCGAATGCCGTTTGCCCGAAGGCCGATTTCCCGAATGGACACTTGCCCGAATAGGACTGTTACGTTCTGCGTTCGTTTCAAATCAACAACAACGCTTCGTGTCTAACTTCACCACTTTTATTCGTCTCAATGCACTCAAGCGTACCAGAACAGCCTTCGTCCTAACCGCTACTAACCCGCTGACCGACTCCACACAATCGTTCACTCGCCCTTTTATACCCGCATTCGACCTTAGGATTACAATACATAAACATACAAGGGTAACTACACAGTAAGGTGAACTCCACTCACACACGCACTCTCCCCTGTTCTAGACTATTCTAACCTATTCTAATCTAACCTACAACTGACCCGTAACAAGGACAAATGCCCGAATGGACAAATGCCCGAATGCCACTTGCCCGAAGGCCGTTTGCCCGAAAAATGTTATCAATAAAATATTACCAAATAGTCATTCGTGATCAATTTAAATTTGAAATTTTGATAAACAATACATATATTAAAAAAATAAAGGGAAAAATTTAATATGATATACTAACACGAAGGTATTATTAATTAATTTGTATTTAAATAGAGATCAAACATAAAAGACTAACATTAGTTTTTAATTCGCCGCCTAGGCCCCGCCTCATTCTATTGTTGAATGATCACCACCCAAGTTAAGCATAACAAGATAAACCAAACAAACGCGCCTCAGTTCAATGTTGCGAGACGCCGCGCCGCCTACACCGTGTCATAAACGCTATAAACCACCGCAACACATCGGCTACACAAGGTGGTCAAAACTTACACATCAAAAGAATGTTAAGATACCGCCGCCAACATCACCTCACATTTATTGAAGAATAAAGAATTTTTTTACGGCAATTTCTCATATTAAAAAAATATAATAAAAGCTAAATTTTAAAAATATAAGCAAATTTGATTTTATACTTAAAACTGTGTTGATTATCAAAATTTCAAACTTGAATTGATTATGAATGTGTCCATTCGGGAATTCGGCCTTCGGGCAAACGGCATTCGGGCAAGTGTCTTTCGGGAAAACGTCCGGCTCCCCGTTAACCCATGTACCACCAGTTTCGAAATGGTAACTTTATTTTTTGTTTTTAAATTTACAATGCTGAAGCCGAATAAAATCAACTTTAATGTAGTTCAATGATTATTAAATAATTCGTTTAAACAAAAATAAGTAAGAATTTAAATTAAAAAAACGCATTCATATAAATTAAGTTCCACTGAATGTAATGTCCCTACCCCAATTTCTGAAAAGCCCTTGAAGGAGACAGGGGCTTGATTTTGGACGATCTTGTAGGGATTCTATAGAATGGGTCATCTTGACCCTAAACCTTAATGTACATGATTGTCGGCGGGGTCGTTGCATTTCGTTACGTCGTGTGATGCGTTTCATGACAGATTTCAGGTCAAAGGATCTAAGACAAAATATCTGAGACTAAATTTCTCATGGAGAAATAATCTCAGGACAAAATATCTCAAGGACAAATTATCTTATGATAAATTATCTCTCGGACACAAGATGTATGTCTTTTTTAATAAACCTGCTTATTATTACTTCATAGTGTGGTATGTCTGATTTAAGACTAAATAGCTGGACCAGAAAAAAGAAGAACAGAATACAAGTCACTGTTTCTTCTTTAAGAACATATTTTAGCTTGCATTTATTTCAAACAAAAATCAAAACCAATAATGTTTTAAAACATGACGCATTTGTGTTTTGAAATGATAATTCTTCTTTAAAAGACACACACACATATACACACGCACACACACACATTTAATGCTTATCTTTGCTAGCCAAGATAGATTTTAAAAGAAACACACAATCGTGTAGGTTAATTTCATATTAAAAACACACGTCTAGCAACATATTATAAAAACGAGACATGTTTTGTTTCAGTACTGCCAAAAGAAATAAGTTTAGCCCCTTGTCTATACACTGAACTATTCGCTTCACAAGTTGAATCAGCTGTAGATTTGAAACGTCTGCTAGCATAAACCGGAAGTAATAATGTTCGCTGCTCTCAACGCCAAGAAAACGGTGGGATATACTTGATGTTGTCCGTCTAATGATTTTCTTAGCAAATTTTGGTTCTAGTTTTTGGCAAGTTTTGTTGCATTTTTAGCAAAAACTGGTTCAATTTTTAGCAAGATTTGGTTCAAATTTAGCCAAATTTTTTGTATTGTAGTCGCTTTGAAGACGTTTATTTGCAGCTTTATACCATACGCTTTTAGTATATTAAAATCATTTTGTAATTCACGTTTTTCATATCATGCAGTTGAATGATTGTTCTGTTTATCAAACCGTTACAGTTATCAGAAAGTGCGCCGAGATTTATTTGAGTGTAGTGCTTCAAACATACACGTAAGCTAGTCACAGATGATTCACGATTTTGCATGATTTGTGTGTTAGATTAAAACATTTAAAATAAAAACGACGAACCCTAATCCCTTTGTTTTAATATATTTAAACCTAGTTTCACTCCACAAAGAGTAAGTCAAAACGAATGTGTCCGTCACAATAATAAGGCTTTTCATGCCCAACCAATAATTATGTTGTAAACTGTTTTCTGTTTTAGCATTATCCTGAAGTAGGAGCCTACATTTAAAACAAGACTTTCTCTATACTTCGTATATACGAGAAAGTAAAAACATACAAGACTATAGAAATTCGCTGGTATAGACACACACACACACACACATATATATATATATATATATATATATATATATATATATATATATATATATATATATATATATATATATATATATATGTATGTTACATATAAATATAAAAATTATTATATATATACATTAATATACATATTTATATACTTATATATACATATAAGGTTGTAACTATAACATTTAACGTGAAACAATTAATGTAAGAGGTCCACGCGACAACGCCAGAGATCTAAATACATGCAGACACACATTTACCTTGCAGAACTATGTAAATTATAAGTGGATACCTAATTTAGTGCTACACCGGCAACTTGTGTGTTATCTATTTTTAAAGCTGCCTTGACCCTTGGCTAGTCAACCCTAACACACTACCTTGTTGTGTGTTGCGTCGCTCAGTGATGTGCTGAGTTCGACTCATGCCGTGTGTTGTGTTGATAACACGCAGATAATTGTTATCAGAAGTTACGTTGTAATGGGACCACAACACACCGATGTTCACAGTTTAAAACGGGAATTGTTATTTAACGAAAGGCAGTAGAGGGATTTTTTTTGTTTTAAGCATGAAGGTTGTACACTAAAAACTCGTCGTTGTGTGTGTGTGTGTTTTATTTACTGTGTTTTGAGTAAGATTAATTGACACGGTCTACGGTCGATATAAGATTTCTAAGATGGTCCAAAGTTGACCTGATATGGTCAACTTTTGACCTATGGTCCACGGTCAACCTGATATCGACCACGGTCGACCTGATATTGACCACGGTTGACCTGATATTGACCACGGTCGACCTGATAAGGTCCAAGGTTGACCTGATATGGTCCACCATCGACTTAATATGGTCCACTGTTGACCTAATGTGGTCGACCTTTGACCTAATATGATCCTCAGTTGACGTAAATGTTCCATGGTTGACCTAACACAGACCACCATTGACCTAATGTGGTCGACGTTTGACCTAATACGATCTACAGTTGACTTAATATGTTCCATGTTTGAGCTGCCGTGGTCCATGTTTCCCCTGACACGGTTCACTTACCACGCCCTACTTGTACACCACAGAGAGACGCCGAGCTTGAGAGCCAGGCACTGGACTGGATCGAGGCCAACCTGGGCGAACCCATCGACAGGAAAAAACCATACGATGACCTGCTTAAAGACGGCATCATCCTATGCAAGTAAGTTCACCACATATATGTATGTGCTATAACTGTGTTCGATCACACCATAATAATGGAAACTTCTTCAATAGGGGTGTTAGATTACTGGTAGTTAATTAACTAAGTACACATATGACGTGTTAATATCAAAGCTTACTCTATCCCTAATCCAAGTCCTACTATAACTCAGAAACTAATATCTAACCATAACACATACACCAGAGATTACGAAACTATACATTCTAATAACCTAACTCACCTATTTCTGGAAGAATCTATTGTCGGGCATCGGTAATACCAATACGCCATGATGATATAGTTTTTAATAAATGTTTAATTAGGAATCAGCATATTTTTTATCTTAACTGGGGGGATGTTCAATAAACATACCCTTATATATTTAATGTCGATATTATTTTCTGTTATGTTTTTGGATTAAAGTTAAACTTGTATTAAGTTTAATTGCTTGGTTTACCTTAAGATTTTCTATTCACTGTTGTGTTTAATATTTTCGCTTAATGTTTTGTTATGCTTAGGAATAGTTTGGTGAAAATGTTCATAATCTACTTTTACATCACCATTATGATTTTTTAAAAATTACATTAGATTCTATTAAATCAGAATGTTTAACATGGTTATATTCGATTCCGTTACAACAGGATGATGAACAAACTTATGCCAGGATGCATCAAGAAAATCGATACCAAAGGAGGCGGATTCGCCCTCATGCAGAATATCGAACGATTCCAGGTAATTGTATAGGCCTACATCCTGTCTTTCTGCAAGGCATTGTTAATTATTTGGCTTCGTTTCCAAACTTTAAGATTTTTCCTCGTTTCGCTGTTTCCAGTTCTACAGCAATTGATTGACAAAAATTGCTGTTGGACGCACTTATTAGAATCATCAGCTTTTTGTCTATCTTGTCATTTCATTTGAGCAAAACATATATATATATATATATATATATATATATATATATATATATATATATATATATATATATATATATATATATATATGTAACGAGACTATTTGCCTGTAGTGCCAAATGTTAACGAGTTCTGCTCGACAACGCCAAATGTTACCGAGTCTAACCACTCATTCTACACAACATCGACCACAGTATAGATACTCGAAGATGCAGGTTCGCTATTGATCCTTTTATTACATGAATCAAAGAAATGCTTCACAATAATATAATGAATCAAAAGGAATGCTTCACAATAATAGTCTGAATCAACTGACCCCAACAGTCCTCACTAGTCTTCACATAACTGAATGCACATGTCTATCGTCCTTCTTAACACAATACGGCTAACCCGTTCAATAACCAACTTGATACTGCCTCACTGACTGACTGATCGAGAGAGAGAGCCGCCCCCGAGCTCAGCCGTCGCCTTCCTATATATCCCCTTCGTATTCGTAATCGTATTCGGTTCTATCATAATCGTAATCGTAATCGATTCTAATCGTTGCATCAGAATGTTAATTACGCCGCTTCTGTCGTACAGTCCGATTTAATAAGCCATCTGCATCCTGTCACATCAAAGTTGACAGACCGTATTGCGTTCTTATCGTATCGCTTCCCAAGATACTACGCCTTGGCTTTCTGATCGTTATCAGCCAACACCTGTGTTATTGCATCAGTCGTGTCAAAGTTGACAGCGCTGTACTGCGTTATGTCTCTGGTAACTTCCCCTAGTTACATCCACCCCTGCCTTTTTTTGTGTGTTATCAACCACAAACAACGCTTTGCAGGTGCAGTCCTTCAAAGTCAATCGCACCACCGTAAAAAAAAATGTATTGTTCCACTCACTGTCAATGTCGTCACATTCGTATAAGATTGACAGTTATCCCTATTTCACATATCAAATGTGTCTACATCATCTTCCTCAGACACAAAACAGTTCTAGAATTCACATCCACCTTTTTTCGTTTGGTGCCTTCACCAGTTCACTTTTATGACTTTTTGAACAGTCTGTTCTCATACCAGCGCGACCATGAAAGAATTGATGGTTGCTGACAAAAAATTTCGTATTCTTTCTGTTTCTCAAACTTCTCCGCGGACCACCTATCTGATGGTCTACTGTCTCTCTGCTTCTGGGAGGAACGGGATCCTCTTCGTTGCCGTTATCCTCCACTTGTGTATCGCTGTTGTTCTGTTGATGGTGACATGGTTCCGGGATGGGTATGTGAATTTCCGTTATAGTTTCCGGTTCCCTAATTGTCTTGGGTTTCCTTGTGTGTAACTGCTCTTCTTGACTATGACAATATTTCTTTAATTGAGCAATATTCGCCCACCGATCCGGTTTGGCGTGATCGATGGGTCTTATCTTAAAGGGGCCACCTGCTACTTTAGGCATCTCCACGACTTGCCATATCTCCTGTCCCCAGAGGTCGTGGATTTTGTTTCTGCCTAACGGGTGGCTACGCAGTAATACCCTGTCGTTCAGTTTGAGTGGCGGGTCCTTTGTCTGTACCGGCGGTTCCCTTCGCCGTGCTTCATGTTCTAGTCTTTCCTGTACTACCCTGTACATTTCTCTAATTCGTCTCATATGTTCATTCACATATTCCAGTGCAGTGTATGAGCCAGTCATACTCTCCTTTTTTCCTAGGAACAAGTCAAGAGGGAGTCGAGCCTCCCGTCCGAACAGCAACATGTGTGGCGAAAAGCCGGTTGTGGCATGGGGGGTGCAGTTGTATAGATATACCAACTCTGGGAGAAAATCAGGCCAACGTTTTTTCTGTTCAGGTTCTAGAGTACGCAGCAAATCATGCATGCTGCGGTTGAACCGCTCGCACTGTCCGTTTCCTTTCGGATTAAATGTGGTTGTTCTAGATTTGTTGATCCCGTAGTGGCTGCACAGTTGGTTAATTACTTCTGACTCAAAGGCCCTTCCTTGGTCAGAGTGTAATTGTCTTGGTATGCCATATTTGATGAACCAATGTTCTATTAAGACCTTTGCCACTGTTTTGGCAGTCTGATCTCGTGTGGGCACCGCCACAGTCCATTTGGTGAATACATCAGTCATTACCAACACATGTTCCGTCCCATCCGATGATTGCTCCAACGACGTAAAGTCCATAGCCACAATCTCTAGTGGTTTTGTCGCTAGTAGGTGTCCTGATGGCTGTCTCATTTTGACAACTGGCATTTTCGCATGCTGACACCTCACACAAGCCTCACAATGGCGTTTGACCTCCATTTCCATATTGGGCCAGTAACACCTCCGTCGTAATATTTTGTGCGTCCTGTCCTGACCCTGGTGTCCTGCCCTGTCATGTGCCAACTTTAGCACTTCTTCTCGTAATTGTCCAGGCACCACCACCTGGTGTATTGTCCCATCAATTTGGTCATGAATTCTCCGCATGAGAACACCATCCTTTATACTGAGACGGTCCCACTGACTCAGTATTTTCTTTGTTTCTCGACCAAATTGTTCTCTTTCCCTTCTTCCTGGGAATTTTTGTTCCTGGACGTGTTTCAACAGCGGCTGTAAGCCACTATCCGTTCTCTGGGCATCTCTTATCTCTTTGTGATTAAGGCAATTAAAATCACTAATGTCCATATGTCCGGGCTCTGTGGATATGTGCTCCACCCCAGTCTGCCCGTTTTGCATCACTTGCACCCCGTGAGGGATATCTGTTGACGCTCTGACCTCACATATTCCTGTCAGCGTTTCTTCCTCATCGCCCGGTCTCTCGTAAGGATTCCTTGATAAAGCGTCCGCATTGCCATTGGACCGCCCCGGGCGATATTTTATCTCTAGGTCAAAGAGTGCCAATTCTGCTGCCCATCGCTGTTCGATGGATCCCAACTTTGCTGTCTTTAGGTGACTCAAGGGGTTATTGTCAGTGTATACCACACATTTAGCACCTAATAGATAGTCCCTGAATTTTTCAGTCACAGCCCATTTTAATGTCAAAAGTTCTAGTTTCATGGCGCTGTAATTTGTCATGTTCTTCTCTGATTCCTTCAGAGCTCGACTGGCATACGCAATAACCCTGAAACCTTGCTTTTGTTGTTGTGATAGCACAGCTCCCAGACCTTTAGAGCTGGCGTCAATTTCTAGCCGAAATGGTTTGTCAAAGTCTGCGTATCCTAATATCGGCGCCTCTGTCAAAGCCTTTTTCAATAGCTTAAACGAGTTCAGGCATTCATCAGTCCATAATTCACCTATCAGTTGTGTTTTACCTTTCTTTTTCTCCTTACTGTGTTTCTTTGTCATTTTGTTTACCAAGTCATGCAATGGTGCGGCAATTTTTGCAAAACCAGGCACAAATTTTCTATAATAGGAAGCAAAGCCCAAGAATGATCTGACCTCTACCGTAGTTGTTGGCTGTTTCCATTCTTTAACAGCTGCAATTTTATCTGGGTCAGTGGCGATGCCATCCGACGAAATCACATAACCCAAAAAATGTACCGATTTCAGACCGAAGCAGCATTTGTCTGGGTTCAGCTTTACTCCTATCTCCCTAAGACGGAGAAACACTTGTTCTAATCTTTCTCGATGGTCCTCCCAAGTTTTTGAGTAAACCAGTATATCATCCAAGTACACCAACATTATTTGAAATAGAAAGTCACTCATAGCACTCTGCATTACTCGCTGGAATGTAGCAGGCGCATTAGTTAGACCAAACGGCATACGGGTCCACTCGTACAGTCCCAGTGGAGAAATAAATGCCGTCTTATGTTGATCGTTGGGGTGCATGGCCACTTGGTGGTAGCCGCTAGCCAAATCTAAGGTAGAAAAAAATCTTGCTCCCCCCAACGCATCAAGACATTCATCAATACGAGGCAAGGGGAATGCATCCCTTCTTGTGATATTGTTCAATTTCCGGTAATCACAACACAGTCTTATCTCCCCCGACTTCTTTTTTACCACTACTATCGGTGCCGCATACGGGCTAGTGCTGGTTGTAATAATTCCCTTTTTTAGTAGATCGTTCAGGTGTGCTTTCACCGCCGAGTAGTGACTTGGTGGTAATCTTCGATAAGGTTGCGCCACCGGCTTGTCTTGTAGTAAGGGTATCTGGTGTTTTATTACTTCCGTGTAACCCAAATCACCCTCGTACGAGGCAAATATATCCCTGTACTTATTCAGCAATTCATTTAGTTTTGGGTCCTCAGTTTCCGGGAATGTATATGATCGGCCATCCTCTTTCTTCACCTCGGCCGTCACATTGACCGACCTAATTGTTACTTCATTACTGCTGGTATTGCTCAGTTCGATGCACTGTGCCGACCTTAGTACCTCGACGTTCTGTGGTACTCCTACCAGAGTATTAGGCGGTATAAAAATTTCCTCATCCAAAACATTTGCCACTAATCCTTGAACTAGTCCCTTCTCCGCTGATGTGTATGTGCGCAGTAACACGACGCCTGCCCTCAGTGCGGCGCCACATGGTTCTATCATCACATCACCATTCACGCTTCTATCACCAATTTGTAATGTGATTGCCTTGACCGTGTTTGCCGGGACTGATATCCTTCCTCTGGTCTTGGCAAACCTGGCCAACTTGGATCCCCGACCTGGTGTGGTCGATCCGACAATATTTGTAAGAAATTCTGGCAACTGGCCAAGAATATTCATGCCCAACAGGCAAGGTATATTTGACACATTTGTCTCTAGGTTGTGTTTCGTAACGAACACCCCAACCTGCTTCAACCTATGTCCCGCCACCACGACATCCGCCAGAAAATAACCACAGTATGGAATGGTTAGTCCATTAGCTGCCGTCAGGCGCATGCATGTGTCAGACCTCAACCTATGGTCTTTTCCTTTCATCCATTTGGTGTAAAAATTTTCCGTAATTGTCGTCACCTGGGAGCCTGTATCCACAATTGCCTTCACCGCGATGTCCCCAATCGTAATCACCATTTCGGGACAGACTCCCATCATTTTGTTTCTTGGGCCATAACCTCGCCCCTCTGTAGCCTGGCCCTGCCTTACAGAGGACGACAGTTTCCCTGACAGTACCGTGCCATATGTCCGGGTTGTGAACAGGACAAGCAAATTGGTCGACCGTCAGCCGTCCACCGGAGTGATGGACCGGCGGGTCGCGGCCGTCCAACCTGTCTCTGTTTTGTCCCGTTCTTTTCCTGATTCTCAGCTGTTGACCTGCTTTCTAACCTCTCCAATCGTTGGTCAACCTTATCCAGGTGGGCCAACAGTTGAGCCATCATGGTTTCCACCGTGCCGGTCCCTGTGGGTGGGAATTGTTTCTGTTCCGGCACAGAGACTTTGTCCACCGAACAGTTCGATTGGTCCTCATCCTCGGACCTGCGGATCGCTGAGTTCCTGACCTGAAGGAAGGTCAACTGCGGGTCTTTGTGGACCTCCTCTTTCAACTCTCTCCTTAAGATCGGGGTTGCTAGCCCCTCGATGAAATGGTCCCTCAGTAGGCGTACATCAATGTCAGGTGTTTTGCCCTTTACCGAATCAAAGACCCTGTTCATTCGGTGTGAATACTCCATCACACTCTCCGCTATTCTTTGCTTTAAGCCTACGAACCCCGATAGCAGTTGCGATCCCGACCGTCTCTCCCCAAAGGTCTCCATAATTAGATCCAGCACCTTATCTGGATCTGATTGGATGGTTTTATCGTGGCATTTGACCTCTGCCCTAACCGTCTCTCCTATACTGCCCATCAGCAGTCTTAATCTTTCCTCTGGTGACATGTGTCTCGAGGCCCAGGCCGCTTTGACCTCTTCACTGAACCTGTTGGTTAAAGCTGGATCACCGTCCCCGTAAAATTTGTTAATGTGGGACTCTCTGGGCAGGACCACAATATGGGTCTGCTTCTCGTCCAGAGTAGACATTTTATTCCTTGAGTAAAAAAAAAGAGTTCTTTCTTACCGTGTGTGTATGAAAAATTTTCCTCGTTCCTCAATTTTCACTGTTCCTGAATGTCCGAATTCACACACACACGAAACACAGTTATGAACAAGGTTGACTATGGGTGCCTCAAGCGGCAAGTCTAGTTGAATTCATCCTGTCCGCAGCGCCAAATGTAACGAGACTATTTGCCTGTAGTGCCAAATGTTAACGAGTTCTGCTCGACAACGCCAAATGTTACCGAGTCTAACCACTCATTCTACACAACATCGACCACAGTATAGATACTCGAAGATGCAGGTTCGCTATTGATCCTTTTATTACATGAATCAAAGAAATGCTTCACAATAATATAATGAATCAAAAGGAATGCTTCACAATAATAGTCTGAATCAACTGACCCCCAACAGTCCTCACTAGTCTTCACATAACTGAATGCACATGTCTATCGTCCTTCTTAACACAATACGGCTAACCCGTTCAATAACCAACTTGATACTGCCTCACTGACTGACTGATCGAGAGAGAGAGCCGCCCCCGAGCTCAGCCGTCGCCTTCCTATATATCCCCTTCGTATTCGTAATCGTATTCGGTTCTATCATAATCGTAATCGTAATCGATTCTAATCGTTGCATCAGAATGTTAATTACGCCGCTTCTGTCGTACAGTCCGATTTAATAAGCCATCTGCATCCTGTCACATCAAAGTTGACAGACCGTATTGCGTTCTTATCGTATCGCTTCCCAAGATACTACGCCTTGGCTTTCTGATCGTTATCAGCCAACACCTGTGTTATTGCATCAGTCGTGTCAAAGTTGACAGCGCTGTACTGCGTTATGTCTCTGGTAACTTCCCCTAGTTACATATATATATATATATATATATATATATATATATATATATGTTTCTGATATTTTTTTGTTTTGTTAAATTAGATTAGAACCTGATGTATGTTTTATTATAACATTCTATCACAAGGGTGTGAGTTGTTTCACACCTCTGGCCTGGGGTGGACTGGCTGTGCCATAGAGGCCCCGGGAAATTTTACAAGGGGACTCCCCAACCTCAGATTAAAATTTCTATTGTGTATTTTCCCCAAACAAGGCCTGTCGATAATCCAAATCTTGATTAAAATCTACGCGAAAGTTAAATTTTTTAAAAATGTCAAAACATTAATGGGTCTAGTATAGCACAGATCCTTGAGACCCCCCCCCACCCCACCCCTTACTGGGTTTTTTTTACCTGCGGGCCCACCGGGATTTTCCCCGGTAGACAGGCGGGCCAGTCCACCCCTGCCTCTGGGTATTTCGAGATCAAAACCAGACTAGTTTCAGGTAAAAAATAATTTAAATGATGTGATCCAATTTTAAGAGATCAAGGTTTATATTTAAAGCAAAGTTTAAGGTATTTTAAAAGTTCTTAAATAAACTACTGCGTTTAGTTTTTAAATTAAACAGTTTCCCTTAAACTTCCGCATTTAAATGTTTAAAATTTCAAAATTTTCAGTCAAGCCGCCCTAACCTTTTGTCTGGTTATCGCCCTTGAAGTGAATAAAAATTGAAAATTTAAGAGGCTCTAGTATCTAATTATTAACGTATAGAATTTCTGACTGCGTTTAACGGAAACAATTTGAATATTGTTGGTGTCGGGTAACTAATAATATGAAATCAGTAAGAGATTTTTAAGCGAACGATATTTTTACTAAAGAAAGTTAGTTGTATTTTCTTGTTATTAGTACATTTAAAATTGTATTATGATAAAGGACTATTTTTCTGTAATTGTTTTATTCATTATATTCAATTTCAGGGCCAGATTATTTATCTAAAAAAGCTAACAAATTTTCATGACGTTAAAAACGTTAATTCCAAGAGAACAAATGTCTTTTACGTCTTGTGCAGACGTAATGATATCCTGCTTAATACGAACAACAGATAATCACGTCTTTGGGAAATGATGCTAAAACCTAACAAACCGCGCCAACTGTAACTCTAGCCCCTGGTGGCACCGAGCCAGCTGGGCGTGTACGCCTGCACGCACAATACTCAATTCCAGACACACAACTCGGCATGTTTACCTCCCCTACACGTCCTTGCATGTTTACCTCCCTTACATTTATCTTTTTGTTTACTTCCCTTGAGAGAAACATGGTGTCGCATTTTGAAATGTATTTATCGCCTATTTACAGGAATATCCAGGACGCTTGCAGTGACGTCAGCTTGTCATAAAAAAAAGTAAAAGATCTACACGATTACATCAGCCAATCTTTTCGCTCAGCTAAAAGATTTTGTAGACTGAAATAATTAAAAATTAAATTACAAAATAGCCAACCGATGAAATAATTAAAATAATCCTGGGAAAATAATTTTAAAATCTATCTCACCTCAATTAAACGAGTTTTCAATATGACTAACAAGAAAACTATCAGGACATAACAAGTTTTTAAAAGGCTAAATGAGAATTCACTAGCGCAATCACAATCACAGCAAATAGAAATTTAACAAAACCAACAAATAGCCTAATGTATGTCAGTCAACATCAGAATAAATTCTAGAACATTTTTTTAATAACTCCAGGTCATGAGTTATTGATCTCGATTTTGAGCATGGATAAAAAGAAATAATAATATTTTTGTCAATATTTAGGATAAATCAGTGAAAGTTGTTTTTAATTAGTTTTTAATTAGACATGCAAATACGTCCACTGAGCCTAACATTTCCATCACTCACGATCCAAAACAAAACATGCATGAAACATTAAATTAAATTAAATAAACCACTGACAGCAATTGGCGCTTGCGTAAATAATTAACATCACAGCTATCTACAGATAAAACTTTTCATATTTTTTTAGAATGTCGATTCTTTATTTGCATGTGTAGGTCAGATATTTTGGACAAACAATACCTGATAATATCCAGTATTTAAAATTGTTAATCTTCTCCTATAATCCTGATGTCCAGACACAGTGTTTCAGACTTATTTTTATTTTGCCTGTGGGGGGGGGGGGGGGGGGAAGGGGTGGCACTTAAAACCTTCGGGAGGGGAGGGAGCACTTCAATTTCTGGTAGGGGGGGGGGGGGGTTAAAGTATTTACTTTCTATAGAATTTTTTTTCAGCGGTGTCCATCCCCACCACCCAGGTAGAAACGCCTTAAAGAAACTGCAAATAAAAAAGGGGTGCATGCTAATGTCCAGATATATAATCCTGTAATCTATTGATCATTTAATCCTTCAACCCACATGCTGCAGTCAAACTATGACATGTTCCTGCTAATGTCCAGTTTTTTATGAACATACGCTGCGCAAAGCAGTAGGCCTCTGTGCTACTGTCAAGTATTTTCTTTCTTCATTTAATCCTTTAATCCAGGGGTCTCCAAACTTTTCAGCCCGAGGGCCGCATTAACTATCAAATATCAGTTTGGGGGCCAGAGTTTCTTTAAGGTATAGAAACATATACACATTTTAAGTGTCCAACCCCAATCCCCCCCCCCCCCCCCCCCGCCGTAGTAAAAAGTCTGGAAGAAACACTTTCGGTGGTCGACATCACACTCGAGGTCCAAGTTTGCTCTGCTCTCAAATTATTCTTAACGTATTTCATTCTTGAAAATGTTTGTTCACACAGGTATGTTCTTCGAAAATTTAAAAGGTACTTTGATGCAAAAGTTTTAATATTAGGAAAGTCTTCCTTGTGCAAAAACTTATAAAAACCCATCTGCTCTTCTTTGAACGTGTCTCTAAGGAAGTCATTTTCTTGCAATTCAATTACCTCCCGCTGCAGTTCATCTTTGCAACTGGCCACATTTGCTTCAAATGGGTTTTGAAACAGTCACACTTCTTCTGCCTTTGAATCCAAGTAAGAGAACCGCTACTGAAACTGCAGCTGGAGGTCTTTGCTGATCTCGTATGTAAATGACGTGGGGAACTCAGTGGTTTTGCTTCAGCCGTTAAGACCTTGCACTGCTGAAAGTGTGTCAAGTTGTTCACTCTTCATCAGACAATAATGGCTGTGGCTTGCCTTTACTTTCAGGAAGTCACCTATTTTTTTCTTAATTTAAATATTCTGCTCAGAACTTTCTCGCAAAAATGAGACATCTTACTGATGTGAAATATGATCAATCTTGCTATTTTGTGTTTGTCTCTGAACTATCTATGGTAAGATATGTCATACATTCTATGTAGGGAAGCCAGCTCTTGTGTTATGTTCATGTCTTCATCCACACCTCTAATGAACACAAGAAGTTGAGGTGGAACAACTGTCAAGCAACTCAACCATTGCAAATGAAAAATGGCGAAGCTTGCGTGCATTTTTCGCTATTTGAGTCACGATGTTTTCACCAATGTCTGCAACACGGCGGGCAATAGTACTTTAACACTAAGCTACATTTTCAAATTGTTTTGAATTTTCTGTGCAAAGTTCCTCAGTCACCTCTAACAAACATGTATTCAGTGGACAAAAAGATCGTCGCGGGCCGGATGAAATGACGTCGCGGGCCGTATCTGGCCCGCGGGCCGTAGTTTGGAGACCCCTGCTTTAATCCATTAATCCACAGGCTCCAGCCAAACAGTGCAGTGTCCCTGCCACGGTCCAGTATTTAATCCTCTAATCCTCTAATCCATTAATCCACAGGCTGCAGCCAAACAGTGGGGTGTCCCTGCTAATGTCCAGTATTTAATCCTCTAATCCATTAATCCACAGGCTGCAGCCAAACAGTGGGGTGTCCCTGCTAATGTCCAGTATTTAATCCTCTAATCCTTTAATCCATTAATCCACAGGCTGCAGCAAAACAGTGGATGTCCCTGCTACTAGCCAGTATTTAATCCTCTAACCCTTTAATCCATTAATCCACAGGCTGCAGCCAAACAGTGGGGTGTCCCGGCTAACGAGGTGTTCCAGACTGTGGACCTCTGGGAGAAGAAAAATATTCCACAAGTTACCTTGTGTATTCACGCTCTGGGCAGAGTCGTAAGTTGATTTTTTCATTTTAATAATATGTCATCGGCAGAGTCGTAAGTTCATTTTTTTAAGCTTTAATATGCCCTGGACAGAGTAGTAAGTTCATTTGTTTAACTTTAATGTGGACTGGGGCAGACTACATGTTTACTAGACCCACACCGGGCAGAGTCGTAAGTTGATTTTTAGCGCAATTTCCATTCTGGAGAATTGCGTTTATTAACCCGTCATTTCTGGATGTATGAATGAATGGATGGATGGATGGATGTGTGTCCGCAGCTTTAAGTCGTATCTCCTCCTCAACGAAGCAATATCGATGACTAGTTCCAAAAGCAATTATGTTAAGCAATTTACGAGGATGAACATAGGCCATAAAAATTCCGGGTTTCTTTCATGGATTTCCCGGAAAAGCCAAAAAACCTCGAACAAATTCAGTTTTTGCTCCATATCTCGGCAACCAGACCACTTAGCGACTTGAAACATTTACCAATCGATTCCTGCCATAATTTAAACCAATATTGCCGAAGAAAGTTTTCAAAAATATCCTTTCGTTCGGTCACAAAAAAATTAATTGAGAATTTTTAAACTGAGCGTCTTGTAGGTTTTTAGCGCAAAACCTGAGGATCGAAAGGATTTTAATGAGCGGAGGTTCGAAAGGATTTTTTAAAATTTTCCCCTTTTTTTTCGACTGATACGGGAGGCTACTCTCCCCTTTTTTTCGACTGATACGGGAGGCTAGTTTCTATTTTGTTTTGAATTATTAAAACTACTTGTGTTGCATTATTTATTTGCTGAATATATGATTTATCTCGATTTAATTTACTTATTAATTCAAGCGTTATTTTTGTACCCTATTAATAAGCTGAGGTTCGAAAGGATTTTACCATAGCGAATGAGCGGAGGTTCGAAAGGATTTTTTTTTAAATCTCGTTAATAAATATTTTTTCTATTTTGTTTTGAATTATTAAAACTACTTGTGTTGCATTATTTATTTGCTCAATATATGATTTATCTCGATTTAATTTACTTATTAAATCAAACGTTATTTTGTACCCTATTAATAACCTGAGGTTCGATATAAGGAAATTGCGCTAAAATTGTCACTAGACTTTTTAATTAACTTGTTTAAAATATGCCTTGGACACATTTGTAGGCTACTTGATTTTGAGTATTATGCCCTGAAACAGAGTCATAAGTTGATTTTTCTGTCGTGATATGCCCTTGCCCAGATTCGTCTGATTTTTTTTCATCTGTGTTATGCCCTTGGCCATGTAATATCTTGTATTACTACATTAGGTGGAGCCTGGTTTGTCGGTTGGGGTAGGTGATACGTAGGGGTGGTGAACAGGTATAAACTATAACTAAAATACACACTAATAATCAATGTTAAAATTAGTATCAACTGCAAGGGTTAGTGTACTTAAGGCTTTAATTATTTCGATTATTTGTACTGCTCATCCAGAAAATCTTTACGATTATTTGTAGATTAATTAAGGATATCGCTATTTTAAAAGAAGTCTATATGTAAGACAATGCAGTATATTTCAACTACTATACGAAGTGTGGAATTGTGTGGGCACTTCTGAGCATCGGTCTCTTGTAAGGCATTCTTCGGGCCCCTGTGTGTGATGTTGGGTCATGGAATACAACTCGATACTCTCGTGTTCAATCGTGTGTTCATTAATTAAGAAAGTGTAACTCGTTAATTGCAGGCACAGCTCAGACCAGATTACAAGGGCCCGCAACTGGGACCCAAAATGGCGGAGAAAAACGAACGCCAGTTCACGGAGGAACAACTCTTGGAGGCTAAAAATACAGTCAGCCTACAGTACGGCACTAACAAGGGAGCGAACCAGTCCGGTATCAACATGGGCAAACCCCGCTCAATCATGGATTAATTCCCTTGGAGTAGAATAACTGAAACAAATTGCGTGCCTTGTTTTAATTTATTAGAATGCTGGCTGGTGTGTGATACGTTATAATTAATGAGAGGAAGACAGTTTACATTGGTTTTTAATTTCTAAATCTTTAGTTTATTTTTACATTAAAAAATCTTGATATTCAGTTTGCAAACACCAGTTAGCTCGACATTTAGCAGGAAGTTATTGGGTTACGTGCCTTTGATAAATCGGAGTCTTTTTTTTTCCAACTCAAGGTTAATGAACTAAAAGCTAGTTAATAAATGTGTTCATGACAATAAATGAACACATTTAATCTAAATGTTGCTTAGAGATAAGGTTACAATAATCGAGGTAAGTATTTCATCTGCTTAACAGGGGTCCCACATGGACCATATTAATATATAATAAATAGGGTGTGAGTTAAAAATGTACAGTCAATCAGTGCTCTTCTTTTACGATAACCATTTTAGAGCATAAGTAGCATGCTATTTATTACAATGTTGTTTTCTAAGTTATAAAACTTTCAGAGATACAGACCAGCGATATCTTGCTAGACAAAATTCACTGGAAACTATTTTCAAGCCAACTTCTATTTTTTTACGTTTCTTAGTATAGCAATATAACAGAGAGGAGTTATTGTTCTTCTTAGCATAGCTGAACAGAGTTCTAGTTGTTGTTTGTATGTCAGAATAGTTACCGTTTTATGAAAATCATTCACGTTATAAATTACTCCATTGCATTATAAAATATTCGTTTTTATAATTATTGTTTGTAGATAAATGTCATGTACTCATACATAGACTACATATTGTGTCTAAAATATTAACAACCGATTATGTAGATGTTTTTCATTCTCTGAAATATTTTTTTTATACATTTTTAATTACTTGTTCATTTCATCTCCAGTATTCTGTCGTTCTCTGGGGATATTTTTTTTTCTTATTTTGTTTCGTTGTAGAATGAATTTAATCATTTCTGCTGTGTTGATTTTTTTTATCAACATCTACAAAGCTTTGTTTTCAAAACTGTCATATTTTTTGTTTTACTTTTTACATTGTTTAATTTTTTTTTCGTTGTATTCTACATTCTATTTTCTAACGTTCCATTAATAAATTTAAAAAGAAAGCGTTGTTTTTTTAATTTGTTTTGATACAACAGTAAATAACATTGATTAAATTATTGTCGTGAAAAGTGATATTGACTTGAACTATTAGTGGGTAGGAGTTGTTGACAGTTATTAAACCATGTGTCACAGTGTTGACAGTAATACAAACTCGTGTTGACATAAATCACAGCACGGGGTTCAGAGGTCAGAGTGTTAACAGATATTGAAACACGGGGGATATGACAGCATAGTAGAGGATAAAAGTGTTAGGAATATGAGCAGTAATTAAAATATGAACGGGTAATTAAAACAAACATTGATTAAATATAGACAAGGATTAAAAACAAACACTGGTTTAAAGTGAACCTGCATTAAGCCAGAGACATGGATTAAAACGTAGAAAGGGATTAAACCATAAACATGGATTAAATCGTGGACAAAGATTAACCAATATACATTTATTAAATTACAGACAGGGATTAGACCATTTACACGGATTAAATCTTGGATGGAGATTAAATCTACTAGTACCAGTAAAATACTAAAACCCCACGTTTAGATTTACTAGCTTTTAAAACTGAATTTTCTTCTCAAATGCACTTGATTAATAGACCCAAAGCGTGAAATTACAATGTTTTAATTGACTGTTTTATTCAAAGAAAAAAAATTAAAACTAGAAATATCTAAAAAATATGAATACCGGTATTATATAAGAATAATATTGTTCTGATTGTTTTTCTTTAAATAATCGGTCACTCGCTCACAAATCAAGGGACAGCACTGTTGAAAAATTAAAATGAGTTGTCTCTGTTAGAAACAAGCGGAGATTTTCAAGCAGACACTGTTGGCTGACTTGGAAGGGCGAGAATTCTTCCTGTGTTTTTTCCCGGATTTGACGTAGTTCTTCCTGTAAGCGAAGGCGTTTTTGTTGAGGATGCAGACATGCTCCTCGTTTTCTGGCAGTGGTGGTCGTCTGCTGTCTACGTCCTCAGGGTCATTCGGTGCTGGACTGTTGACAATGTCAAGTCTGGAATATTTTAATGGATATTCTTTAACAGCTGTAGAAGTTGTTTATAAAGTTAAAATTAATGAGTAGGGCCTACTATTCCAGAATAAATTTCGCTTTTTGAAAAAAAGAATTGAGTTATTCTTATAGCCTTCTTAATTAAGTGGCAATTAAGGCTGTAAAAATAATTTTTGTTCTAAAAGGCTTTATATAAAATATTTTTTAACGGAAAAATATAAAAATAACCACAAGGTTAGTTAAAAAGAAAAAAAGTTATAAAGTCGATTTCCTCAAAATCAGTCAGAAGTGACTTAGCCGGTTTTGCAAAAGTACTCCTCAATTAGCACGCCTAAATTCGTGACATTCACGTTTCTTATTTAATTCTTGCTTTCTTCTGCATAGGGACGGCGTGGTCGGATAGTAGAACGTATGATAGCCAACCCGGAAGTCTCGTGTTCGCATACAGGGCTTAACTCTGTTGAGCTTTTCTGGCTCTACTCAGCTCTGATGGATACCTGGCTTCTAATAAGGCAAGCAAAGGCGTTTGTGCAGAGTCAGGTGAACTCTACTTCATCTGCACCATGGGCTGAAAGGGTAACTATTTATTTTACACGCAGTAATAAGTTCCAAATCTGCTGAGAGAGAGAGATCATTAGATCCCCATCATCAGGTCAAAGAAAATATTTCTAAGAGAAAAAAACAATTAGCCATGAAAAAAAAATGTACTGTCATTGGATAGATGATCGTGGAATTTAATAGTATTTAATCCTGCCATCTCCCCTTTTATTATATAATTTAATAATCTTTTAACTAAATTTTAAAGAGTAATCTCTCTAATTACATCAAATATATTTTGGCAATTTCATAGGAGACGAATGTATCTGGAAAGTTTGAACGAAATCGCTGCATTAAAAGTAGGTCAAAATGAATTACACGTTTTGCCAAAATTCCACAAACTAACAGACATTGTGAACTAAATATAAATAACAAGATTATAGTAAAACTGCACCAGCACAAAGATATGATTAACTAAAAATCTTCTACACTTTAGAAGATTATTTATTATACTTGCTAATTTAGAGGTTAAAA
Organism: Physella acuta; assembly: GCF_028476545.2. Classification (NCBI taxonomy): domain Eukaryota; kingdom Metazoa; phylum Mollusca; class Gastropoda; family Physidae; genus Physella; species Physella acuta. Next base: position 12,678 of record NW_026732677.1, on the reverse strand, counting down.
AATTTTCTCCAACAATATCTCCTAATCTAGCAGTTTAAAAATTTTCTCCAACAATATCTCCTAATCTAGCAGTTTAAAAATTTTCTCCAACAATATCTCCTAATCTAGCAGTTTAAAAATTTTCTCCAACAATATCTCAGAATCTAGCAGTTTAAAAATTTTCTCCAACAATATCTCCTAATCTAGCAGTTTAAAAATTTTCTCCAACAATATCTCCTAATCTAGCAGTTTAAAAATTTTCTCCAACAATATCTCAGAATCTAGCAGTTTAAAAATTTTCTCCAACAATATCTCCTAATCTAGCAGTTTAAAGATTTTCTCCAACAATATCTCCTAATCTAGCAGTTTAAAGATTTTCTCCAACAATATCTCCTAATCTAGCAGTTTAAAAATTTTCTCCAACAATATCTCAGAATCTAGCAGTTTAAAAATTTTCTCCAACAATATCTCCTAATCTAGCAGTTTAAAAATTTTCTCCAACAATATCTCAGAATCTAGCAGTTTAAAAATTTTCTCCAACAATATCTCCTAATCTAGCAGTTTAAAAATTTTCTCCAACAATATCTCCTAATCTAGCAGTTTAAAAATTTTCTCCAACAATATCTCAGAATCTAGCAGTTTAAAAATTTTCTCCAACAATATCTCCTAATCTAGCAGTTTAAAGATTTTCTCCAACAATATCTCCTAATCTAGCAGTTTAAAGATTTTCTCCAACAATATCTCCTAATCTAGCAGTTTAAAAATTTTCTCCAACAATATCTCAGAATCTAGCAGTTTAAAAATTTTCTCCAACAATATCTCAGAATCTAGCAGTTTAAAGATTTTCTCCAACAATATCTCCTAATCTAGCAGTTTAAAGATTTTCTCCAACAATATCTCCTAATCTAGCAGTTTAAAGATTTTCTCCAACAATATCTCAGAATCTAGCAGTTTAAAAATTTTCTCCAACAATATCTCCTAATCTAGCAGTTTAAAGATTTTCTCCAACAATATCTCCTAATCTAGCAGTTTAAAGATTTTCTCCAACAATATCTCCTAATCTAGCAGTTTAAAAATTTTCTCCAACAATATCTCCTAATCTAGCAGTTTAAAGATTTTCTCCAACAATATCTCCTAATCTAGCAGTTTAAAAATTTTCTCCAACAATATCTCCTAATCTAGCAGTTTAAAAATTTTCTCCAACAATATCTCCTAATCTAGCAGTTTAAAAATTTTCTCCAACAATATCTCAGAATCTAGCAGTTTAAAGATTTTCTCCAACAATATCTCCTAATCTAGCAGTTTAAAGATTTTCTCCAACAATATCTCCTAATCTAGCAGTTTAAAGATTTTCTCCAACAATATCTCCTAATCTAGCAATTTTTAATTTTTCTCCAACAGTGTCTCCTAATCTAACAAATTAAAAGTATCTCAAGCATCTTACTTGTATCCACCAGCTTCCTGGCTTACTGTCTGTTGCTGGGGCGTTGCCTTCCCTGTGTCAGTTGGCTTAAACATCTCTAAGTGGAGCGTCTTCAGGGGGACGGGTGATTGTCTAGGTCTGAACCCCAGAGCTGAGGGTGACGTGCCTGCGGTGTCGTGTACTGTGCTGTCAGATGTTTGATTCTTTGTTGTACTAACTTGGGCGTGGGTGTCGATAACCAATGATGCCTCTTCAATATTTTCAGGAGATGGAGTAACTCCATTTGCAAGTTCAAAGTCAGCCGTGGAATGGTTTAAAGTTACAGTTTCAGGGTCGGAATGTGCTTCAATGTCGGGTTCTGTCGTGTAGGTGCTGGCTGTTTTTATCCGTCGGGCAGGCGTGGTGTGAGTAGTTGATGCTTCCTCAGCGCGAGTTGTTGAGAACGCGTTGCTTGGAGCTCGACTTCTCTGGGTGAAGAGCCTAGGTCTATTGAAGGAATCAGGTGGGTCCAACTCTACGCTGATCACAGAAGGTTTGATGGGAAACTTCCGGGTGTCGGAATTCGTTTTTGAGAGTAGGTTACTAGCAAGCGAGGTAGTGCTTGTTGCTTGAACGTCGTACGATTTCAAATTCTGCCGGCTAGTCCAGGTTTGAGAAAGCGCCGGCATCGTTTCTAAGACTTCGCTTCTGCCCGGGCTAGGGTAATGAGGTTGCGTGAACACGCTGTCTGTCTCTGTGTCTTTAGCCAGAGCTGACACCGACTCGAGTACTATCGTGTTGTGTTTGTTGTTGGCGTTATGGTATGACTTGGCGTTGATTTCCAGCTGCGATGTAGCGTCGGCTTGAGTGTTGGTCTTAGAGCTACCACCTGCCCTATGAGGAGAGCTTGTCTTGGCTCGCCTGACATGATGGGCCGTCTGTTTCCGGGGATAAAACAACGGGTCTCCGGCTTTCCCGCGCCATTTGATAAACGGGTCACGTGATGAGGGCGGCGTCCTGTCCATGGTGGTCAGCTTGAGGCTGGAGATCTGCTGCTTCCGGTACAGGTCTCGGTCAATCATGCTGGCTTCCATCACGTCCGGTTCCAGACTCTCGCGGAGCTTCCAGTACGCATCCGGGTATTTGGCGAAGTCTTTGAAGTCGTACAGGCTCTGTAGGTGTTTGGGGATGCCAGGATTTTCATTTGGTTTAGTGACGTCACGCAGAAACGGATTCCTGTTGCCGAGTTGCGTGTTGATAAATAAACATTCTGGCCTCACGCCGAAGATAAACTCGCCCTTCTCCATCTAGTTTTTGTTTTGTTTCGTTTCAGTTTAAAGTTAAGTATTTAACTAACCTAGAACATCACTTCCATTGAAAGAGTCAAGCGTCTAATACCATTTTCTTATTTTGAATCAATCAACTGTCAGAAATTTATACTTTGAGTTTAATCACTGCATTTTGCTCTTAGCTGACTACCCGCATTACTAAAAAAATGGTTTGTTATTTTGCTTGTTATAAGTCTAAAGCATCTACTAAATTGTGTGTTTCTTTTTAGCACAACACTTATCCAAAAACTATTATAAAATCTTTACATTTTCTTCTGTGTGTTATAATACTGAAATATAAAAAATGACATACATACAAATATTGGTTACGTATTTAATATCCAATATTTACTTCTCTACGTTGAGAAATTTAGATTTCAAAAAGAATATAGCATAGGAATCGATATTTTAATCTATAAAAGTTGTAGTGTGTACATTATGTTGTTTTATCTAGTTTTAATGGAGCAATTTTGATCCGTGAAATATCCATTCTTATCATATGTTGGATGGAAACTCAAGTGGATAGTTCATATGCCATATGCTGTCAACTTTCACATCTTATGACATACGCCTCATCAATCAGACTTAAACACATTCACATGAAACTCACTCCACACAAAAAACATACATTGACCCTAATTCTTTAGGTTTGTGAATATAATTTTTATCACCTGACCACACGCGTCAAGGAAAAATTTCACAAAAATAAAGACACAAGAAAAAATTTGCAAGAAATAAGGACACAGAAAAAATTTGCAAGAAATAAGGACACAGAAAAAAAATGTCCCAATGTGTCTTTGCGTGGAATTCGTTAATACTTTTATGTAGTAAGTGTTCAGAACGTACAAATCAATATACGATTAATTAATTAATGTCAAGTAGGCCTAAATAAGTAGATATTTGTGCTTAGGTTGCATTAATATGGTAATATGTATAGCATGTGAAAATATATTTAATCTGGAGTAGATCTATGTACATTTAATTCTGTACTATTTACAACATTTAATAGAATTAATTATAATTTAATAGAATGTTCCAACCTACTCAGTTTTCATCGTTTTTTTTTAACACTAAGCTTGAATTAGCGTGAAATGGGAAGAAATAGTTAATATGATTTGCTCTCCTAAATTCATCCATACAATACTTTCACCGCATTAACTGTATACATTTACCACGTTCTTTACATAATAAACATATTATCTAATCAAAAAGCCGACACAGTACAGAGGCTGTCATTGACTAAGTCGTCAACAATACACAATTCGTCTGTTTACTTTTTCTCTCGTCTATCTCCAAGGCGTAGTAGGATACAATACATTTATTTCAACTGCAAATTTAACCATAAAATTTTACTAAATCAACATAACATTTTTACTTACACTGTAAATAGAAATCAACATCTAAATTTACACATATCCGTTTAATCTTGTAATCAAAAGTTAACCTACGTACAACCACATCAAATCTTTTCATGCAATGACGTTCGTTTTAACCTCTCCACGCCACGCTAATCACACCTCGCGCCACGCTCAAAACTGATAGCCACTGAAATCACCACACCGCGAAATGTCAACACTGAAATATAAAAAAAAAAAAAAAAAAAAAAAAACCAATAGCCCGCAATTTCAAGTCCCGCTTCTAGCCTGAAAGTATTTTTACTTTTCCTCTTTTAAAACGCCATTAATTCTAGCTTATATTTCCACTATGAAACCTAAACAAAACAAGTGCCAGAACTCCTTTAGACATTTGACAGACCTTTCACTCAGATTAATCTCCCCTATTTTCACCCAACGCGTCAAATCCAAGTGTTGGTTTTATAGTATTAAGAACCCCGGCGTCCAATTTTATACAAAGCTTTACAGTTCTCGGTATAAAAGGAAAATGTAGCAAGTATTCATGTTGACAAAAACCTAAATCCTTTCCGTGGTCAAATTTCTGAGTTGCTTGTCAAATCCACTGAAGCGTTTTGTTCAGTCGAGTGTTTTCTTTGCGTGACGTCTATTTCACGGTCTCAAACGAGGGTCTGGCTTGTTTTCAAATGGTGAAATTTAAAACAAAAATGTAAACACGGCGAAACAAAACTTGAGATTGATTTTTTTTCATTTTTTGTTTTTGTAAACACGTTGATGCATTTAAATATCCCTGACCAGTGTTTCTTGTACAAAGTTTCAGTATTTTTGCTTTCTCGTATACGAAGAATAGAGGAAGTATTGTAATCGGGCAAAAAATATGAATTGAGATTTTTACAAATCTCGATGTTTTACACATCACAGAGTCGGAAACCATAATTTTGCAATTTTTCCCGTATGTCTGTGTGTGTATATTTGTGTGTGTCTGTGTGTGTGTGTGTATCTGTGTCTGTGAACACGATAACTTGAGTACCGTTACGACTGGGTTGAAGAAATATTATATAAATTATTTTATCAAATGTGTAGTTCTGTATCAAATTTTTAGCGATATCCGGTAACCGAGCCTCATCTGCCCGAGGGTTCGAACTCGAGTCTTTTCGGTTTAGCAACCATGAGCTTTACCGACTAGACCACGCCGACCCCCAACTATTTGTGATTGTATCGATTTTTGGTTATATGTGTTGGATTTTAAAGTTATTTTCGTTAACTGTTTCAAATTTTACGATTGGAGTTGAGATTGATTAAACAAATGAAACTAAAATCGAAATTCGAACGACACGAGGAATGTGCTAAGTATGTTTGACTGAGGGTGAATCTAAGTTTGAAAGTGAGTGAAATGTTGTTTGATTGATTTTGGGCAGACAAGGCTCGTTAGCTGGGGACAGCCACTCTTCTAGGAGAGACAACTCCAAAATCAAACAACTGCTGCCTTGTAGTTTGTTCTTGGTTGGACAAAGGCTATGGTAGCAAATCCAAAAAGAAAAGCAAGCTGAAATCGGAGTCAATGGCCTCAATGGCGCATAACTAGTTGACACGTATCCTTAATTGTGATGGAGGCGTGGTCGAGTCGACAAAATCTCATGGTGGATAAATTCGAAAAAGTCTTGAGTTCAAACCCTCAGGCAGATAAGGCTCGATCCCTTCCAACACTAAAAATTATGAACGAAGAAGAACAGTAGCGTAGTTGGGGGGGGGGGGGGGGGGGCGGGGGGCGCCAAAATGGGTTGGAAAAATAAATTGAAAGGTTGAGGGGGGTGCAAATCGAAAGTTTGAGGGGGGGGGGTGCACATTGAAATGTCGAGGGGGAGGGGGTGCAAATCGAAAGTTAGAGGGGGGTGCAAATCGAAATCTCGAAGGGGGGGTGAAAATCGAAAAGTTTGTCCACGGGCGCCGGGAAGGTTCGCTACGCCTCTGAAGAAGAAGAAGAAGTTTGATTGATTTAATGATTCATCGATTGATCGATTGAATGACTGACAGCTACACATACGATCTCTACCGCTTGTCCCACATACAGGAACATCAATACTGAATGCATTCAGCGGTTTACCTTTCATACTAGTTTACACCGTTAGATTCACGGGGAGAAAACAGGAAGACTGAAAATAAAGTACGGTAGATCAATAACAGTCTTACTTGTGTGACTTGGAATTTTATACTGCTCATATTTACAGCGCTGTAAACATTAATTAAACATCTGTTTAATTACTAATTCAGATTTACAGTAATAACTATATTACTAAGACGTCTGTTGGGAAAGATAAAAAAAAGGTTGGATTTAGACTTGAAGGAATAATAATCCCTTTCTATTCTTATTATTATTATTTTTTTTGGAAAATGTAGAATATCGGTGCTTTTTTAATCACTTTTCGTAATAAAAGTTCCCCCTCTGATTGCAATAAGGCAGTGAAAGTAGAGTTTATCAGTTTTTTTGTTGTAAAATATTCAGCGTTTTTTTGGACAAACTCAGTTTTATTAATACGAGTTAGAAATATTGCTACTTTTCAGTTAACTAAACACTTATAGAGTGAGAAGTATAACTACTTTGAGCTAAACACTGACAGAGTTAGAGGTACAGCTACTTTGAGCAAACCAGTAATAAAGTTAAAAGTAAGCCACTCTACGCTAAATGCTGACAGAGTTAGGGGTATAACTAATTAGAGCTAAGCACTGGTAAAATTAGAAGTAGGCCTATAGTTACTTTGAGCTAAATATTGACTGAGTAAGGTGTATAACTACTTGGAGCTAAACAAAGTTAGAAATACAGCTTCTATGAGCTAAACTCTGACAGAGTTAGAAGTACAGCTACTTTAAGCAAAACGCTGACAGAATTAGAAATATAACTACTTTGAGCTTAAAACCAGTTGAGTTAAGAGAATAGCTACTTTTTGTTTTATTTCCAGCCCCTTGAAAGGCTACATTTCTGTTTATTTTCAAAATAATATTAACAAGGATAATGATATATTATAATAACTGACCTTATAAATATCGGCCTACCAACGTCTTCAAAGTAAAATATAATTTCCGTGATACAATTTAAATAACACGTAGATGCCAATTAACTTTTTATATTTTTTAAAACGCAATAATGTTAATTATCTTACGGTGATTGATTACCGTTAACAGAAAAAGCCGCGTATAATAATGTTGAATTAAACATGAGTTCTCTGCCCACGTTTCTTTAAGTATGCATGTGAGAATGGTTAAATAAATCACCGAGGATAAAGAAAGCTACCAAAACTGCTAAAGTAATTTATATACGGCTGTATTGATCTCAGAAGAAGCCAGTAAGCAAAATCAATAGCAATAAGGTTGATCGATAAGATAAACGTCATATTGGATACTGTGTAAACCACGCGTAAATTATAAAATTTAATTTCTTTGTTTTACACGTAAAAGTGATTAGCTAATTTTAAAGGCATAAACCCCTCCCCCTTCTTCTATCTCAGTATCTTTTTCTACCAAAAAATAGTGTAGGAATAATAATAATTTTATTTTAAAAAAAATATTAATAAAGTTTATGAAGAACAAGGAAGTTTTATAGTGAACTTAACAACACAAAC